>NC_060074.1:310000-620000 GCF_922984935.1 Meles meles | reverse complement strand
AGAATTTGCCGTTATGGATTTGAGGTGATCAGAAAATACTCATCGTTGATATGCACTATGTATATATGTATATGTAACAATTATTAAGATTTAGGGAATGGTTAGTAGTAGCAGTAGATTTCACATTTCTATTGGTTTTATTTTTTCCTTTCTGTTACGAATTAAGAAGCTCAACCTAAAGAAGTTAGTACAACAGCATTTGTCCAAGACCACCCAGAGAGATCGGAACCTAAGTATCTTAATGCTAATTTCTGTGTCCTTTCCAAAATGGTGCAGGGTCTCCTCACGTGATGGATAGAAAGAATGGGCTTAGGCTATTCAGGAACATTTCACTACCCACTCAAATCTTTGGTAACTTGGGGCTCAGTGTGTACGCTCACATTCCATCATCAGGCTTTAATTCCTACAGGCTAAGCTACAGAAGCCATCTGGAAAGAAGAAAAGAACTTTCCCCACCCATTGCTTCTTCCCACTGACTTTAATATGACCCATGAACACGGTTAACAAATACCAGCTGTCTTGACTCCATACAGCATTTAAATTCCTACTTTTTTGCCTTAGCTTCTTGCAACTATGTCAGGAGGAAAATTCATCACTGAAGTCATCCTTGACATCCTGATATGTTGAATAATTGGATTTGTTTTATTTTCACCTCTTCAGTGCCACTTGTATTCTTTTACTTGCAAAGGGCTGGAAATCCAGCAATAATAATAATAATAATAATAATAAAATAAACATTTCAGATGTATTATTAAAAATATACTTAGTGTAGATGATGAAATAGGTGAAAGGGATTAAGAGGTACAAACTTCCAGTTATAAAATAAATAACTCACAGAAACACAGGGAATGTAGGCAATAATATTGTAATAATAGTATATGGTGAAAAGAATATATATACACACACACACATATAGTAGTTGTAAGTAATAGAAGTCATAGAATAGGATCACTGAATAACGACAGTTTGTGTTTTCTCTGAGAGTTTTATGTAGTAGATTAGGAAAGGAAATTTTTGTCCACTTGGTGTACATTTTTAATGTTTTTCAAACTGTTTATAACAGTTTCTTTGTCTGTAAAATGAGTGGGTTGTGTCCTTGAAACCTCTCTGGTTCTTCATAATTTATAATTCCGTAGAGAGATCTATTTCTACTGAAGACAGTGTGTAGGCATCAAAGCACCTCTCACCTGCTCTTTGATCTTTCCTCAGCAAACACATAGAGTCTGGGTTCACTTAAGAAAATCTGAAGTGGGGACGCCTGGAGGGCTCCGTGGGTTAAAGCCTCTGCCTCAGGTCATGATCTCAGGTTCTTGGGAACCTCACAGAGAGCCTGCTTCCTCCTCTCTCTGACTGCCTCTCTGCCTACTGTGATTTCTGTCTGTCAAGTAAATAAAAGAAAGAAAGAAAGAAAGAAAGAAAGAAAGAATCTGAAATGAAATCTCTTCTTCTCAGTTAGGTACCCTTTTGCCCTTGAGAA
Organism: Meles meles; assembly: GCF_922984935.1. Classification (NCBI taxonomy): domain Eukaryota; kingdom Metazoa; phylum Chordata; class Mammalia; order Carnivora; family Mustelidae; genus Meles; species Meles meles. Next base: position 618,523 of record NC_060074.1, on the reverse strand, counting down.
AGTTATTAAATATATATGAGAAAACTAGAGGGAGATGATTAGTTCTCTTATCAGGAAGATGAAAATACCTACTTCAATATGCTTTAAAGACAAAGTGAATATGTGAGAGAATGCTTTGCAAACAGTGAAGTATTGTACAAAATTGAAGAAGACAGTATGATAATAATTGAGTTCAAAAGAGAGAGAAATAAAAAAACTTCTTCAGCTAGAATACCCACAGTCAGGTCTTAGCAAAATTAGCTTCTTTTATTGGTGCTGTTCAAAAGTGCAGGAAATAGAATCATGGGAATAAGAAAAATAAAATTGGGGCGCCTGGGTGGCTCGGTGGGTTAAAGCCTCTGCCTTCGGCTCAGGTCATGATCCCAGGGTCCTGGGATCGAGGCCCACATCGGGCTCTCTGCTCAGCAGGGAGCCTGCTTCCTCCTCTCTCTCTGCTTGCCTCTCTGCCTACTTGTAATTTCTGTCTGTCAAATAAAAAAATTTAAAAAAAAAAAGAAAAATAAAATAAATAAATAAAAATAAGACGGAATTGATTTGTCTAGTACAGAGATCATATTTAGAACAGCATTTACAATTTAATTAATTTTATGATAATTAAATGTCATTTTTCCAAGACTTGCCCAGCTTTGGCATGTGTTTAGTTTGTAGGTAATCATTTTTCATGCTAAATAACTGAGTAAACTCGAAATGTGATTGTAATCACATATGAATCTTTCGAGCTTTCAGTGATGGCATTGATCTCTATGATTCTACCGGAGTATTGTTTTGGTTTATTCAGGGAGGCAGGTTAACCTCAAAGCTTTTACATGATCTTTCTTTGTACAGTAGTTCTTGTTCCACAGATCAGGAAGCCACGTGGGGTTTCGCCAGTTGCTAAATATGTGTCTCCCAACAACTCATTTCAGAAAGGGAAAGAGTCATAAGTTGTATCCACAGACCCACGGATCCTTTGAGAAGGACTTGGTTCAAATCAACATTTATTGTCAACGGTAACTCCCAAGTCTTCTGATCTGTGGACTATAATGATGGTTCAGATCTCCAGTGATTAAAGTCAATTCAAACCTATTGTTTTAAGAATTTCATAAAAAGATCTGATTATTTCCATTTTTCCAATACATAATCATTCCAAAAAATGGTTGTTGGTTCCTTTGGAAAAAGGATGAAGGAAAATTAATGGTACACAGTTGTGGTGATTTCTCACATCCCTTTTTTTTTTAATTTATTTATTTTTATTTGTTTATTTACAGTATAACAGTGTTCATTGTTTTGGCATCACACCCAGTGCTCCATGCAGTACGTGCCCTCCCTATTACCCACCACCTGGTTCCTCAACCTCCCACCCCACCCCCCCACCCCACCCCCCCGCCACCCCTTCATAACCCTCTGGTTGTTTTTCAGAGTCCATAGTCTCTCATGGTTCATCTCCCCTTCCAGTTTCCTTCAACTCCCTCTCCTCTCCATCTCCCCATGTCCTCCATGTTCTTTGTTATGATCCACAAATAAGTGAGACCATATGATACTTGACTCTCTCTGCTTGACTTATTTCGCTCAGCATAATTTCTTCCAGTCCCGTCCATGTTGCTACAAAAGTTGGGTATTCGTCCTTTCTGATGGAGGCATAATACTCCATTGTGTATATGGACCACATCTTCCTTATCCATTCGTCCGTTGAAGGGCATCTTGGTTCTTTCCACAGTTTGGCAACCGTAGCCATTGCTGCAATAAACATTGGGGTACAAATGGCCCTTCTTTTCACTACATCTGTATCTTTGGGGTAAATACCCAGCAGTGCAATTGCAGGGTCATAGGGAAGCTCTATTTTTAATTTCTTGAGGAATCTCCACACTGTTCTCCAAAGTGGCTGCACTAACTTGCATTCCCACCAACAGTGTAAGAGGGTTCCCCTTTCTCCACATCCTCTCCAACACACGTTGTTTCCTGTCTTGCTAATTGTGGCCATTCTAACTGGTGTTAGGTGGTATCTCAATGTGGTTTTAATTTGAATCTCCCTGATGGCTAGTGATGATGAACATTTTTTCATGTGTCTGATAGCCATTTGTATGTCTTCGTTGGAGAAGTGTCTGTTCATATCTTCTGCCCATTTTTTGATATGATTATCTGTTTTGTGTGTGTTGAGTTTGAGAAGTTCTTTATAGATCCTGGGTATCAACCTTTTGTCTGTACTGTCATTTGCAAATATCTTCTCCCATTCCGTGGGTTGCCTCTTTGTTTTGTTGACTGTTTCCTTTGCTGTGCAGAAGCTTTTGATCTTGAGGAAGTCCCAAAAGTTCATTTTTGCTTTTGTTTCCTTGGCCTTTGGAGACATATCTTGAAAGAAGTTGCTGTGGCTGATATCGAAGAGGTTACTGCCTATGTTCTCCTCTAGGATTCTGATAGATTCCTGTCTCACGTTGAGGTCTTTTATCCATTTCGAGTTTATCTTTGTGTACGGTGTAGGAGAATGGTCGAGTTTCATTCTTCTACATATCGCTGTCCAGTTTTCCCAGCACCATTTATTGAAGAGACTGTCCTTTTTCCATTGAATATTTTTTCCTGTTTTGTCGAAGATTATTTGACCATAGAGTTGAGGGTCCATATCTGGGCTCTCCACTCTGTTCCACTGGTCTATGTGTCTGTTTTTATGCCAGTACCACGCTGTCTTGGTGATGACAGCTTTGTAGTAAAGCTTGAAATCGGGTAACGTGATGCCGCCAGTTTTGTTTTTGTTTTTCAACATTTCCTTAGCAATTCGGGGTCTCTTCTGGCTCCATACAAATTTTAGGATTATTTGCTCCAGCTCTTTGAAAAATATCGGTGGAATTTTGATCGGAATGGCATTAAAAGTATAGATTGCTCTAGGCAGTATAGACATTTTAACAATGTTTATTCTTCCAATCCAAGAGCATGGAACAGTCTTCCATCTTTTTGTGTCTTCTTCAATTTCTTTCATGAGTGTTCTGTAGTTCCTCGAGTACAGGTCCTTTACTTCTTTGGTTAGGTTTATGCCCAGGTATCTTATGGTTCTTGGTGCTATAGTAAATGGAATCAATTCTCTAATTTCCCTTTCTGTATTTTCATTGTTAGTGTATAAGAAAGCCACTGATATCTGTACATTGACTTTGTATCCTGCCACGTTACTGAATTGCTGTACGAGTTCTAGTAGTTTGGGGGTGGAGTCCTTTTTAAGGCGATAGGCCTCTCCTTCATTCAAGAGGTTTTGGGTCTTTGTTCGGCAAATGTAAAGAAAGTGGTTAAATTCTTGAAACTGTACCATATGCCTATTTAAGTGATGTAGGTCAGGGTTAGAGTTGGTTGTGCTTTATGTTTTTTGTTTTTTTTTGTTTGTTTGTTTGTTTGGTTTTTTTTTTTGAAAATACAGATCACCAGTATTTTAGGAGGCTGCCATCTACTTCTGTCACAAAACCCAAACATTTAGTCAGTGCTAAAGGAAAAATCATTTTGACATTGATTGCCACCCAAGCCTTTCTGTCCTTCACAGCAACTATGCCCATCTGACTTTTTCCATTAAGCAACACAACTTAATCTTTGCCATTGCCAGCATTTCCTTTAAAATCAGGAAATAAAATTTTGACTCAATCTTGCATCATCTTCCTCAAATTTCAGAAAGCAAACAATACAAAGATTTTGAGATTTCTAATACATTGCTAAATGGAATGTCCTCTAGTCCAGCTGGTGAATAAGAGGAAAAGTCACACATAATAAATTCACTTTAATATTCTTATAGTCATAAGCCTTTGGGTACTCTCTTTTATGTGATTTCAAAGAGGTATATAAAAGGAATATTCTGGGATCTCAACTTCACTGAATGTGACTTAAAGTTTCAGTCAATCTGAGCAAAGTGTTAGATCTGCTCCTGGTTGCTGCTCAAGATAAAATATGGATCCAAGAATCTCTGGTAAGTACACTAATATTGGTAAATTTGACTTAAATGTTATGTTTTACTCTCTTTGGTCTAATATCGTTAGAAAAATTCCCATTGCAGAAATTAGTGTCATTATACTGTGTATAAGTTATGTCTTCCTGGGTTACACTTTAAAATAAAAAATGGCGATACTATGAATTCAACTCACTTTGTAATTTTTCATCCACAGAATCAAATTTTGGGTCTTATTTTATCTGCAGAAGCCTTGCAGCTCTTAGAGAAAATAACTTTTGGGCAATACTAGAAGTACTCTGGTTGTCTGACAATGACTTGAGCTGATTAAAATATTCACCTTGACACTGTATTTCTATAATCTCTCCAGTTAAGTCAAAGACAGCTGTGCTAACCCACCATTTAGTCATCATTTACTCAATTGTGATCAAGTGCAGTGGACCCTCAGTCTCCCCAAATTTTATCTTCAATAGGCACTTCATACAAGACAACTGCAGAGAGTAACTTGAATGACTACTTTCCCATGGCATCATTTCAGCTACCAGCCTCCAATTTTCCACTGGCACTGAGGTCATCAGTGCATTTCAATCTCATTAGATCAACTCACAAATCCTAGATGCTTATTTTTGTGGATATGTTTCCTGATCCCCTCCTGATACCAAGAAACCCATCAGTCAGTTTTCAGTCAGGGGAAAAATGGTTCTGGATATTCCGCTGATGGCATCACCTCACTAGGCCGTGAAGTCTGACAGCTTCTGAAAGTGCTGGAAGACAAGTCGCATGCATGGTGTTGTTAACGCAAAAGGGAGCAAAGGGCTTTCTGAAAAAAATCAAGAAGCGGTTATCAAGTCTGAGACTGAATCGCTGGAGAGCTGCTATTTTTCTTTGTTTCTCCTGGAAGAACGTAAGAGCTTTCCATCTTATAAATAAATGAAAGGAAATGGCTCTTCTTGCCTCCTTCCAATCTTTCATCAGTGACCCCTACTAGTGGAACGTAACAGGAAGGTCGAGAGCGTTAAGTTAGTTTTCAGTCTTCTAGCCTGCATGACAAAGAGTACAAATGAACGTTGACAAGGGATGCTATTTAGTACACAGAGTCATTTTTAGATCCTTAGGCTGAATTTCATCAAAATCTCTATTCCATCATAATCATTATTTCTAGATAGTCTCACTAATGCCATATTCAGAGAACTATATCTGGGTACTACCTCTCCCTGTGTATACTTAAGGCTCCACGGTGTTCAGTAGCCATGACTTATAATGAGTCCTCGCAGGTATCATTGCAGCTCATGTTTGTGGTAGAAGAGAACTGACGGAACCTAGCTGCCTACGAAGCCTGGTAATAATGGAAGGTCCATTTCTTCAGAACTTGGGCGCTTTCTGTAGAGATGTTACGACCTTGCTAGGGAAAGGAAGACTCACCTTAAAATATGCCTATCTTCTATACATAAATGTATTCTTAACAATGGCTGCTGTCCACAGACTGAGGAAGTAACACACAGCAGAAGTCTAGAGAGTGAGGTTTGGACCAACATCTTTTTTTTTTTTAATATTTTATTTATTTGACAGAGAGAAATCACAACTAGGCAGAGAGGCAGGCAGAGAGAGAGAGGAGGAAGCAGGCTCCCTGCGGAGCAGAGAGCCCGATGCGGGGCTCCATCCCAGGACCCGGGGATCATGACCTGAGCCTAAGGCAGAGGCTTTAACCCACTGAGCCACCCAGGCACCCCAGGATAAATGGTTTTATTTTAAAAGCATAAAAAGAATGAACAATGTTTTTATAGGATGAAAACCCTCAAAAGTACTTTTAATCTTAGCTATAGAGTGAGAAGTTGAAGATGTTGATATGAAGATAACTGGTCTAATAAATTCAGAAGAAAAGGGGATTAGAGATGTTAAAATATTAATAAAAATCAAAAGATTAGTAATTTTTCTTTAAGTCTGGTGAAGAGAAAAATAAAAAAGACACAGGGCAATGTTTAAGGAGAAAATAGGCAGTTTCTTTAACAGATAAGTAATTAAATACTTAGTGCATAAGACAGTTTTAACTTACAGATGTGTTGATAAGACCAAGACTTACAAATCAAATTTATTTTGTAAATATTGTCATATTTTTTCTGTCCTTATTAGAAGAAATGTTGAAATCAAAAGGTTTGGATCATCTCTACTGATTTAATAGGTTTTTAGAAGCAAAGCATTAATTCATACTTATTATTTTAATTTCTGCTTGGACACTATACCTACCACAGGAAAGGTTAACAAAGGCAAACGATATTCTGAGCCAGGGTTTTCATATTATCCTTCAGATTAAATAAATCCCAGTATCCTTTGCTGTAATAGGAACAAATTGATTAAAGATGGTAATAAAGTCAAATTGAGCTCATCTTATAAACAAATGACATGGCATTGTTCTCAACAGTCATGTTTTTCAAATTTTTTATGCTTTGAAACAGCTTTGTGCAACATTTATTTTCTCCACACATCATGTGTAAGTAACATGATTTTGTTTGTGATTTACAAAAAGCTAATTTATTTCAAGCAAAAGATGGATTTGCAGTAATTCAGAGTCTTGTAGAGTAAGACTTCATTTTTGTGAGTATTTAATTACAACAGGTTCTCACAATTCAAACTTAGTTGCATTACTATGAGGTAGGCACCATTACGTCTACAGAGAAGGAGAAACTAAAACTCAAGAACTGAACGTGATTTGCATTAGGATTGTGTACTTAATACAGTAAGTCTGGGGACTGAAAACTGTTTTATGATTCCAAACGAAGTATTAATTCCACCCCAGTATATGTTTGTAACCAAATAGTTAAAAAAAAAGAAAAATTGTGGACCCTCTACTCTAATTTCAATCTCTGATCCAATTTCCATGATGATAATAAAACTTCATAGGGTTCCTCTTCTAACAGGTAAGACCATGGTTGCTCTTTCAGAAGTCAGAGCGATTGTCTAAGATTGGAGAGATAAGTCCAACTAGCCTCTTGGTTTGATTAAAATTTTATGTAAATGTCCTACCTCACATCATTTCGATTTTTAGTTGCCATCATTTACTTGATTTTAAGTCATAAATTAAAATGGCACCTAATTAACACATGCTAATTTTATAACCTAACAATTTTTTTGAGGATAGAAAACTATCCTTTATTTTTTTGTAAATTTCATACATAATTGTCATGGTTTTATCGTGTAAGGAAAGAAATTCATTATACCCAGTAATAATTTTTAGGTGAGGTGAATTATTTTTATTTTGGATGAAGAATAAGTAAATAAACACTTCTTTTATTATAGGCATGTGAAGAAAACAAAGAAATTACTCATAAAATATTAGAAAATGTCACCAGTATGGTACAATTTCAAGTACTACCAATGACTCATTGAGAAAATGAATTTTTTTTTCTGTCCTTTTCCCTGAATTTCTCAAGAACAGCATTTGATTTTATTTGCACTCATTAGCCAAAACCCTTCACTTAACTAGGAGCTGATGACTTCTAAAGTACTCTGAAGCATTGTTTCGTAGCTCAAAACATGAAAAACAACATTACCACTACCACTTGCATTGTACACGGAAGGTCAGCGATACTTTATGCATGAAACAGCATCTCCTAGATTTAAAGCTATTTCCGGGGGGAGCCTTTAAAGCCTAAAATGACAAGATATATCCCACTCTGGAATAGTTATCTTTTTTGATGAAGTTTTTTTTTTTAAGATTTTATTTATTTATTTGAGAGGCAGGGCAGGAGAGAAAGAGAAAAAGAGCACGAGCAGGGGGAAGGGCAGAGGCAGAGGGGAAGCAGCCTCCCCAGCTGAGCCGGGAGCCCGGAGCAGGCCCCATCCCAGGAAACCAAGATCATGACCTGAGCCAAGGGCAGATGCTTAACTGACTGAGCTACTCAGGCACCCCCGGAATAGATTTTTACATTTATACTTTTCTCTAAAAACACTTGAAATACACATTTTTCTAACTGCTTCAAGTTTAGGTGACAATAATGTTTTTTCTAGAGGAAAAAATTAAGACTCCTGCAAGATAACATTTTCAACAAGGCAGGAACCTTGTTCTCTGTCTAATAAAGGGAAAATATTAGCACTAAAATAAGAAAAAGGGAAGAATTTGCTAAACATTTTTTCTCTTTCATAAGAAAACCCAGTTCATTTTTAGTTAATCTTTTATCACTCAGACTCAAAATACTAAATTTTATGATTTTTAAGGCTGTACATTCTTCTCTCTAGAATAATAAAAATGTTAATGTACTCTAATCTTCTGGAGTATCATGTCTTCCTAAAATGTATTTCTCTAAGTGGATTTCTTTTGTGCCATACCTAATGACCTGTGGTGCATTATTCTATCAATGACTCTGAGAAGGCTTTCCGCAAAACACTTCATTTGTTTCATTGTATAATCAAACTTCATCTTTTCACAGTTATATATATCCTTAGGAGCCAGAATGCTAGCTTTTTTATGACTGCTACAATACGGTCTACAATATGGTCTTTCTCCGTACGCTCAGCGTGACTTTTCATGTTTAAGGATTAAACTAGGATTCAAACATGGATTTCCACAACTAGTCACCCCCTTTTCTTCGCAAATCTGAAATCCAGGGTCTTGCTTCTCACATAAACGAAAGATACTCATGAAGTACCTGAGCTATCTTCCATTTGAATGGACTGTTATGTGGGAAAATGAAGCAAATTCTCAAGTGCATTTTTCCCAACTTTACAGCTTCTAAACGACTTTCTACTGTAGCAGTATATTTTACATTATGATACAGGATACATCCCTATCTACCTGAAACAAAAATATTTTTTTGAAGATTTTATTTATTTTAGGAAACCTGGGCAGCTCAGATGACAACCCCTGACTCTTGGTTTTTGCTCAGGTCGTGCTCTTGCGGTATGAGATAGAACCCCTCCTCAGACTCCTCGCTCCGTGTGCAGTCGGCGTGGAATTCCTTCCCTCTTCCTCTCCCTCATTTATTTGAGAGACAAACTGTGTGTGAGCAAGTGCCAGCAAGCAGGGTGCGATAGAGGGAGTGGGGGAGAATCTTGCTGGCTCTGCCCTAAGTTTGAAACTCCTGGTTTGACTCCACAACCCCTGAGACCCTGATCTGAGCCAAACCAAGAGGTGGACATTTAACTGACTAAGCCACCCAGGCACTGAAACAAAATATTTTAAGACAATTTCTGACTCTTTCATGTGAGATACACTTTAATGGTTTCCAGTCTTTAAAAAGAAATTAAAAGAATGTTTGAACATCCAAGTAATTTCAGAATTTCAGGGCTCTATTCTTCCTCCCATCCAAGTACTAACCAGGCCCGACCCTGCTTAGCTTCCGAGATCAGACGAGATCGGGCGCGTTCAGGGTGGTATGGCCGTAGACTAGGGCTCTATTCTTCCTGATGCTCATATCGTAATGTGACAATGTTGAATTTAAATATTTCAAGTATCATTTTCTTTTGCAAAGTTTCTAAACTTTGTATATTATTTCTATTTTTACTGCCATCCCAAACCTAGTTTGGAGGCACAAATGTAGGAGGTTATTTTGATCATGAAAATTTGCTCATTTTCATGGAGGGTTGTTATGAGGTACTATTTCCTGTGTTTGGTAATTTTTCCTGGGAAGATAGAAGAAACACAGTACTCTATTTCATAAAACTTCTACAAAATACAGCAATAGACTCTCCTAGATGAGATACATAGATGTTTTGGTTCTGGAGATGCGCTCTGACTGAGGAAGATACCAATGCATTATCCCATCACGGCCTAACTATACTCCAGCATTTCTGTTTTGTTGAATTATTTGCAAAAGAAAAGGGAACAGTTAGGTTCCTTTGACCCTCTGCTATTCTTTGGGAAAAAAAATTAAGGTAACAGAATAAATTTAACAATTACCAAATTGTTGTGGCTCAGCCAGTTAAACATCTGACTCTTGATTTCAGCTCAGGTCATGATGTTAGGCTTGTGAGACGCAGCCCTGCATTGGGCTACATGCTGGGCATAGAGCCTAGTTAAGATTCTCTCTTTCCCTCTCCCTCTATCCCTACCCACCCCTAAAAAAAAATTACCAAACTTAACATGTATCATCTGTATTAAATATATATGAAATAGTTATTAAAAGTTTGTATGATGGGAACAATTGAATACAAATGATTATTATGGTTTGAAACTGTCTGATAGTCTTAGAAATTAATAATCACAAAATTTATAGAAGTAGAAATAACTATACTGTTTATAGCATTCAAAGGGATATGATAACCTGAATAATATTACTTATTACATGATACTGTTTGGTGGATATGATACATATATTAAAGATTCTGTGGGAAGGATGATTTAAAAATTCATGAGACATTTTCATTAAAAAATTGCCACTTAAAATTATACTTAGTAGTTCAATTTGATTACCAAACATTTCTGTATGTAAATGTCTAATTATGGTAAGGAAAAAAACCTATTTTGAGCTTTATTTATACAGAATGCTGTTTATCCAAGTATATTGCTAGGGACAATATGTGAATCATTAAAATCAGTAAAAATTATCTGAAAACTAATTTAGAAATGATTATATTTTTAATTGAATGTGGTAAAGCTTATTATTTATTTTTGAACTGCTAAAACTTCAGATAATTTGTGCAAATAACAACAGATGAAACCTTTTTAGGAAAAAAAAAAAAAACCACAGGTAGACGGAGTCCATGAAACTGTTTAACTCACTGACTTTACTCTAATTCATCTGAAATTCTCGTAGGCTCCAGAGAGGAAAACCACAAACACAAAAACACATAAAAGGAAAATAGGGCACTTCTGAGATACGGTGCCATTTTTTATACAGTAGGATTGATAGGAAATGCTGTCCTTAACCATCCTTCCTTTACCTGACTATTTTCACCTATATTAGCTATTTTAATTCTGATATTATTTGTACCAAAAATGTTCCTTTCAGAGAAATGTTCCTTATACAAATTTAAGGGTATAATAAAAGAGGATTCTTTCGTGAGGCCTTCAACAAACTTGAGGTTAAAAAATCTAGCAACTTAAATAAGAAAAATCATAATAGGAGGCCAATAGTAATAGTTAAATTTTCAAGCTAGAATTTGCTTATATATTTGAAATGCTTTTTCTTACTACTTCCTACTCATATCTTGAACACATCACACTGCAGATTCACTATTAAAAACAAACAAACAAACAAAAATATCTACATGAACAAGCTTTCCCATAAGATTTAGCAGAAGCTCAGAGCAGAATTGATGGGTGCCATTTCCTAGCTGGGAAACGAAAGACAGTAATAAACATTTTCTAGGTTCTTTCTGCCCTTTCCTGCTGGCTAAAGCCGCAGAGAGAGAGACCCTGCGAACCACACATGCATCAAAAACACTAATCTGTGACACTCTTCTTCCAAAGAATTCTCTTTCTCGGAATGTGTCTTTAGAAATAGGAACAGATACGTGCTGTATCTCCGATTATGCACACACACGTACGTCTGCACGCCTGCAGCATTTGTCTTAGCGTCGTTCTCGAGCAAGAAAAGTTGTAACAGCTCAGAAGTATTTTAGATTTTCGGCTCTCGAAGAAGCAGTAGTAACCTCTTTCCTAGATAAGGAACCATTGTTCAGTAAAACTGGCAGTTTCTAGATTATGAACTACTTATGTGATTAGCACTTTCAAATGACACTTGGCAATTTGAGATTGTTTTAGTTTAGTTGAGTTCTTTCTAGAACTCAAAATCAAATCTCATTCATCTCTAAAAATTCTGTCTAGAAATTGGCCAATTAAATTAGAACTGTTTGTTCATTGATGTATTCAACAAATATTTGTTGAAAATTGATTACCTCATGGGTAATGTGCTGACTGTTGAGGATAAGTAAGTAAATCAGAGTACCATTCCTTAGAGAAACTAGAATCTTGTGAGGGATTATAATAGAAGTGATGAGAAGGCTAGCGTTTTTGTTTTTTTTTTTAATTGCTTTCTATAGGAACATTTTTTTGACCCTGGAATATAGTTACTCTTAGAATTGCAAATACTTTCAAAAAGCATATACACTATTTAAAAATGTCTTATTTTTCTTTTCTTTTTCTTTTTTAAAGATTTTATTTATTTGACAGCCTGAGATCACAAGTAGGCAGAGAGGCAGAGAGAGAGTGAGGGAGCAGGCACCCCTCTGAGCAGAGAGCCCAATGTGGGGCTCCATCCCAGGACCCTGAGATCATGACCTGAACCGAAGGCAGAGGCTTTAACCCACTGAGCCACGCAGGATCCCCAAAAAATATTTTATTTTTTTCTACAAAAAAGCTTGTACTACGTCTGCTGAGATAAGTTGTGCTAAAATCTTTCCCTGCTCTCAGCAACAAAACATCCATCCTTCTCTAGGAAGACGGTGTGTTCAGAATAAAATCGCTGACTCTTCTCTAGCAGTAGGCACTGAACCAGCTAACATTCTTCATAATTTCCAACACTGACCTTTTCACACAGGATTTCTGTACTCTAGTTTTTATTTGATAATGTTTATACTATTATGAAATCTGTCTATTGGCCGGCACATTATATATTTCATTTTACATGTCACAAAACAAGTCTTGCCTATTTCACACAAAGAATATTTCTGTCTCACGCTGGAATTAAACTCTCATGTTCTTCAAACTTTACTAGGGAACTGAGTCCCTCATTTAACTTCTTGAACTTATATTGTGACTTGAACCGTTAATTTACCAAAGCGTATATTTAAAATCAGGAAAAAACAGGTCTATTAAGTTCTTGCCAATGTTATGAAATGTCATCCCTGAAACCGCAGGAAAGAAAGGTCTGATATAACCCCTACTCACAATTTCCACTCACACCCTCTCTCTAGAAACACTTTTCCTCCCCTTTGCACCAACACATACCCCTCTCCACACTTGAGAGAGACAGAGAGAAAAGAGCAGGAGAGAGGGAGAGAGAGAGAGAGAGAGAGAGAGAGAACGCTTTCAGCTGAAGGAAGTGTGGTGTCGCTACTAAGGAACCAGGACTCAGCCCCGCTCTATCATAAGGAAACAAATGTGAGAAAAGATAAGAAAATTCAAAGAGAAAGCAATAAAAAGAACCATAGAAAATGCTCCGAGCAACTGGACAGCACAAGAAAAAACATACACTTCATAGGAGGAAGCAGACGCCAATCTTGGAAGATGATTAGCGACAATTAGAGGCCACCTAGTTTCTGAACTTGGAAATGGTGCATCGTCGAGTAAAACTTAAAACAGAAGTATCTGTTACAACAAGTCTCCTCCCTCTCAGAATTTTTCGCATAGTGTCTACAATGCTAATTTCATCATAAATATTGCCTCTAAATCTGTACCTCGTTGGAAAGCGCTGCCCACACCCCTCGCCTTAGGTGAACTCCAGAGCATACAGTTTTCCTTAAGTCCCCTCCTCAGCGCCAGCAAGGGAGGACAGTCAGACTCTGCCATCCCACACAGGGGGCTGGGGAAATCGCCTCCGCACAAATGCCTGCTCTCCAGCGAACACTCAGACTGTCCGGCCGCGGAGTGGCCCTCACTGCTGTGCCCCCCCATCTGCTCAAGTACTATCCCTTTCTCTGTCCTCAGGCATCTTGTTCCATATACTGAATGGACTCACCTCTCCTTTGCTAATGACTTACTTGTTCTCTGACTTTAACAAAGACCTATGTACTAAAAATTTTATATATTTTTTCAGTCCAGAAATCTTTCCAGATTCTCTTCTTTTTCACTATTTTTCCTTCTCCTTTTTTTTTTTTTTTTGTTCTCATGGACTGTCTCTGTTTCCATCACATAACGTCCATCACCTATTTCCCATTAAATTTTTTTTTAAATATCTCTTGGTTTTATGATTTCCTATAATTTTTCCACTTGTTTCCTTCCCTTCGAGTTAAATTTCTTGAGTTTTCTATATATTGCATTTCCTTTTTCCTTCTTATTGCAGTCTGACTTCTTCCCCTATCAAAGACATTACTTTCACTCAAATTGCCAGTGACCACCTGGATTCGAAATGCGATGAAGGTGTTTATCTCTTCCGTCCTTCCCGTCTCCATGTTATTTGTGATGTCATTGAACACCAGCACAGGGAGCCCACCGGCCCTCGATTCCCAGCAAGTGGTCTCTGTTGCGTCCCCCTGTTCTGTGGCCGGATACATCTCTTTGGTTTCCCAGCGCTCCGTGAAGACCCCTGTCTTCCTCTCCTATTAGCCCCCTCTGCTACCTACTTTCTTTCTCTCTAGCTTTGGCAAAGACCTATGCACTAACAATTTTGTATCTTTCTTAGCACTTCAGAAATCTTCTCAGAAACGTAGACCCACATTTCCAACTTCCTGCCGGACTGTAAGAGTTGGAAGTCAGTAGGCGCTTAAATTCCGCAGGAGGGACACTGGCCATGTTAGTCCGTGCTTGTTCTCTTTCTGTTATCCCCAGTTTAGGTAATCACATCATCTCATCTCTATACTGGGAATGACTGTCAGTACTTTCTTTACTAAATCCTTCCTTCGATGATTTACAATTACTAGTATTTATTATTATTCTTCTTAAAGATTTTACTTATTTGAGAGAGGAGAGAGCACAGGCAGGGGGGCTGGCGAGGGAAGAGCAGGCTCCCTGTGAGCAAGAGCCTGACTCAGGGCTCAATGCCAGGACCCCAAGCCTATGGCAGATGCTTAACTGACTCAGCCACCCACGCATCCCTCAGTGATCTATTCTGAAGCAGAGTTCCATCTCCTAATTACTCTCCTCTCCTTCTTTACTAGCCTTATTATTCCTCGTTTGTATGAAACCTCCACTACCAGCCCAACTGATTTTATCTGTTAATTTTCTGTTTATGCTCTAAAAAGACACTTGTTGAATTTGAAATGACATGTGCTTTTGTGTAACATCGTCCCTGGAGTCCTTACTAATTATGAACCTGCAGTTCATGAATTTGAGGTTCCTTCTTGTTATGACTTTGATAGGAAAAGTGTCAAGATTGAATGGTCATGCTTGTGTGTGCTCACTCCTTGGTAAGCACTTAGTATTTTTTGCTGCTATTAGTATGAGTCGCCTTAGTTTAAAACCATTCAGAGACTTCCCGTTACTATAAGGATAAAATTCAAAACCCTGAAATGTCTCTCAGAGTCTCTATGATAAATTAACTTCTGCAGTCATCTTATGCTCTACCACAGAAGCCTAATTTCAGTCAGATGCTTTTTCTTCTCCTTCTTGCATGGTTAATTAACTACTTGCAGATCTACTAAAATTCACCTCAAAATGCACCCACTCTAAGAGGGCTGATGGGAAGAGTGTACAAGGAAAGACTGCAAAGGGTCAGAATTTCACAGAATATCGGTAAGTTCTGTATCTTCATTGGGGTGGAGGTTACAGATATACGTTTCTCAGAAGTCATCAGCCTGTAGAGTTAACGCATCTGCTTTATTGTATATAAATCATTCCTCACTAATATGACTAAAAATGATTTCATATGGAAACACTCGGTAGCTCTCCTCTCTCCAGGCTGAGATAAGTGACCAAATGTGAACTTCAACAGCAAATACACATACTTTCCTCATAGCACTTCTTCCAATGTCTTGCCCAGCACATGTCTTGCCCATTCATATACTATGACTCTCCCTGTAAACTCGAGGATACTCATTTTTATTTCTATATCTCCAACATGTAGTATAAGAGTCCCAAACACAGTAGGACTTCAAAGCATATTTATGGAATCAGTGCATGAATTAATTACACACTGATATCATAATTATAATTTCAGATTGGAATTTTATAATGCTGAATTATATGATTAAACAATTATAATTTTGATGAAGGGTTAGGAGCACATGTAATATTGTGTGATATGTCTAATTTATACAACCAGAGGTTAGGATGCCACACCCAATTGCTAGCAATAACCATATAACTTTATTGTAAGATTGATGATGTTCATGTCAACGCATTGGCATTAAATCTCAAAGTCAGAGTGCATGTTGCCTACAGAACGTATTCTCATTTTGTGGGAGACAAAGATCAGTTAAGAACTGTCATCCACTCATTACAAGGAGTCTCCGTGTAGCCCTGCGCATGAAGAATATCTCAAAGTGGAAAATTATGGTGGGAAAACGGGAACGCTGCTGTCACAGCACAGCCGATTCCAAATACACCAACAGCAGCCTGGGCTAGAAGGAACCATTATTCCCATCCGACACAGGTTCTTGTGAGGTCATTGCTCGTGTGTTCTAGAATACAAAATACCAAGGAGTGTAGCCCTATAAAAAAATGCGTGTATTCCAGGAGGCAAGGCTCCTGAAGATCATACATGGGATGAGGTTCGTCCTATAAAATGTAGAACAGAAGGCCAAATGACATGGCTTCTAGGGAACCTATCCGCAGTCAGTTAAAAATTATTCACTTCGATAACCCACTCACATAAAGTATTCTTATTCTCAGGCTAGGAAGAGATACAAAGTTCAATATATTCTACCCTAAACTAATAGTATATGTATATAATGTGTGAATTAAACTGCCAAGTAAGAAAATATATATGAAAAATGATACACAACCCTGGAGCACATTTCTTTCCTGTTAGACAAAACAGAATCTTATCTTAGATGTACCAGTTATGCTCCTTCCAAGCCTACCTCTCCCTCTGATGAACTGTTAATCCATTATTAGACTCACATGACCTAGTCCCTCCATAAATTGGACAAAAATTAGATATATGATCCAAGGGCAGCCAATCCTCAAACATTGAACAGTCACTTGTCACGTTTGGAATGAAAGGTGAGATTGGCCAACATGACTGCCAGTTTGGGCTTGAGGTTGTCAAACAAGGGTGTTAAGGGCTTTGATAAATGCTGAAACTGAATAGTCTTAAGACACAGAACACAGAGTGAGGAGTAAGTTGTCAAGGGCTTGATCACTGAAGTTATTAGGTTATCAAAATTATAAGAAAGCAAAACTAAAGAGATAGAGAAAAGATACAAAGAAGATGCTGAAGTATAGATATGTGTAGCTGTGTCTTGATTAGTAAAAAAAAAAAAAAGAAAAAAAAAGCCACTAGTTCAAAGACCTAAGTGTAGCTCAACTCCAATAAGTTATTTTGTATCCAGTCTTCTCTGGATTCTCCATGTATATATATCACTCCAAAAAACTTGTAAACTCCTAAATTAATTGAGACTTAGTTTCTTGAGACCAAAACAAACAAATTTAAAAACATAAAATGACTTTCTATACATTTTAGGCATCAGAACACAAAGTTGCCAGTTAATATTTTACTTACCTAAAATATAAGGATAACAACTGTTTAAGAAACAAAGACGTGTTTAGGAAGTAAACCAAATTTTATAAAAATCATCATCATTATTACTATAGATATTCTCTCAGCATAAATTTCTCTAATGCAACTGAAAAAAGTGATAACAAATGAATTAACTCATATTTCCTTCTAAATGACATGAAAATCTTCATGCACAATATTATAAACTGAAAGCAGAATGATCTCTTTATTCTTTCCATCTAAGACAAAAGAACTGAAGCTCTTAATATAGCCAGGAAAAAGTTCTATGAACACCACTATTCACTATGAAATCTTTTTTAAAAGTACTAAGATACCAAAGAGCAATAAAATATATCAATATAAGTCCTAAAATTTTACACTTATATTTGGGAAGGAAAATTTTATTTTTTATTGAGGCAAAATTGGTATTAAAGTATTATATTAGTTTCAGTGCACAACATAATAATTATTTGTATACACTGCAAAGTGATCAACACATGAGTATAGTTACCATCTGTTACCATACAATTGACCCCTTCACCATTTTTGCCCACCTCCCAATCCTCTTCCTCTCTGATAGCCACCAATCTGTTCTCTAAATCTGCATCTATGTGTTTTTTTAGGTTCCGCATATAATTGAATCATATGATATCTGTCTTTCTCTATCAGACATATTTCACTTAGCATAATACCCTCAAGGTCCATCCATGTTGTTGCAAATGGCAAGATTTCCTCCTTTTTATGGCTGAGTACTATTCCACCATGTATATATACCACATCTTATTTATCCATCATCCATAAATGAACACAAGTTGTTTCTGTATGTTGACTATTCTAAGTAATGGTGCAATGAACATTGGGGTGCATATATCTTTTTGAATTAGTTTTCGTCTTCTTTGGATAAATGTCCCAAAGTGGAAATAGCTGGCTCATATGGCAGTTCTCTCTGTTTTTTTGTGGAATCTCTACACGTTTTTCCATTGTGGCTGCGCCAATTTATGTTACCATCAATAGGGCATGTGTGTTCCTTTTCTCCATAACCTCTCAAAACTTATTTCTTATCTGTTTTGATAATAGTCTGACAGGTGTGAGATGACATATAACTGTGGTCTTGATTTGTATTTCCCTGATAATTAGTGTCATTGAGTATCTTCCATGTGCCTTCTTTGTAAAAGTGTCTGTTCAGATCCTCTGCCCATTTTTAAATCAGACTGGTTTCTTGTTACTGAGTTGTACAAATTCTTTATATATTTTGGATAGTAGCCCCATATCAAATATATGATCTGCAAATATATTCTATTCAGAACATTGCCTCTTTATTTTGTTAATAGTCTCCTTTGCTGTACAGAAGCTTTTTAGTTTTACATGGTCCCATTTGTTTATTTTTGCTTCCATTACCATTGCCTTTATTGTGGTCAGTTCTAAAACAATACCACCAGGATGATGGTAAGGAGCTAACCACCTATGTTTTCGTCTAGGAATTTTATTGTTTCTTGTCTTATGTTCAGGTCTTCAACCCATTTTGATTCAACTTTCGTGTATGGTGTAAGATAGTGGTCCAGTTTTCCCAATGCCACTCCCCCCCCCCCAAATATTTTATCTATTTATTTGGTAGACAGAGATCACAAGCAGGCAGAGAGGCAGGCAGAGAGAGAGGGGGAAGCAGGCTCCCCGCTGAGCAGAGATCCTGATGCGGGGCTCGATCCCAGGACCCTGGGACCGTGACCCGAGCTGAAGGCAGAGGATTTAACCCACTGAGCCACTCAGGCGCCCCAATAGCACTTTTTTTTTTTAAATTATGTCAATCACCATACAGTACATCATTAGTTTTTGATGTAGTGCTCCATGATTCATTGTTTGCATATAACAACCAGTGCTCCATGCAATCCATGACCACCTTAATAGCCACCACCAGGGTCACCCATTCCCCCCATGCCCCTCCCTTCTAAAGTCCTCAGTTTGTTTCCCAGAGTCTATAGTCTCTCACGGTTCATCTCCCACTCTGATTCCCCCCTTCATTTTTCCCTTCCTCCTCCTAATGTCCTCCATGCTACTCCTTATGCTCCACAAATAAGTGAAACCATAAGATAATTGATTCTCTCTGTTTGACTTACTTCACTCAGCATAATCTCTTCCAGCCCTGTCCATGTTGATACAAAAGTTGGGTATTCATCCTTTCTGATGGCTGCATAATATTCCATTGTAGATATGGACCTCACCTTCTTTATCCATTCGTCCGTTGAAGGGCATCTTGGTTCTTTCCACAGTTTGGCGACCATGGCCATTGTTGCTATGAACATTGGGGTACAGATGGCCCTTC
Organism: Meles meles; assembly: GCF_922984935.1. Taxonomy (NCBI): domain Eukaryota; kingdom Metazoa; phylum Chordata; class Mammalia; order Carnivora; family Mustelidae; genus Meles; species Meles meles. Next base: position 599,055 of record NC_060074.1, on the reverse strand, counting down.
TTTTCACTACATCTGTATCTTTGGGGTAACTACCCAGTAGTGCAATTGCAGGGTTATGGGATATCTCTATTTTTTTATAGAGTATTTTATTTGACAGACAGAGATCACAAGTAGGCAGAGAGGCAGGCAGAGAGAGAGGAAGGGAAGCAGGATCCCTGGTGAGCAGAGAGCCCGATGGGGGGCTCGATCCCAGGACCCTGGGATCACGACCTGAGCCGAAGGCAGAGGCTTAACCCACTGAGCCCCCCAGGTGCCCCGGGATATCTCTATTTTTAATTTTTTAAAAGATTTTATTTATTTATTTGAGTAGAGAGAGATCACAAGTAGGCAGAGAGGCAGACAGAGGGAAAGGGGGAAGCAGGCTCCCTGCTTAGCAGGGAGCCTGAAGCGGGGCTCGATCCCAGGACTCTGGGATCATGACCTAAGCTGAAGGCAGAGGCTTAACCCACTAAGCCACCCAGGTGCCCCTATTTTTAATTTTTTTTAGGAACCTCCACACTGTTTTCCAAAGTGGCTGCACCAACTTGCCTTCCCACCAATGGTGTGAGAAGGTTCCCTTTTCTCCACAACCTCTCCAACGCTTCTTTCTTGTCTTGTTAATTTTTGCCGTTCTAACTGGTATAAGGTGGTATCTCAATGTGGTTTTGCTTTGAATTTCCCTGAACATTTTTGATATTTTGATGAACATTTTTCAAGTGTCTGTTAGCCATTTGTACGTCTTCTTTGGAGAGGTGTCTGGTCATGTCTTCTGCCCATTTTTTGACTTGATTATTTGTTTTTTGGGTGTTGAGCTTGAGAAGTTCTTCATAGATCTTGGATATCAGCCCTTTGTCTTCAGTGTCATTTGCAAATATTTTCTCCCATTCTGTGGTTTGCCTCTTTGTTTTGTGCTTTTTATTTCAATGAAGTCCCAAAAGTTCATTTTTGCATTTTTTTCCCTTGCTTTTGAAGACATGCCTTGAAAGAAGTTGCTGTGGCTAATGTCTAAGAGGTTATTGCCTATGTTCTCCTCTAGCCTTTTGATGGATTCCTGTCTCACATTGAGGTCTTCCATCCATTCTGAGATTATCTTTGTGTATGGTGTAAGAGAATGGTCAAATTTCATTCTTCTGTATATAGCAGTTCAATTTTCCCAGCATCACTTATTTAAAAGACTATCTTTTTTCCATTAGATATGTTTTTCCAGCTTTGTCGAAGATTAGTTGGCCATAGAGTTGTGGGTTCATATCTGGGCTCTCTATTCTGTTCCATTGATCTATGTGTCTGTTTTTGTGCCAGTACCATGCTGTCTTGGTGATCACAGCTTTGTGGTAAATCTTGAAATCAGACAACGTGATGCCCCCAGCTTTTTTTTTCTTTTTCAACATTTCCTTGGCGATTTGGGGTCTTCTCTGGTTCCATACAAATTTTAGGATTGTTTATTACACCACTTTGAAAAATGCCATTGATATTTTGCTTGGGATGGTATTGAAAGTATAGATTACTCTGAGCAGCATAGACATTTTAACAATGTTTATTCTTCCAATCCATGACCATGGAATGTTTTTTCATCTTTTGTGTCTTCTTCAGTTTATTTCATGAGTGTTTTGTAGTTCCTAGAGTATAGGTCATTTACCTCTTCGGTTAGTTTTATTCTGAGGTATCTTATAGTTTTTAGTGGTATTATAAATGGAATTGATTCTCTAATTTCTCTTTCTACAGTCACATTGTTAGTGTATAGAAAAGAAACTGATACCTGTGCATTGATTTTGTATCTTGCCCCATTACTGAATTGCTATATGAGTTCTAGTAATTTGGGGATGGAGTCTTTTGGGTTTTCCACATGGAGTATCATGTCATCTGCGAAGAGAGAGAGTTTGACTTCTTCTTTGCCAATTTGAATAGCTTTTATTTCTCTAAAATAAATAAATAAAATATTTTTTAAAGTAAAAAAAATTATAGTCTTTTAATTTTCCCTTCGATTTCTTGATTGGCCCACTGGTTGTTCAGTAGCATGTTGTTTAATCTCCATATATTTATGATTATCCAAGTTTTCTTGTTTCTTTCTAGTTTCATACCATTGTGGTCAGAAAAATGCTTGATATGTTCTTAAATTTATTAAGACCTGTTTTGTGGCCTAACATGATCAATCCTGCAGAATGTTTCATGTACACTTAAGAAGAATATGTATTCTGCTGCTTTTGGTTGGAATGTTTTGTATACACCTATTAAGACCATCCAGTCTAATGTGTCATTTAATGTTGATGCTTCCTTACTGCTTTTCTGTCTGATGATCTATCCATTGGTATAAGTGGGGTATTAAAGTAATACTAATTACTCTAATTAATTAATTACCAAGTAATACTATTAATTGCTATGAATAGTAATACTACTATTGTTTTATTGCTCTCAATCTCTCCTTTTAGGTCTGTAAATATTTGCTTTATATTTTTAGCTGCTCCTATTTTGGGTGTGTAATATTTACAGTGGTTATATCCTCTTGTTGGAATTTTCCCTTTATCATTATTTAATGCCTTCTCTTTTTTTACAGTCTTTATTTTAAAGTCTATTTGTGTGTGTGTGTGTGTGTGTGTGCGTGCATGTGTGTGTCTGTGTGTGAGATATAAGTATACCTACACCAGCTTTTTGTTTTCATTAGCATGGAAAATCTTTTTCTATCCCTTCATTTTCAGTCTGTGTGTATATCCTTAGATCTGAAGTTAGTCTTTTATAGACAACATATAGATGTCTTATTTTTTTTAAGTTTAGTTTTTTTTAGTAAACTCTACACCCAACATGGGTCCTGAACCCACAACCCTGAGTTCAAGAGTCACACACTCCTCTAAGCCTATCAGCACCCCCAGACAAGTATTATTGTTTTTATCCCTTCATCTTCTCTATGTTTTTTTGATTGGAGAATTTAGTCCATTTACATTTAAAGTAATTATTGATAGATTTGTACAAACATCTCTTATGTTTTCTGGATGTTTTTTTGTAGTTCCTTTCTGTTCCTTCTTGTTTTCTTATTCTCTTCTTTTGTGGTTTGATGAATTTCTTTTGTGTTATGCTTAGATTCTTCTCTCATGATCTTTTCTGTATTTACTATACTTTTTTCTTTGTGTACTGTGAGGTTCACATACAATAGCCTATAGCAGACTAAGTAATAGCACTTAAATTTAAACATATTCTAACAACTCTACATTTTTTATTCTCCCCTGTTTTGTGACTTTACTGTCACATTTCATCTTTTTCTTTTATGTATGCCTTAACTAATTATTGTAGTTTGGTTAATTATACTACTTTTGTCTTTTAACTTTCACGCAAGCTTTGTAAGTGGTGAATCCACCACCCTTACTATATATTTGTCTTTATAAGAACGATTTTTACTTTCTCATGTTTTCTTCTTTTGAACAGATTTTTATTTATTTATTTGAGAGAGAAAGCACAAGTCGGGGGAGGAGGAGAGGGAGAGGGACAAACAGACTCCCTGCAGAATGTGGAGCCCGATGTGGGTCTCAATCCCATGACCCCAAGATCATGACCTGAACCAAAACCAAGAGTCAGATGCTTTACCAACTAAGTCACCCATGTGCTCCTACTTTCTTATGTTTTCTTACTACTAATTAGTGCCTCTTCTCTTCAGCTTAAAGAAACTCTTCTTTAATATTTCTTGTAAAGCCATTTTTGTGGTGATGAAATCCTTTAGCTTTTGCTTGTCTGGAAAACATTTTATCTCTTCTTCAATTCTGAATGAGAAGTGTGCTGAGTACGGTATTTTTAGAAGGGCTTTCCTTTCATCACTTTGACTATATCACGTCACTGTTTCTGACCTGCAGAGTTTCTGCTGAAAAATCAGCTGAGATTCTTACAGGGGTTCCCTTGTATATAACAAATATTTTTTTTCTCTTGCTGCTTTTAATTTTTTTAACTTTTGGCATTTAAATTAAATTAAACTTAATTTAATTTAATTAAAATGAGTCATGGTGTGGATCTCCAGGTTCACCTTATTTGAACTTTCTGTGCTTCCTGAACCTGTTTCCTTCACCAAGTTAGGAAAGTCTTTAGCCAAAATTTCTTCAAGTAAGTTTTCTACCTCTTCTTCTCTTCTTCTGGGATCTCTATGATGAGAATATTATCCCACTTGATATTGTCCAATAGGCCTCTTAAGCTATCTTCACTTTTTAAAATTCTTTTGTTGTAGTTGTTGTTATTGCTCTAATTAGGTGAGTTCCACTGCCCTGTCTTGCAGATTGCTGGCTTCTTCTTCTACTTTATCAGTCTGCTCTTACACCTCTTTCATGCACTTTTCGGTTCAGTTACTGTATTCTTCAGGTCTGTGACTTCTGCTTGGTACTTTCTTATACTATCTATCTTTTTGTTGAAGTACTGTACCTTGTGTCCATCTCTTCTTCTCCTGAGTTCAGTGAGAATCTTTATGACTCGAGTTCCTGGGTGGCTCAGTGGGTTAGGCCTGTGCCTTCAACTCAGGTCATGATCTCGGGGTCCTGGGATCAAGCCCCACATCTGGCCCTCTCTTCAGCAGGGAGCCGGCTTCCACACCACCCCCCGCCCACCTGCCTCTCTGCCTACTTGTGATCTCTCTCTGTCAAATAAGTAAGTAAAATCTTTTTTTTTTTTAAAGAATCTTTATGACCATTACTCTGAACTCCTTATCAAGTAGACTATTATCATCTCTGTTTCATTCAAGGCTTTTTCTAGGCCTTTGTCTTGTTTTTCTCATTTGTAACATATTTCTCCATTTCCTCATTTTTCTTGATGTTCTGTGTTTATTTCTATATATGAGGCAAACAGTTACCTCTTCCACTATTGGAAGAGTGGCCTTGTGTAGGAGGTGAAACTTATTCAACTTTGTTCTATCTCTTCGTTGCCTCTCTAACCTTTGTGATTGTCTAAGCAGCCTAATTTATTCTTGAGAGATCTCAATTGTTGGGGGTGTGCCAGGACCTGGACCTGTTCCTAAGGAAATGGTCTCAGTCAGCACCCAGACACAGGTTGATTGGAATTCAGGCAGCAGGTTTTAAAGTATGCAAATACGTAGAGTCTTATGAGACTGCAACCATAGACTCTGCTGACTTCCAGACCAGCCAATCTGGAGGTGTTATTTGGGCAAGAGTTGCAAGGATTAGGGTTTCAGATGAGCAAACAATCTCCTTTCTGGGAGGTACCAACGAGCTGCAGCAAGCGAAGGAAACACTTGCAGGTGGTGTCTCCCCGTCTACATTTCTTGAGATGACTCTGTAGCCTTGAGATGTGTGTCAAACTGAAATCTACCCAGGAATCTTAAATGGGCATTTTTCACGTGCAGACTGGAGTGTGTTTCTTCCCCCTGGGGTGTGGTATCCCGACCAGAACTGTCTGTCTGAGAACTTCAGTTTTGGGGGGTCCCGGATGGCACCAGAGCTACACAATCAAGAAGCCTGTGTGGATTGCATTGACCTTCTGGCTCTAGCAAAGCCTGGGAATGAATGTTTGGGGCAGGGCATGTCTGTGGCTATAGTGAGGTTGTGCCCATACATGCCTGCCTGTATAGAAAATGGTCCTCTCCAGCATCTCTTTCCCCAAGTAAAATCCCAATTAATCCCTGCCCGTTTGGCTGATGCTTTAAGATTAGCAACTGAATCACCTCTACCCATAATCTAATCACCTCTCTAACTGCTGCCTTTGACTAATTCCCAGGACAAGTGAGTCTTGTGTATGAGCACCTCAAAGGACAATCTCAGATCACACATCTCCCCAGGTCCTGTGGATCTAAGTCCTGTTGGTTTCTAGATCCATACATTTTTCAGGTCTCATCTCTCTGGTGTAGGTCCTAAGGGTTAAGGTGCCTGATAATAGGGCACAAACCCCATGTTCCTCAGGGAGAGGATCCAGGATCACGAGATCCTTCTCTATTGTGTGTCACCACACTGGGGGTGAGATTTTTGACAAGACCCTGTCATTGCCTTTGCTACTCATCTCAATGCAGCCCTTTTACCTCTTGTTACGGAGGAAGCTGTTCAGTTAGTTTTCAGTTCCCCTTTACTGGGAATTATTTCTCATGTAGTTGTAAATTTGTTGTGACCATAGAAGGAAGTTCATGGAAGGAGCTCATGGTCTTCCTATGCTGTCATCTTGTATGATCCTCAACAAAACTTCTACTGACAATTTGACATAATATATCTTACATCAGATTAAATCTTTTGTCCAGCAATCTCTGTAAAAATATTCAGGTACACAGAATAAAATAAACACAAATGAACTTCCTTTGTTTAGAAGAATACATAATAAAGGCACAAATCCTTCTTATAATGAATGTTAATTCCACTGTATACATATGCATATCCTGTTTCATCACATAACTGGGTGGACTCAGACAGTGTTACAATAGATTGTAATAACTTTATCTGGCTGCTTTCATTCACTGAGCCAATGTTTTTCTTTTCCCATGAGAACTCTACAGCAGTAGAGCACCAATGACTGTTTCACCCTTACAGTGAGTAGATAATGAAATATAGGAAAGTGCTCTGTATTTTCGGAGTATGAGCATGGAAAGAAAGGACTTCAGAAGAGTAGAGGAAATTCTTAAAATATGTAATAGCATGAAGAAGGATGTTCTTTGATATACAGCATAACTTGGAAACAAATTGAATATACATTTTACCAAGTGTGATGTGGGGAGACTAGCAGGGGAATTGGGAAAGCAACTCAAAATAAACTTTTCCTGGGGGTGGTCTTATTAAATCCATTTTGAGGCAGAACTGTTTGAAATTTTCAAACCTTGACACCTCTAGATAAATGGACAGAAGTTCCAAACACAAATAAAAATATAATTATGTATTGTCTTTTTAAAAACCTTTCCTTAAAATTTGAGGATTTGGATCTTATCTTCATAAAGTGATGCCAAAGTGTTCTCACTTGGGCGCCTGGGTGGCTCAGTGGATTAAGTCGCTGCCTTCAGCTCAGGTCATGATCTCAGGGTCCTGGGATTGAGCCCCGCATCGGGTTCTCTGCTCCGCAGCGAGCCTGCTTCCTCCTCTCTCTCTCTGCCTGCCTCTCTACCTACTTGTGATCTCTCTCTCTGTCAAATAAATAAATAAAATCTTTAAAAAAAAAAAACTGACTTTATGGGCGCCTGGGTGGCTCAGTGGGTTAAGCCGCTGCCTTCGGCTCAGGTCATGATCTCAGGGTCCTGGGATCGAGTCCCACATCGGGCTCTCGGCTCGGCAGGGAGCCTGCTTCCCTCTCTCTCTCTCTTCCAGCCTCTCTATTTACTTGTGATCTCTGTCTGTCAAATAAATAAATCTTTAAAAAAACAAAACTGACTTTACAACTATTCCTCTTTGATTAACTTTTAACATTTCATATTATCTGATCCATTGAAATTTTGTTTTACTAAAACAGTTGTTATAAACTTAGGAAAAATGTCCACATTTGACAAATATTCATATACCGCATTTTAGATAAATTCATATTCATTTGGTATTTACTTATAAACGTGCCTTATAGCATTTGGGCCATTACCTGAATATTTTTTTATTTGCCCTTAGATGATCAGATAAACCATCATACATTTGAATATTTATCACAATTAGCTGGGAGTTATTCTTTCTATGTTCTACTTCATGAATACAGTGTAAAAGTTACTCAAACTATGATTTTAGGGTTAAAAGTTTCAATTCTAAAATAGGTATGTAAATATTTTAATATATGTTATTATCTATGTTTTGGTCACTGTAAAGCACTTTACAAATATAAATTATTAGTCTATTATTTTATACCTACCAAAAAATAGCAAAATTGTCACATGTTTCCTCTTCAATTGCTTTAATAACTCAAAGAGTTTCTACGAAACTCAATTCATTGCATTCTCTGTATAATAACTCTAAATTTTAGTGAGTATAAGATGTAGTTTGCAGGCATGCTAAAAATGCATATCCCTAAGCCAGATCCATAGAAATTTAGGTAAGTCATGTCTTCTGTAGAAGTAACTTATCTTTTTTTCTGAAAAATTACAAAGTAGTTGATATTTAGATGTTCAATGTGCCTTCAGTTAGAGAATTGCTTTTCCATGTAGTAGGCCATACAGGAATGCTAAGGAAATTTCCTTTTTTCCAGCTTCTTTAAGGTATGATTGACAAATAAATATCATATACTTTCAAGGTATGCAATGTGGTATTTTGATACATATTTATATATGGTGAAATGATTACCACAATCAAGCTAATCAACATATCCATCACCTTGCATGGTTACCTCTGTACATGTGCGTGTTTCGAGGAGAACATGATATCTACTTTTCTAGCAAATTTCAAGTATAAATATATTAACTATGGTAATTATAGTAACCATGCTATACATTAGGTCTTGAGAATTTAATCTTAGAACTGGAAGTTTCTACCCTTGACCAAGATCTCCACTTTTTTAATAATCTCCAACTCCTAGTAACTACCATTCTACTCCTATTACTTTGACTTTGAGCTTTTTTTAGACTCCATGTATAAATGAGATCATACAGTATTTGTTTCTCTGTGATGGGCTTATTGCACTTGGTATAATTCCTCAAGGTTCATCTGTGTTGTAGCAAATGACAGGATTACCTTCTTTTTTTAAGGCTGAATAATATTCTATTGTAAATATAGATTTCACATTTTCTTTATCTATTTATTTGTCAGTGGACACTGAAGTTGTTTCCATAACTTGGTTACTGCGAATAATGCTGCAGTGAACATGAAACTGCAGATATCTCTTTGAGACATGGATTAACATCCCTTGAATATACACCCAGAAGTAGGATTGATAGATCATATGGTAGTTCTATTTTTAATTTTTTAAGGAATCTTTGTACTCATTTTCTGTAATGGATTTACTAGTTTATATTTCCGTAAATAGTCTACAATGGTTCTTTTTACTCCACATCCTTGTCAACACTTATCTTTTGACTTTTAATTTTTTTTAGAGAGGATGGGGGTAAGGGCAGAGGGACAGGGAGAGAGGAAATCTCAAGCAGCCTCCATGCCCAACATGGGACCCAACACAGAGCCCAACATGGGCTGGCTTGATTGATCTCACGACCCTGAGGTCATGACCTGAGCCAAAATCAAGAGATGGAGGCTTAATTGACTGAATCATTCAGGCAGCCCTCTTTTGACTTTTTGAGAATAGTCACCAAAAGCCATATGAGGTGATATATCACTGTGGTTTTGATTTGAATTTCCCTAGTGATCCCTAATGCTAAGCATCTTTTCATACACCTATTGGCCATTTGTATGTCTTCTTTGGAAAAATGTGGAATCATGTGCTTTGAACATTTTTTCATTGGATTATTTATTTTTATTATTGAGTAGAATGGTTTCTTTCTATATGTATGTATTAACCCCTTATCAGTTATATAGTTTGCAAATATTTTCTTCTATGTCATAGGTTGCCTTTTAATTTCATTGATTGTTTCCTTTGTTGTGCAGAGTCTTTTCAGTTAGCTGTAGTAGTACGTGTTTATTTTTGCTTTTGTTGCCAATGCTTTTGGTGTTAAAATCATGAAATCATTTCCAAGAAGAGTGTCAAGTTTTTCTGCATATTTCTTCTAGGAGTTTTATAATTTCAGGTTCTTATACTTGAGGCTTCAATCTATTTGGACTTTTTTCTTGTGCTTGGTATAATACTCTAATTTCATTCTCTTGCATGTGGCTATCCACTTTTCCCAGCACCATTTGGTGAAGACTCTATCCTTTTTCCATTGTGTACTCTAGGACCCCTTGAAGGTCAGTTGACTGTCTATGCATGGGCTCTTTCTTCTGTCCCATTGTTATTTATATCTGTCCTTTTGCCACTACGAAACTGTTTTGGTGACTGTAGATATGTAATATGTTTTAAAATCAGGAAGTGTGAGGTATTTGAACATTATTCTTAATTTGCCAGATAATTTTGGCCATTAGGGGTCATGTGTGGTTCCTATGAATTTGAGGATTGTTTTTTCTTTTCCTGTGAAAAATGTCATTGGAATTTGATTAAAAAAAAAACTGCATTGAACTGTAGATCATTGTACTCTGTGGATTGAATCAAATGAACATTTCGACAATGTTAATTCTCCCAATCCATGAATTTGGATGTCTTTCCATTCATTTATCTTCCTTAATTTCTTTCAATAATGTTTTATATAGTTTTCAGTAGACAAATCTTTCACCTCTTTGGTTAAATTTATTCCTAAGCATTTTATTCTTTTTGATGGTATTTTAAATTAGAATTGTTTTCTTAATTTCCTTTTCAGATTGCCCACTGCTAGTATATAGAAAAAATAATTTTTGTATGTTGATTTTGTATCCCATAACTTTGCTGAATATTTAAATTAGTTGTAACAGTTTGTGTGTGTGTGTGACGTTTATGTATACAATCGTGTCATCTGAGAAAGATAATCTTACTTTATTCTTTTCCAGTTTGGATGACCTTTACATTATTTTCTTGCCTAATTATTCTGGCTGGGACTTCTGGTACTATGTTGAGTAGAAGTGAAGAGAATGGACACCTTTGCCTTGGTCCTGATCTTAGGGAAAAAAAAATTACAGTTTTTCATCATTGAGTATGCTGTTACCTGTGGACTTGTCATATATGATCTTTACTATGTTGAGGTAGGTTGTTTCTATGTTTATTTCTTGAGAGCTTTTAACATGAAAAAAATGTCTACTTTTGTCAAATGCTTTTCAACATCTACTGAGGCGATCATACAATTTTTCCTTTGTTTGTTTAGGATGTCGTATCATATTAGTTGATTGCATATGTTGAACCATCCTTTCATCCCAGAGATAAATCCCACTTGACTGTGGTGTTGTACAACCCTTTTAATGTGTTGTTCCTTCAGTTTGATAGTATTTTGTTGAGGATTTTTGTAACTATGTTTACCAAGACATTGGCCTGTAATTTTCTTTCATTGCAGTGTCCTTGTCTGGTTGATGTCAAGGTAATGCTGGCCTTGTAACATGAGTTTGGAAGTGTCCCCTCATCTTCCATTTTTGACAAGAGTTTGAGAAGCACTGGTTCTAGTTTTTTGATAAATATTTTGTGGATTCACCTGTGAAGCCATCTGGTCCTGGGATTTCTGTGTTGGGAGAATTTTGATTACTGATTCAATCTCTTTACTCATTATTAGTCTGTTCAAATTTTATGTCTTCATGATTCAGTCTTGGTCGTTAGTATGTTCCCAGGAATTCATCCATTTCTTCTAGATTATCCAATATGTTGGTGTATAATTGTTCTTCATAGTCTCTTTTGACTCTTTGTATTTCTGTGGTATCAGTTGTGATGTTTCCTTCTCTTTCATTTCTAATTTTATACCTTTGAGTCTTTTTTTTTCTTAGTATATCTAGTAAGTATGTACATTTTATCTTTTAAATAAAAACAACTTCTACTTTCATTGGTCTTTTCTATTGTTTTTGTACTCTTTATTTATTTCTAAGCTGTCTTTGCTACTTCCAAGGGGATCTCTCTCGGTCCTGGGTCCCACCTGTGGGCACACTCACAGTGGCTGTGGCCTTCGTGTCTGATGCACAGGTGTCTTTCCTGCAGCACCGTTTATGACACATGAGGCAGTCGCAGAACAGGTCCCCAGGATGGCGCATGTTGAGCAGAACCACCTCTGGGGTTTGAGAAGCAGACCAGACTCCTGTGCCTGTGGCAGGCACAGAAGAGCAGGCACTTGTGGGGTGGCCACGAGGACAGGGTCTGGAGTTCAGGGGCAGGTGGAGTCGCTATAATTCTAGAGTATGGAGGTTGCATGGGTTTGGAAGGAGATTGGTAGTCGCGGCCACAGGCCAGTGCAGCCGTGCTTCTCGGGGAAGAGCAGCAGGAGCAGCTCCGTCTCCAGGCGTCTGCAGCAACGTTTCTATTGGTTAGCTCAGCAGCAAAAGCTACCAGTGTCTTCTCTGAAGCAGGCTGCTGCAGTCCATGCCAATGACACTACAAGGTCCTCCACTGAGGGGGGTGGGTGGCGGTGAATCCACAACTGTGCTGGGGGCTGCTGAGGTCCTCAGTGGCAAAGGCTGCCAGTTTCCTTCACAGAGAGGGCCCTGGAGACCACCGTGGCTGCTCCTGATAGCCCTCGCTCTTCTTTGCTCCTGGCCCCTCCAGTCCTCTCGGCTATGCTGCTGGTGACAGCGATCCTTTCTGGTTATTCTCCACTTTTTGCTCCACTGTGCTGCTACAGGTTCTTAACTGAACTCTTGAGCCCCGCCAGGCCCATTTTTGTTCTTGGATATCTAATCAGTTTGCTGTGGGAGGGCCGCAGCTGTAGCTGCTTTCTACCACTCAGTAAGTTTTCTAGGAAATTACATTCTTTAGTGTTTCAGAAATTTACCCACCACACAGAACTGAGTCTCAGAGAACCACCTCTAGTGTAAAACAAATTGCCTGTAATACACCAAACACATTTGTAGATAGAAAACACATACAAGAAACCAAGCATGTTTCACTGCTAATTGAATCCCCAACTTCTAAATCTTTATAATCTTATTTGGAAAGAAAACATATATGTACAAAAAAGAATTATAGTACACTGCAGGATGGTATCAAATGAAGTGCTAATTTGGATATAATTAGACAATAAATGATATAATATGCACAATAAATACTGTTAAATTAAATTTGAGTCACCAGTGAAGACTTTGTAATAGAAATTGATTTGTACTTCAAATAGCTGAATAAAAAGGCAGGGCTGAGGTAAAGAAAAAGATGAAAAAGGGAAGGCTTTCTAGAAGAGCTGGAAAAAATAAAGTAAAAGAAATCATGGCTAAAAGTGGGAAGATCAGTAGTCAGTGTGAGGAAAAGATGAAATCATTCAAGCAGAAAAGAAGCTTACTAATCACAAAGAATATTCAGAATATCTATAGAGACCATATAAAGAATAAATATTTGAAATGTAAATAACATCTTGTGAACTACTGCCCATAATTAATTTTTGTAATTTTAAATTTTCATTTTTTATCAGAATAGTACTGGTTAAACTTAACACTTTCTGTGAAAGTCTTTGGCGAGACCTTTTATTCCTCTCAGCCTATACCGACCTGCAAGATTGAAGTTTCATGGTGTAAGAAGACTCAGTATTTATGGAATATGATTTGTGAAGGATTTAGAAAATATCAGTTTATTATATAAAAAATTTTAAATAAATGGAAACATTAACTTTTGGCCATGAATGTTTAAGCTTGTAAAATCCTCAGGGGTGCCTGGGTAGCTCAGTTGGTTAAGCATCTGACTCCTGGTTTCAGCTCAGGTCGTGATCTTAGGGTTGTGAGACTGAGCCCTACATCAGGCTCTGCACTCTGTGTCGAGTCTGCTTGGGATTCTCTCTCTCCCTTCCCCTCACCCTGTTCACATATGCACTCTCTCTCTCCCTCTCTCTCTCAAATAAATAAAGAAATAAAATCTTAAAAAAATGAACTTGTAAAATCCTCAGATCTATATTATCAGTGACGATGTTAAGGATTTCTTGTAAATTAATCAAGTTTGTAGAGCATTACTTGATCACACTTTGGTTACAACTAAAATCACATTAATATTCACCCTATGTGCATGTCTGCTGAAGCATTTGACATACACAGAAGTTAGCCTTTAAAAGATCAGGAGGCCCAATCACTTTCGAAAAATGACAGGCCAAGAACAAAGGATTGTATTCCCTTTTATCTCCTGTCCCTCATGCCATGTAAAGTTGGAGCAGCTGAATCACTTGACTAGACCGCATCTATTTTCATTCTGAACCTCATTATGCATCTTATCACAATAATAGATATCTGTTCATTAATCTAGTGCCAAGGGGTTTTAATTATCAAATCCCTTGGTTTTTATGGGCTTGCTTACTTAAGGACAAAATATTTCCTTCTGACTTTATATATAGTTTCCCTCTGACTTTATATATAGTTTCCCTCAGACTCAGTAGTGTAAGGAAGACCTGGAGTATAGAATTTGCCTTGAGCAGTTTTTTTTTGTTTGTTTGTTTGTTTTTTTCCATTTTATTTATTTTTTCAGCGTAACAATATTCATTCTTTTTTTTTTCCATTTTATTTATTTTTTCAGCGTAACAGTATTCATTCTTTTTGCACAACACCCAGTGCTCCATGCAAAACGTGCCCTCCCCATTACCCACCACCTGTTCCCCCAACCTCCCACCCCTGACCCTTCAAAACCCTCAGGTTGTTTTTCAGAGTCCATAGTCTCTTATGGTTCGCCTCCCCTCCCCAATGTCCATAGCCCGCTCCCCCTCTCCCAATCCCACCTCCCCCCAGCAACCCCCAGTTTGTTTTGTGAGATGAAGAGTCATTTATGGTTTGTCTCCCTCCCAATCCCATCTTGTTTCATTTATTCTTCTCCTATCCCCCTACCGCCCCATGTTGCTTCTCCATGTCCTCATATCAGGGTTTTTAAAGTGTAAGATTCGAAGACGCCTGGTTTAAGAATGACCCTCATGAGGCTGGGTTTGTTTGGAATTCCCTAAGACTGTGGGTTTCAAGGTAAGGGAAAAGGACTCCTTTCAGTAGCTCAGGAGGCATTTTCTACTGCCAGTGATATCAAAACGTCTTAACATTTAAACCCCAAATATCTATATTTGTGTTCAGGACATGAGTTCATAATTTAAAAAAAATATTTGAAACTTCCTAGGAAGAGATAATAAGGAAATGACTTCAGAAAGTAATGTTAATAAAATGATTTGTTTTGTCCATTTTATGAGATAGCTGAAGACAATATAATTCATCAAAATGTTTATGTTTTCTAATAGAGCTGGAAGTCCGGAATTGTGATGCCACCAACTTTGGCTTTGTTCTTCAATATTCCTTTGGCTATTCGAGGTCTTTTCTGGTTCCATATAAATTTTAGGATTATTTGTTCCATTTCTTTGAAAAAAATGGATGGTATTTTGATAGGGATTGCATTAAATGTATAGATTGCTTTAGGTAGCATGGACATTTTCACAATATTTATTCTTCCAATCCAGGAGCATGGAACATTTTTCCATTTCTTTGTGTCTTCCTCAATTTCTTTCATGAGTACTTTATAATTTTCTGTGTATAGATTCTTAGCCTCTTTGGTTAGGTTTATTCCTAGGTATCTTATAGTTTTGGGTGCAATTGTAAATGGGATTGACTCCTTAATTTCTCTTTCTTCTATCTTGTTGTTGGTGTACAGAAATGCAACTGATTTCTGATTTCTGTGCATTGATTTTATATCCTGACACTTTACTGAATTCCTGTACAAGTTCTAGCAGATTTGGAGTGGAGTCTTTTGGGTTTTCCACATACAGTGTCATATCATCTGCGAAGAGTGATAGTTTGACTTCTTCTTTACCAATTTGGATGCCTTTAATTTCTTTTTGTTGTCTGATTGCTGAGGCTAGGACTTCTAGTACTATGTTGAATAGCAGTGGTGATAATGGACATCCCTGCCGTGTTCCTGACCTTAGCGGAAAAGCTTTCAGTTTTTCTCCATTGAGAATGATATTTGCGGTACTGGCACAAAAACAGACACATAGATCAGTGGAACAGAATAGAGAGCCCAGAAATCGACCCTCAACTCTATGGTCAACTAATCTTCAACAAAGCAGGAAAGAATGTCCAATGGAAAAAAGACAGCCTCTTCAATAAATGGTGCTGGGAAAATTGGACAGCCACATGCAGAAAAATGAAATTGGACCACTTCCTTACACCACACATGAAAATAGACTCCAAATGGATGAAGGACCTCAATGTGAGAAAGGAATCCATCAAAATCCTTGAGGAGAATGCAGGCAGCAACCTCTTCGACCTCAGCCGCAGCAACATCTTCCTAGGAACAACGGCAAAGGCAAGGGAAGCAAGGGCAAAAATGAACTATTGGGATTTCATCAAGATCAAAAGCTTTTGCACAGCAAAGGAAACAGTTAACAAAACCAAAAGACAACTGACAGAATGGGAGAAGATATTTGCAAACGACATATCAGATAAAGGGCTAGTATCCAAAATCTATAAGGAACTTAGCAAACTCAACACCCAAAGAACAAACAATCCAATCAAGAAATGGGCAGAGGACATGAACAGACATTTCTGCAAAGAAGACATCCAGATGGCCAACAGACACATGAAAAAGTGCTCCACGTCACTCGGCATCAGGGAAATACAAATCAAAACCACAATGAGATATCACCTCACACCAGTCAGAATGGCTAAAATTAACAAGTCAGGAAATGACAGATGCTGGAGAGGATGCGGAGAAAGGGGAACCCTCCTCCACTGTTGGTGGGAATGCAAGCTAGTGCAACCACTCTGGAAAACAGCATGGAGGTTCCTCAAAATGTTGAAAATAGAACTACCCTGTGACCCAGCAATTGCACTACTGGGTATTTACCCTAAGATACAAACATAGTGATCCGAAGGGGCACGTGTACCCGAATGTTTATAGCAGCAATGTCTACAATAGCCAGACTATGGAAAGAACCTAGATGTCCATCAACAGATGAATGGATAAAGAAGATGTGGTATATATACACAATGGAATACTATGCAGCCATCAAAAGAAATGAAATCTTGCCATTTGCGACGACGTGGATGGAACTAGAGCGTATCATGCTTAGTGAAATAAGTCAATCGGAGAAAGACAACTATCATATGATCTCCCTGATATGAGGACATGGAGAAGCAACATGGGGGGGGTAGGGGGATAGGAGAAGAATAAATGGAACAAGATGGGATTGGGAGGGAGACAAACCATAAATGACTCTTCATCTCACAAAACAAACTGGGGGTTGCTGGGGGGAGGTGGGATTGGGAGAGGGGGAGCGGGCTATGGACATTGGGGAGGGGAGGCGAACCATAAGAGACTATGGACTCTGAAAAACAACCTGAGGGTTTTGAAGGGTCAGGGGTGGGAGGTTGGGGGAACAGGTGGTGGGTAATAGGGAGGGCACGTTTTGCATGGAGCACTGGGTGTTGTGCAAAAACAGTGAATACTGTTATGCTGAAAAAAATAAATAAAATGGGAAAAAAATGTTTATGTTTTCTTCATTTACTTAACAAACATTAACTTCTGCTTTAGCATTTAAATATATTTAATATATATGTATATAATGTATATTTATATTATACAAAATATATTTATGTATTTTTTAAAATGTTTGCTTTTATAGCCTTAGAAATATTGTAAAATAATCCACTACAATCCTCTCTTTACTGAGATTTCATTCCTATGTTTTAAAAATTATTATTCACCTTTTAGAAAATGATGATGACATTTCCTTTATTTCATTTCCAAATATATGACTTACAGTGACATTAACCTTTTAATGCTGAAGAAATGTTAGAATGTAAAAACAGAGCAATTTTTCTTAAATACAAATTTGCTTTCTTTTTCTAGAGAAGGGGTTGTGCTGTTTTTTGTTTTTGTTAAATTTATAAACACTGTTTGAGTATTTTCTTTGCAAAACAACTTTGGAAATACATATAAATGAACTAAAAAAATTAACAATTCGTAAGACTGATGTAGGACTTCCATGTTTTAAGTTATTTATAGAAAGTTGTTGAGTTTAATCATGCAGGGGTGGAATTTAGTGGCTTAAAGACCCATAGGCAGGACAAATGAAAACTAACACAAAATAATTGAAGTACTTTTCAAAGGCCTTAAAATCTTAAAGGATATGAGTTTCAAATTCTGAATTATCTAAGTAATATAATCTTCAATATTTTAAGAGGTCAAATCTCCATTATTTTAAGAGACGAAAATTTAATTAATATAATCTTCAATGATGTTAAATTTTATTTTCTTTCTCACAGTTCCTTTACACTGATTAATGTAATTATTTTGGATATAAACCCTTTTAGATGTACCATAATGTGTAACTTTAATTTTTCAGTTATTCTCCAATATTTGTTGAGCACTTCTTAGATATTAGGTTCTATGCATGACAAAATAGGAATGTTCTAATTCTGCCTTGAAGGAACATTGAATCAAGCAGTGGAGATCGGATGTTTACTGAATAACCTCAAGTTCGGATGGAAAACTGTACTGTGAATGGATCTAGTTAAACTACTGTACAAATTACAGAAAGAAGAGATTGCCTTTAAGCGGGAATCAGAGAAGTTTTGTACAAGTGGAGATATCTGAGGTGAACACTGAGGGAGAGACAGAAGCAACTGAGGGCGAAAATCATTTCAAAGACGACCAGAGAACTCTATAAACAGAGTCACAAGAAAAGAGAGAGACAATTACAGAGGGAGCAAAAAGCGATTTACTTTGGATTGAGAATGAGATGCATGAATGAACGTCAGTGTGAGATATATTGGGGAAGCTGGCTGGAATTTGATTACAGATAGGACGGCGTATATTCTGAAACAAGAGTTTCAAGACTGCATAGGGTGTTAGGATGATAGGATAGGATTTTTATCGTGGATGGATGCTGGTATTTTGTCAAATGCTTTTTCTGCAGCGGTTGAAATAATCACATGGTTTTTACCCTTTCTCTTGTTGATGTGATGTATCTGTGACTGATCTGTGAATACTGAATCATGTTTGCAACCCAGGGATAAATCCCACTGATCATGGTGAATGATTTTTTTTTTTTTTTAACGTATTGTTGGATTTGGTTTGCTGACATTTTGTTGAGGATTTTTTTGCATCAATGTTTATCAGAGATATTGGCCTGTACTTCTGGGGTTATTTGCTAATGAACTGTGCCAGGAGAACAGGTATGGACCTCGACAAGCTCAGCAACAACCAGCATGAACATGCAATGTGTGGAGAACTTTAATCCCAGGCCAAAATATTTGGATTTAATTGCTAGGCATGGGGACTAAAGGAGTATTCAGCATTTATAGGGTACTTTATTTTTAAAAATTTTTTAAAAGATTTTATTTATTTATTTGGCAGACAGAGATCACAAGTAGGCAGACAGGCAGGCAGAGAGAGAGAAGGGGAAGCAGGCTCCCTGCTGAGCAGAGAGCCCAATGCGGGGCTTGATTCCAGGACCCTGAGATCATGACCTGAGCCGAAAGCAGAGGCTTAACCCACTGAGCCACCCAGGCACCCCAGGATACTTGAAATGGAAATTGTACTTCCTGGGAAAACCAGTTATGGCATGGAGAATAATTAGAAGTCTATGGAAGGTGGGGCACCTGGGTGGCTCAGTGGGTTAAGCCTCTGCCTTTGGCTCGGGTCATGATCTCAGGGTCCTGGGATCAAGCCCCACATTGGGCTCTCTGCTCAGCGGGAAGCCTGCTTCCCCCTCTTTCTCTCTCTGCCTGCCTCTCTGCTGCTTGTAATCTCTCTCTGTCAAATAAATAAATAAAATACATATAAATAAAGAAGTCTATGGAAGGTAATTAACTCTTTATGAATATATTTCTTATTCCACAGATTTGGGGGTTTGTTTGTTTGTTTTTGGCTTAAATGTATAACAATGAAGACAGGTTGGCCAGGTGTCAAACAGTGGAAATACGTGACCGAAATAGTTTCTATCACACACACATTTAAAACACAGTAACAGCTCTCCAGGCCGTCGCCTCAGTTTTGTCGTCAGATGCTGTTTTCAGATGAAGTAATTTCCTGTTTTAACACGGGAACTGAAGTAATTTTAGTTTTAACAATATTTCTTGCCTTATATTATTTTTCAAAATTAAGAACATTATCAAATTGATGAAGGAATTTATCACCATTTAATGTATTTATTTTAAAGGTTGGCTTTAAAAGATATAATTAACATCGGTGGTCCAGCCTGCTTTCTTATTTCTCTAATGACCTGATTGTGTTTAAATGATTTGTGTATGTCCTTCACAATTCTAAGGAAGTGAAGCCATTGGATTTTACACTTAATCGTCTGTGGATCTGTATTTGACTTTTGTAAAATATCCCGGGGCTCTGTGCAGGAGAGTTACACAGATCTGCAGACATCTCAGGGGAAAGAAATCTGATTCCTTTTGAGGTTCGATTGGTTGCCCTCATGAAGAGACTGAGTGGCTATTTCTGAGGAGGAGGAATATGATCCATGATCAGAAGAGTTCATGATAAGACCTCAGTAGTCCTGTGTAAGTGAAAACTACAACAAATCTCCTCTTACATTTAAAACTAAGTATGGATGTTATATAAAACTGCTAATGCTTTCATGAGTACTTTATAATTTTCTGTGTATAGATTCTTAGTCTCTTTGGTTAGGTTTATTCCTAGGTATCTTATAGTTTTGGGTACAATTGTAAATGGGATTGACTCCTTAATTTCTCTTTCTTCAGTCTTGTTGTTGGTGTACAGAAATGCAACTGATTTCTGTGCATTGATTTTATATCCTGACACTTTACTGAATTCCTGTACAAGTTAAACTACCTAAACAACAGTGAACTATATCTTTCACCAAAAAGGATCAATTTTGCCATTTTATAAATCCCAAAAATTTAATGCAGTTATTGGCTTTTCCAAAAGAAATAGTATTAAGGAAATTCTGAAAGGCTGAATAACTATAAATTATATATAAGCAAAAATATATCAAAAGCCAATCTTACAATCTCTTGTTTGTTTCACAAGAATATGCAAAAACACTTTGCATTCTGGGCCAGTCGAATAAAAGTGGTGAGAGCAGTGGACGTCCTTATCCTGGAGAAACATTAGGAGAAATGTTCTCAGTTTTTTATCACTGAGTTTGATGTTAGCAGGAGTTTTTCATTTATAGCTTTTATGATGTTCCCTCTACACCTACTTCGTTGAGGATTTTTATCATGGATGGATGCTGGTACTTTGTCAAATGCTTTTTCTGCAGCGGTTGAAATGATCACATGGTTTTTACCCTTTTTCTTATTGATGTGATGTATCTTTGACTGATCTGTGAATACTGA
The DNA here is from genome assembly GCF_922984935.1 of Meles meles. Classification (NCBI taxonomy): domain Eukaryota; kingdom Metazoa; phylum Chordata; class Mammalia; order Carnivora; family Mustelidae; genus Meles; species Meles meles. Next base: position 578,251 of record NC_060074.1, on the reverse strand, counting down.
ATCATGTTTGCAACCCAGGGATAAATCCCACTTGATCATGGTGAATGATTTTTTTTTTTTTTTAACGTATTGTTGGATTTGGTTTGCTGACATTTTGTTGAGGATTTTTTTGCATCAATGTTTATCAGAGATATTGGCTTGTACTTCTGGGGTTATTTGCGAATGTCTTTATCTGGTTTTGGTATTGGGGTAATGCTGGCCTCGTAGAATGAATTTGGAAGATATCCTTCCTCTTCTATTTTTTAAAATAGATTGAGAAGAATAGGTATTAATTCTTCTTTAGATGCTTTATAGAATTCACCTGTGAAGCCATTTGGTCCTGGACTTTTGTGTTGAGAGTTCTTCTTCTTCTTTTTTTTTTTTTTAATAAATATATAGAGTTGAATTGTTCACAGTGCTCAAAAGCAATTGCCAAAGATTTGTTCTTGAAGACTAAGCCCTGACACAGACTTGATAATAAGTGTGTCTATCAAACCTGCTTTCCCATGACGCAATTGGGGTTACCCTATTGTTTAGTTCTTTCAGATCCAAAAGCAATAGAATTCCTCTTTGGCAAGTACTTATGCCATCAAAGAATTGCATCCTTTTCCTCACTGTCCAGTCACGCCACAGAGTTTTCTAGTCTTTTATCTTGAAGGAACGCACATTTCTTGTGTTGATTTACTCATGACCCTGTATGATTCTGACTCGTGGTAGAGTCATCAGCTCATCCCAGTTTTCCACAGATGTTCTAGGTTTTGGCCCTGAAGGTCCTGCATCCTTAGAAACTCCCGAGTCCTAGGCAAATCAGGATGGTTGGGATCTGACTTCATTGTTGACAACCCTGATCTAAAACACTTTCTTTTTCTTCTGAATGTCCACACAATATGCTTAGCACGTCCCATTCATTTGGTGCTTACAGAGTTCATAACTTGTCATGTGTAAATGTATCACCACCTCAGTAGATTTACTTATGTATTTATTTGTATTTTTATTACTTTTTTCAGTTTCAAGATTCATTGTTTATGCACCACACCCAGTGCACCATAAGGTGTCCTCCTTAATACCCCCACCAGGCTCACCCAAGCCCCCCACCCCCCGCCCCTCCAAAACCCTCAGTTTGTTTCTCAGAGTCCACAGTCTCTCATGGTTCATCTCCCCCTCTGATTTCCCCAGCTCACTTCTCCTCTCCATCTCCCAATTATGTTGAGAGTTCTTGATTACTGAGTCAGTTTTATTGCTGGTGATTGGTCTGTTCAAATTCTCTGTTTCTTCCTGATTCAGTTTTGTAAGGCTCTATGTTTCTAGGAATTGATCCATTTCTTCTAGGTTGTCCAATATTTTGACAAATAATTTTTCATATAATCTTTTGTATTTCTGTGGTTTCAGTTGTTATTTCTCCTCTTTTGTTTCTGATTTTGCTTATTTGAGTCCTTTCTCTCTCTCTTTTAATGAGTCTGGCTACAGGTTAATCAATTTCATTGATCTTTTCAAGGAACCAGCTCCTGGCATTTGTTGATCTTTTCTTTTTTTGTTGTTTCTATTTCACTTATTTCTGCTCTAATCTTTATTATTTCCTACCTTCTCCTGGTTTGGGGTTTTGTTTGTTCTCTTTTAACTTCTTTAGGTATAAAGTTAGGTTGAGATTTTTTTTTCCTTCTTGAGGTAGGCCTCGATTGCTATAAACTTCTCTCTTAGAATAAATTTTGCTGCATCCCAAAGATTTGGGACCACTGTGTTTTCATTTCCACTTGTCTCCATGTATTTCTTAATTTCCTCTTGGACCTCTTGGCCCATTCATTGTTTGGTAGTAATTATTTAACCTCCATGTATATGTGTTCTTTCCAGATTTTTTTTTTGTAGTTGATTTTTAGTTTCATACTGTTACAGTAGGAAAATATGCTTAGTATGACTTCAATTTTTTTTTAATTTGTTGAGGCTTGTTTTGTGGCCTAATATGTGATATATTCAGGAGAATGTTGCATGTGCACTTGAAAAGAATGTATGTGTTCTGTGCTTTTAGGATGGAATGAGTAGAATGTATCTGTTAGATCCGTCTGGTCCAATGTGTCGTTTCCTTGTTGATTTTCTGTTTGGGTGATCTGACTATTGATAACTGTGTTGAAGTCCCCTACGGTATTGTATTACTATCAATTACTTCCTTTATGTTTGTTTTAGCTGCTTTATGTATTGGGGTGTTTCCATTTGAGTACATATTTACAATTGTTATATCTGCTTATTGTGTCGCTCTCTCACGGTCAGTAGCATCCCTCTTTGTCTCTTGGTACAGTCTTCGTTTTAAAGTCTATTTTGCCTAATACAAGTATTTCTACCCAGGCTTCCTTTTCAAGTCCATTTGCATGATAAATGGTTTTCCATCCCTTCACTTTCAATCTACATTTGTCTTTAGGTATGAAATGAGTCTCTTGTAGGCATCATATAGATGGATCTTGTTTATTTGTTTTTTTATTTTTTTCATTTGAGAGAAAGAGGAAGAGCACAAGCAGGGGGAGGGTCAAAGGGAGTAGGAGAAGCAGCTCCCTGCTCATTAGGGTGCCCTACCTATGAAGGGCTCCATCCTGGGACTCTGGGATCATGACGTGAGTTGAAGGCAGATGTTTAACAAACTGAGCCATGCAGGCTCCCCCGGATCTTGTTTTTCTTAATCCATTCTGTCACCCAATGTTATTTGACTGACATGTCTAAACCATTTCTATTTAACGTAATTATTGATAGCTATATACTTATTATGATTTTGTTGCTTGTTTTATGGTTGTTTTTGTAGTTATTCTCTGTTCCTTTCTTGCTCTTTCTTGCTCTCATATGTCTATGAGAGATATATCTCTCAAATATAATAATATTTTAATGATATACTTGGATTCTTTTCTATTTTTTGCATATCCATTATAGGTGTTTGATTTGTTACCATTAGGTTTACAGATAACATCTTTTTCACGTAGCAGTCTACATTAAGTTGATGGTCACTTAAGTTTGATCCCCTTTGTTCTCAAAATTCTAACAATTATTTTTTAATACTGCTTTTATTGAAAAAATTGCATGTCATAATAAAAAATGCACATTGCATGAAAATAAAAAGGCATAAAGTGAAAAAGCAAATCTCTTTCTGAAGCTCCTTCTCCAAAGGCATAGATTATTTTTTGTAAAATTTCAGAAATCTTTTGTGTTTATAAAAATATAAAAATGTGCTTTTCTATAAACTCAGGTAGGAGCACATAACATATAAATAGCCTTTACATTTGACTGAATTTATTTTGGTGATCTTTAATATCAGTATAGATAAATACATTTGTCTTAATCCTGAGGTAGTTTAAATAGCATCAGATTACCTGTTTTAGAAGGTTTGAGAAGGATAAGCTTCTCATATTTGAAGCTGATGCCTCTTAGGGACATGGTATTTTAATGTATTTTTTTCCATACAATTGTTCTATTTAGGATTTCTCTCTTCTAGGGTCAAATTTAGTTATTTGCATTTTTCTATGAGTTAATCTTTCTAAAATTTCAAATATATTTACTAATATTTCAATCAATTTTATCTTTTTGGTAATTTCTTATTCTCATTTTTAATTGTGTATGTGTGATTTCTTCCTTTGCTTCGTGATTATGATAGATGGCATTTTGTCTATTTCCTCCAATAAAAAGCTCTTAATGATATATGTGTATCAGTATAAGCATATAAGTACACAATTTCTACTTTCAGCTTCTTTTTTATAGGTTTATTTTTTCTCTAATGATTTGAATAGAATATTTACTATATTTTTATTCATTCTTGATTCTAAATTTTATAGATTAATGCCATGAATTCTACTTGGTCATATCCTACAGAGTCTGAATTGTAAATTTTAAAAATATACTTCACATATTATAGTATTCTGTACTTACTACTATAAATTATTTTTGTAACATTGTGTTTTGAAGATTTATTCATCTTGATATGCATATAACTCTAGTCATACATTTTTACTGCTTTATCATATTCCATTATATGATTACATAATAATTTTACAATCACATTTTGAAAGACATTTAAGTTGCTTCCAATATGCCAGAATTTTCAACAAGCTGCTGTAAGTATCCTGTGCCTATTTCCTTGCAAATGTGCTCAAGAGTTTCTCTAAAGCAAGAATTTCATTTATGACTGAACATAGGAATCATCTCGGGATATTTGACGAAATACTAATGCCTGTGTTCATCTTAGATAAAATAAATACAAGCCTCTTCTTGGGCACAGGCATTCGCATTTTTCAAAAGCATCCCAATGATTCTCACGTGCAGTTAGGTTTGAGAACTATTGATTTTCAGGATGCATGTGCATTTATTTACTGCTTTAAGTAAAAGAGTTTTTATAATAGGTTGTAATGTGTTTTCGGGTATTTACCTCCTACACTTCCAAATTTTCTGCTTTTAACTGATTATTTTTCTCATATAAAATTTATCAATTTCTCTGATCCCTTCTTACTCAAATAAGACAGCTATATTTATTAAAATGATATTTAATTTATGCATAAACTTAAGGAGAATTCACATGAAACATTGCCAGTAATATCTGAGAATCCATTTGCAGCTTAACACAATTTTACAAATAACTCAACTCAGCAGTGTGGACGGTTGGTATGAACCATTTTGGTTGTTTCCAGCTCTTCCTCTATTTCATGATTTCGTGGAACTATTGTGGCTTTTCTGAGCTTTGCATTTATAGTCCTCCAATAGTTTTATTAGCTTCTAATTTCCTATTTCTAATTTCCTTCTAATAGTTTTATTAGCTTCTAATTCCCTTCCTGTTTGAAACACTTGGAGAGGTTTTCATTTTTCTGATCAAATCATAATGACTACAGACTACAATATATTTATTGACAAAACCTCCAGATAGTATTTCAGTAAAGGAATTTTTTTTGTTCATCTTAAAATTCTTCATATACAGATGAAGTTTCTGATGTTAAATGTATAAACTGTAATACTATATGATCATATTCCATATGTTCAGAAAATATTTGAATGAGAATAAGAATTACTGCAATTTAAACTTTGCTTACTATGATTCTAGTTGCTTACTGCTTCTAGTTACTAGTTGCTTACTGTGACTCTAGAAAGCACAAACCTGCCCAGAATTGAGATTGTCCATTAGTTCACATTTTGTAGACATAATAAAGTAATTTATTTTGAGTTTCAGGTATAAATGATTCAGAAACAAGGTTTTAAATCCACAAAACAATAGTACTGTACCAACAAAAATACATATATTTGAGTACTTAAAAAAAGAAACAACAACTATGGTTTACTATAATGCTTAAATCCTGGAAACGAGTAATGTGGTCACTAGTTTCATGAAGATGGAATTTGTATTTTTTTAATCCTCCTGAATATTTATTAGCTAAGAAGAGGTTAGAGAAATAATATCTTTTGTTTGTTAATAATCCATCCTTGTTCCTCAAATCCTCATCTCTTATGCCCAGGTAACCATCATTTTTAATAAGATTAAATCAGTCTGCTGAAGGGGCACATGCACCTGAATGTTTATAGCAGCAATGTCCACAAGAGTCAAACTATGGAAAGAACCTAGATGTCCATCAACAGATGAATGGATAAAGAAGACATGATATCTATATCTATATCTATATCTAGATACACACACACACACACACACACACACACACACAATATGGAATACTATGCAGCCATCGAAAGAAATGAAATCTTGCCATTTGTGATGACGTGGATGGAACTAGAGGGTATTATATCAAGTGAAATAAGTCAATCAGAGAGAGACAATTATCATATGATCTCTCTGATCTGAAGAATTTGAGAAGCAAGGTAGGGTTCATTGTGGGGAAGGGAGGGAAAAATGAAACAAGATGCGACAGGGGAGAGAGACAAACTATAAGAGACACTTAACCTTAGGAAACAAACTGAGGGCTGCTGTTGAGGGAGAGATAGGGTGGCTGGTGATGGGAGATATACTTTGTAATAATACATGGTTCACTATAAAAAATGAATCATGAATCTCCTCAGTAGGCATTCTCAATGACAGTTTCTTTTTGAATAGTAGACATATGGTATTTGCAACATTTTCAACTTTTTTCCTTTACATATATGCCTATATAATTTTGTTTCCTGTAGTTAAATTTCTATTGGGAAGTCACATAATCACACATTTCTCTCCCATCTCATTTAACTTACATTTGAAGAGTTAGTAAGGCAATTCTGCTTCTGTGAAAAAACACACACATAACAATTTTGTCAAAAAAGATATAAAATTATGAGCGGAGAGCTGATAAGGCTTTTCCTTTAGGCCAACTTGGTGCATAGTATATCCAGGGTTAGAAAAATGACCTTAATGAAAACTGAAATAGTGGGAGAAGTTTGCGTAAAATACATAGGTTTTTAATTCCCTTAATTCTACACAACTTCAGCTGAGGATGCTCCCAGTCAATCCAGTACTGGAGTTGGGTTGTTTTAACACTAGACAAAAGATGGGTACATGGGAATTACCTCCAGAGAGCTTCTTCTTCTTTCACTTTACCCAGAAATCCTGCAAATTTTGACATTGGACACTGATCTACAATGCAGTGAAATAACACTGAGATGAAGAATAACCATTGAATGTATTATGGCTTGGGATTTGGAGAACTGGGATTTGGAGAACTGGAATACCACTGGCTTTTGCCGTGAATGAAATGAGGAAATAGAAGAGAGAAGAAAATCCCAAATGGGAAAGGAAAACCCCAAAGGGAAAAAAAAAATATTTCCTATGGCCATATGGAAAGGGATAAATCTCAAATATAATTTAGAATAGGCTCTTATACTTTCTGTTCTTGTAAAATTGAAATATACTACAGTCATTAGGCTGTCAGTAAGCTATAATGGTGTTAGGAAAATTTAATGTAATACATGCGCTCAATTGAAAACAGAAGTGTCATTTTGATTTTAATTGATGAATATTAAGATATATTCATCTGTGGTGGAAGATTAGTGTAAACTTAGTTTTTAAGTTGATGCACAAATTCAACCTCCATCAAACTGGGCCATGGTACCTAACTCTTTTCTGAAGAATTTAATGTCACGGTTTCTGAAGTGGTTGAAAGAAAGTGAACAGTGATGTTTTTCACTTCTGGACCTGAGAGAGTTATTTCGATCCTGCATTTTATTAACTGAAATATGTATTCTCTTTAATATCCTTTTCTTTGAAAATGTATTTCCATGGTCTTTGTTCAACTACAAAGTCCTTTAATGTAAGAGCCAAATAGCAAGGTGGTACTTTTCTTTTTTTTTCTTTTTTTTTTTTTTTTTAAAGATTTTATTTATTTATTTGACAGGCAGAGATCACAGGTAGGTAGAGAGACAGGCAGACAGAGAGGAAGGGAAGCAGGCTCCCCGCTGAACAGAGAGCCCGATGCGGGGCCCGATCCCAGGACCCTGGGATCATGACCTGAGCCGAAGGCAGAGGCTTCACCCACTGAGCCACCCAGGCGCCCCGCAAGGTGGTACTTTTCTGTTATACCTTGTTCAATGCACGTTTATTGGGTATTTTTTATTAAGAATGTATTGGGGTTCTAGAGATGCAAAGAAAAATAACGTATGGTCACAAGTACAGCTGGGTTGGATGGCTGGGGGGAAGCGGGTTGATTAGAGGTGAACACGAGCTTTTGATCTAGCCAGTAAGCACAACAATAGAAGGAGTGACTGGTCTCTGAGAGCACGGGTGAAGAGCACCGAACTAGTTCTGTGGAGTGTGGGAGGTGAATCAGGAGAGTTTTCCTAAGTGCAGTTTGATTCTTAAGAAAGGAATGGATAAGCAAAGTTAAAAGGGGTATTCTAGGCAAAGAAAGAACTTGAGTAAGGTGAAGGCACTGAGAAACGCCGCAGTGTGTTTGAGAGGGAACTGTAAGCTGTTCAGCGCCATTAGTAGACACTATTAAGAGGGAGAAAATGGAGATAAAGTGGGTCATAGGGTTAGGTGGGGGCTCTGTCTTGTAGAACTTCATGCACAAGGTTAAAGATACTGATCTTTATTCTGTAACCAGGTAATGTTTTAAACAGGGTCATGACATGCTCAGATTTGTGCATTAGGTAGGTCATTCTAAGAACTTACGGGAAATTTTACAGCAGGAGAGATCAGCAGGGAGGCTTCAGAGCAATCCCTGAAAGAGATAATATAATCCCAAACTCAATTAGAAATGGTAGAGATGGAGAATCGTGTGTGTGAGTCAGGAATCCCTTCGTTCCACGCGAAAGAGAACCCAACCCAAAAGGTCACAAGACAAAGTGGAATGAGAAGTCCAGTGTAAGAACAAATTGATAAGGGGCACTAATGACATCACCATTATGCATTGTCCTGGTTCCACATCCCAGCCACGCCTCCCCCAACTTAGCCCAGTTTTCAGGTGTTTTTTCCCTCACACAGTGACAAAGCAGCAAGGACCATGCCAGTTTCATAGCCTCACAATTTCAAGCCTGGATGAAACAAGACCTTCTATTGAACATCTAAATTTCACAAGATCTTGAGATTTTCTTTGGTTATATCAGCAAAATCACACCTGCAACCCAAACAAATCATAGCAGCTGTTTATGTACAATGGAGGAAGGAGAGTGAAGCAGGACCCAAATTTTCTAGCACAAAAGAAGGATTTATAAAGGATACTTTAAAAGCAGTTGTATGGGATTGAAGCGTTCAGTTCCATTATCCTTAAGTAAGATCCCTCAAAGAACATCCTACGAAATTTTGAATACAGTTGATAAGATGGACTGTGATCCTTTCTTCTAAACCAACAAAAAATGTTATTGTTACTATTAATTTTTTTCTTGGCAAAAAATGTGTTAATAAATGAAAATTGAAAATAAAAGTCTGAATCTTAGAGATCTGGATTGGAGCTATAAATCTGAATGTTAACAAAATATATATGATAATTAGACTTGTACTTAATCATCCAAGAAAAGTGTGTAGAATGAGAAGCATGGTGTTGAAGACAAAATACTGGTTTATAATAATCAAACCTCGCTATATTCCTGGTTCTCCTCCTGCCTTATTTGTTCATTTCCTCTAGTATCTGTCCATATTCAATCCAAAAGGTGCACTGATTAGGTGCAAAAAATTAAAAATATTGCATAAGTTTAGACAATTTGTAAATCCAACTTCCAGAATTCAAATACAAGCTACCTGAAGTTCTAACCTTCTATTCTACCCACTCTAAACACCACCTGTCCAAATACCTTTATCACTTGACAAAACTATTGACTCAACACTTTGTTTTCAAACCACCGAAAACACGCACCAAGACACTGATCTTCCTGCTTAAAACATCTTTTCTGGCCACACAATCATTCCCATCAGTAATTCAATATATTTTGTTGGTCTCCAAATCTTTGATGTAGTTCCCATTTTTTCTTCTGTTCTTGGCCAGGTCAATATTCACAGGAAGACTGAGACTTCAGTTCTTAAATTACTAGAGGAGGGAAACCTTCTCAGCTCCACTTACTTGTCACACGTCATTAAGACACAGAATCAGGAACTCAAACTGTGAGTAGAAAGTTGGGCACATATTAACACAGCAGTCAAACTGCTTGCAGAATTTTTAATTACCTGATTCAACATTTCCTTCAATAAAATGAAAGTGAGTCAGTGACATCACATTTCTGTACATAGTAGAAGCTGCCAAGGCTCCTTGGGCAGACATGACTAGTTATTCAACAATGTCATTGCCAATTCCACTTACGAGTGATCCATCATAAAACAGGAGGGCAGATATCTACAGGTGCAGAATCTCAGAACTTGTGAGAACTCTGTGAACTCATTTACCTTTTTCTAATTTTCTTTTTTTTTTTTTAAGATTTTATTTATTTATTTATTTGACAGAGAGAGATCACAAGTAGACAGAGAGGCAGGCAGAGAGAGAGGAGGAAGCTGGCTCGCCGCCGAGCAGAGAGCCCGATGCGGGACTCGATCCCAGGACCCTGAGATCATGACCTGAGCCGAAGGCAGCAGCTTAACCCACTGAGCCACCCAGGCGACCCCCTTTTTCTAATTTTCTAACAAAAGTGTTGTCATCTAAATAAAATTTTCAAATTTTCACCATTTCTCAATTCTTCAGCTTTTAAGAGACAACAGAGTTACCACCTTTTTTTTAAAATTTTTAAAGATTTAACTTATTTACTTGACACAGAGAGAGAGCACAAGCAAGGGGAGCAGCAACCAGAGGGAGAGGGAGAAGCAGGCTCCCTGCTGAGCAGAGAACCCAATGTGGGGCTCAGTCCCAGGCCCCTGGGATCATGACCTGAGCCCAAGGCAGACGCTTAACCCACTGAGCCACCCAGGCACTCCTATAGTTACAACTTAGATGTATTTTTCATTAGTTGCTTGCTTAGTGTTCATGACACAACCACAGAAAATAAACCAGGACCATACCTGTACAGTGCTGATTTCATTTTTTTTCTCATAAGGTGCAAGAAAGTTGCATAGGACACTTTCATTGATTTACAGTTACTGAGGTGATCTGACTATTGAATTCTAACTGAGGCAAGTATCTGTTCATTCTGAGAACTGAGAACAGGTTCTTCTTTCCTTGCTGATTTACATTCCCATCAAAGGCACACTCCACTCTCCTGACGGAGGCTACTCTGTCATTTGTGGTTAGTGAAGGAGACAAGTCACGCACGTCATCTCTCCATGACTTTCCTCACAAAAGGCAGTCCGGCTGCAGGTGCTCCGGAACCCTCTCTCCCTCCTCTCTACATATCCTTCTGCTTTCCCGCATGGAATTTACAGCTTACAGAGAGTGAAACAGGTTCCTGAGCTCTTGTTTCTTCCTAATTGGTTTGTTTTCTTCCGTATTACACTCCACTCATTTCTCATAATTAAAAAACTTATCCTTTAGTATTTTTTTCTCTTACCACTTCAGCGTTTTTCCATAAACTGCAAGCTATTATACTAAAGGCCATAACAACAAAATATTAGCCACCTAAAAGGGAAAAAGAAACAAATAGAAATCTTTCCCCCCCATAATTTCAGAAAATTTTCACAGTATTTACACTTGTTCAGAGAAGAGAATAAAACTCTGGAATTTTGTTCATCTTAATGAAGCAAGACAATGCAAAAGGCAGGAAACTCCCTGAGTGCAGGCTTCCTTTCTAAGATTTTTTTTAACCAAATAATGCAGTATTTTTGCAAACTTCTTGTGGTAGAGCAAAGAATCTCTGCTTCATTTCCTTTATAGGTGATAAAAATAATCTTCAGACTCCCAATGACTGATGCCTTCATAGTTTCTCTTCTGAATTATACCTTAATGGAATTTTTCCCATTTGACGCTAGTCCTTAAATGCTTTGTGGAGTCAAATTTCTTTGTGTGGTACACAGTTGAAAATTTACAGTGCACATTAGTATTCTAAGAATTCTAAACATTTGATTCATATTCAGAATATTACCACTTAAATGCTTTTTAGACAAGATTTCTCAAATTAAAAAATGTCATTATCCTTGACACCTCCCTAAATTTCACTGTGGTAGATAGAATTCCGTAAGGACCCAGATGACTCAGGCCCTTTCACTATCTCCTCCTTCCGACTGTGGAAGGGACCAGTGTATATGATGGGATATCAGTTCTATAATTACGTTCTGTTATTTGACATGGTAGATTTTCAGAAATATCATCCTCCCTGGGCCAGACCTCATCAGGTGAGTATTGGAACAGGATAGGCTTTTCCTGTTAAAAGGGATTTGAGGGGTGCCTGGGTGGCTCAGTGGGTTGGGCCTCTGCCTTCGGCTTGGGTCGTGGTCTTGGGGTCCTGGGACTGGGCCCTGCATCGGGCTCTCTGCTCGGCAGGGAGCCTGCTTCCCCCTCTCTCTGCCTGTCTCTCTGCCTACTTGTGATCTCTCTCTCTCTCTGTCAAATAAATAAATGAAATCTAAAAAAGGGGGGATTTGAAGGAGTAAATTAGTGTAGGATTCAACAGGAGGCAGATTCTGTACTATTGGCTCCACAGATAAAGAAAGTCATGTAGCAAGGAATGAAAACGCCATCTAGTTGGGAACAATCCCTGGCTGCCAGCAGAACATGGAGCCTCAATTTTACAGCCCTACAAACGTTGTTCTGCCAACAGCACGGATGAAATTGGAAGTAGGCTGTTCCCCAGAGACAAGAGACCAGCTACATTTTGTTGGACTTCTGACCTCCAGAAATGTGAGCAAACAAATGGGTATTGTTTTAAGTTGCTGAATTTGTGGCAATTTGCCAGGCAGCAGAAGAAAACTAGAGTATTCACAGCCCAAATCCCCAGTTCCTGCTGCTGCTTCCTGTCCACTAATTTGTCCGTCTGTGTATCTCCCCTTCACCATTCTGGTCCAAGCCACCAGTGTCTCTCACCTATGCTCCCAACTGCCCTGCAGGTATATCCTCTGACCTCCCCACGCTCTACACAGAAACTAGAATATGCTTTGAAAGACATTTATTCTATTATTGTCACCCCTTCCTTGTTTCAAATCCTACAATCACTTCTTATTCTCTAAGAATAAAATCTTTTAAAATTGTACCTTAGGTAAGATGTCCCAATGAACATCCTGGGAAATTTGGGATATTGCTAATATGGTGGACTTAAAAGCTTTACTAACTTTCATACATCATCAGTCCTGGGGCACCTGGATGGCTCAGTCATTGAGTATCTGCCTTTGGCTCAGGTCATGATACCAGGGTCCTGGGACCGAGCCCCGCATCAGGCTCCCTTCTCCACAGGAAGCCTGCTTCTCCCTCTCCCACTCTCCCTGCTTGTGTTCTCTCTCTTACTGTCTCTTTGTCAAATAAATAATCTTTAAAAAAATACATCATTAATCCATACTCTGCCCACCTATCCACTCTAATTTCAGGACACTTTTTTTTGGTTGTTCCTAAATGCCAGTAATTTTTCAGTCCTAGAACCATGTTCCTTTCCTCCTGTCCCCTTCATGGAGCACTCTGCTCTCTCTGTTGACCCCCATTTCTCTGAGCCTATTAATTGCATGGGACACTCTAAAATTAGGTCCACCAGAAAACTCTCTTTATCCCTCAGGTCATTCTAGTCCCTTTTTTATATAATGCACACAGGGTTTACTCATCCCTCATAGCATTTATTTTTAAGATTTCATTTATTTATTTGACAGAGAGAGAGATCACAAGTAGGCAGAGAGGCAGGCAGAGAGAGAGGAGGAAGCAGGCTCCCCACTGAACAGAGAGCCCGATGCGGGGATCGATCCCAGGACCCTGAGATCATGACCTGAGCCGAAGGCAGCGGCTTAACCCACTGAGCCACCCAAGTGCCCCTCCCCCATAGCATTAAAAGACTCATTTACACGACATTTTTTTAAAGGTACCATCTGTAATGGAACTAGCGAGTATTAGGCTGAGCGAAGTCAGTCGGTCGGAGAAAGACAATGATCAGACCATCTCCCTGAGAGGAGGAAGTCGAGGGGCAACGTCGGGGTTTGAGGGGGAGGGAAGGAAAAAAAGGAAACAAGATGGGATCGGGAGGGAGACAAACTGTAAGAGACTCTTAATCTCACAAAACAAGCTGAGGTTTGGGGAAGGGGGCAGGGAGAGGGGTTGGGGTGATGGACATTGGGGAGGGTGTGTGCTATGGTGAGTGCTGTGAAGTGTGTAAACCTGGCCATTCACAGACCTGGACCCCTGGGGATAATAACACATTGTGTGTTAATAAAAAATGAAAAAAATTAAAAAGGCACCATCTGTAAGCATTCTTCAGTATTACTGCTGTGCAAAGCATGCGTTTTCGTTGATCTGTGTGTGAAACTTCCCAGTCTCTGTGGTGTTTCAGTGGCCTCTATTGTTCAATGTCTCTTCATATACTGCCAGAACAATCTTCTTAATAAGCAAATATGGAAGCTTGTCTCATTCTACAAGACATTTAAAATCTCCCTGAGGCACAGAACTTGTATGAAGGAAATACGACAACAGGTATAAAATGAGATTGTTCTGGGCCAACCCTGCCTATGAAAAAATTACAGTGAAGTTTACAATTTTATCCCACGTAGGATGTACTAGGGTTTTTGGGAATTAAACACATTCACATTTATTGTGAACACCAATTTATTTACAGTAATTCTATCATCCTATTTGATATATAGTGTATAGAAGGTTTTTTGTGTGGTTTCTTCCCCTCCAGTCAATTGGAAGTGTTTTCACTTTTCTACTTTAATAGTCCAGGAAAATTCCACTTCAGTCTTTAGTGGTGCTTATGTTCACTTACTCTTAATCACACCCTCTTAATCTTATGTTTTCTATCAAGATCTACCATTAATTAGTCTCCAACTTCTCATTAAATAAGACAAGTGTCTTCTTGGGTCTTCAAGTCCCCCTTCCACTCACACCCACACACGCTCAATCATGTATATCACTCTTATGTGGAAACTTATAGGATTTTAGTTATTTTTATCTGCTGTGCTTTCATATTCTGCATCAATAGTAACTGAGACTTAAGGACAGATTTTATAGTTTATTGTGTTGTTGCTGTTGTTTATCAGTATTCCAAGAATACTCAGTCTTTAATTCATTTTTCATTTTATTGGGGTATACACTGATATAATTATATCAAATAATACCTAAGAATGGGTAAACTTTGGAAATATATCTATTTTCATTTTCACCTGAATGCTAATGTTTTCCTCAGTAATGAAAGTAGGTCCAACACAGTATATCCCTTAGTACTTGATGACACTGCTTCATGGTCTTCTAACAATCAAGCCTAGTGACAAGACAGCGTTTGCCAGCCTGATTTTTCATTTTTTTCAGGTAACCTGATTTTCCTTTCTGAGAACTATAGGAATTTCTTTTTTTGCTCAGTGTGGCCTTTTAATTCACCCACTGGCTCAGGACACTGCTCAATACCCTTTCCCAGGAAAGGGTATTGTTTAATTTGTCCTTAGTTCTGGGAAATTTTTTGTTTGTTCGTGTGTTTTGTTTTTTTTATATTTGTTTCCTCTACTATTTTTTTCCTGTTCTTCCCTCTGAAAGTCCTAATGGAGCATGTTGAAATTTCTGTCCCTTAAAGATTTCTTCCACTTGGGGCGCCTGGGTGGCTCAGTGGATTAAGCCGCTGCCTTCGGCTCGGGTCATGATCTCGGGGTCCTGGGATCGAGCCCCGCGTCGGGCTCTCTACTCCGCAGGGAGCCTGCTTCCTCCTCTCTCTCTGCCTGCCTCTCTGCCTACTTGTGATCTCTGTCTGTCAAATAAATAAACTCTTTAAAAAAAAAAAAAAAAAAAAAAAAAAAAAGATTTCTTCCACTTGACTTTTATGCCACACTGACAACTTTATATTTTTTTTAACTTTTTCTAGGAGATGCCTACAGTTCAGTTTTTCAGTGAACAATTCTCTCAACGGCTGTAGCAATTATTTTTAGTCCCTACTTGAACCCTCATATTAATGATTTTTTTTTCTTTCTAAGACTTCTAAATTATTCTGTACTCTTATTTTATAGATGTGTTATTTAGTTTAATATCTTTTTATGTTCCTGCTATTAAATGAATTCTCTTGGGAATTAGTCCCTGGGTGTCTCTCTTCCACTACATTCTTCAAACATTTGGTGCTAATGGCTTGTTCAATCTTATTTTAAGACTCTGTTCCCCTCCTTGTGAATACTGGTTTTGTTTACAAGAACATGCTCCTAGAGAAATGTTGATGACAAGTTAGATATTCTGTTAGAAAACTGAGACAATAGTATACCTTCTGGTTTGGGAAATCTCTTTTCCCTCTGGACACTAATTATCTGGAACAACTCCCAAATCTCCAACTCCCAGCCTTAGCCTGTGAGTAATCAGCTCAACATAAGGGTTACGGTATGGGGAAGGGGGCTCCAACTTGGGCTCTCCATATAAATGCATGCGGTTCAATGTCCTTGTCCTAGGACCATCCTCTTCCTTCTATCATTATTGTTCTTGAGACGTGTCTGGATTGCTCCTAAGGTCACAGAAATCTTCCTAAGTAGACATCAAGTTTGTTAATTTAAGGCTACGATTTCCTTAATCAATCCATATCTGTCTTCAAGTGGCTTCAACATTCATGGTGCAGAGAACTTCCACTGTCATCAGAGATTTGTTCTCCAGGAAATACCTGTATTTTTCTTTTTAAATCACGGGATTTGTGGTAGGCAGAAAGGTTCACAATCTCATTTAGTTTTGTGCTGTTATTAGCCATCTCTTTGAAATGGGGAAAATTGATTCACATAATAAAGTTTTTTACTCAAGGTCACATAGTAAAACAGTTGCCTAGACGGAATAGAATATGAGCCCTCTGGCCCTAGTCCACCTTCTGTCCCTTAATATATGATGGCTTTTGGATAGATTTTTCTTTTTTTTTTTTTAAGATTTTATTCATTTATTTGAAAGACAGAAATTACAAGTAGGCAGAGAGAGAGAGGAGGAAGCAGGCTCCTTGCTGAGCAGAGAGCCCGATGCAGAGCTCGATCCCAGGACCCTGGGATCATGACCTGAGCCGAAGGCAGAGGCTTTAACCCACTGAGCCACCCAGGCGCCCTTTGGATAGATTTTTCACTCCATTCTTTCCCTGAAGGATTAATAGCCAAGTCTTTGGTTAAATGTCAAATGAATAAATACAGAAATACCAAGTTTGTGCTTTATTAGAACTTCCTTTATAATAAAAAGTTATTGAAAGAAAAAGTTAGCATCAAATGTTTCTAGAGTCCTAGGATATTGTGACAAAACTTCAGGGCTGCATCATAAAATCACTAAGATTCCAAGGTGAATCATTTTGTCAGTAAATATCTAACAATATCCACTTGTTAAGTTTAATGGAAGAGCAGAAACTCATTCTGTTATCAGCTGGACATTTTAGTTATAGTCGGCAAGATGTTTTACAAGGTGCTTAACATGATAACCATTCTTTTCAACAAATTGACAGTCTTCATCTGCAGAATTCCTTAGCAAGAATAGCCATTGTTAAATAATGCCAAACACAAAATTACCCTAAATTACACATTCTTATTCATTTTAACTTCATCATTGTGATTTTCCCTTCAGAAGTGGAATAAACAGAATTAAATCATTAATGGCAAGAGTAAACCACAAAAGAACCTACACATAAGAAATGTAATTTTGTTACCAAGTACTTACTTTAATGAGATTTCATTAAAGACGTGTTATAAAATATCTATTTATTCAAAAATACCTTTCTTAGTGCTGAATCCAACAATTCAGTATGTTTTCTCCTAGTGCGTGTTCTTTAGGGACTTAGTCCATAAACTTTATTGTACTGTGGAAGGCATGTTACACGCATCGTATATCTTCCTTTTTTATTGTGTTTGTCAGTCAGCATACAGTACCTCATGAGCTTTTGATGTGGTGTTTTGTGATTCATTGTTTGTGTATAACACCCAGTGCTCCATGCAATACGTCATACATGCTAAATATAATGAGAATAGTGATTTATTCTAGAAAAAAGGTTTTTGGAAATAATGAGAGCCATAGCAGCTAACATTTACTGAAAGTCTGCCAGGTGTCAGGCATTGCAATAGGGCTTTCTTAGGTATTATTTCAATTAATCATCATGACAAGGGGAAGGTCATTTGTTTTCCATATTTTTAGATGTAGAAACTACAATTTCAGGGTTTAGGTAACTTTCCCAAAGTCAAGGAATCTGGAAGTTGGAGAAGTGCGGTTTGAGAAGGATCATTTTTCACTAATGAACACTTACTGAGTGTCCGCATGTGCTCAGCTTTGAACTTGGAGATCACAGAATGCACTGGGGAGGGAAGGGGAGAGGGAAGCAAGGGATGGGGTTTGGGGGAGGGTCCCCCGGGGTTCATAAAAAAGGTAGTCCCTGCCGGAGCCGCAAGTCCCGTCTCTCTGCGGAGAGGAATCATAAGCAGGGGTGGGAATTAAAGCCAGGCACCACGATGGCGATGAGGGGCAACCACAAAGGAAACATGCAGATTCTGGGTAAGTGTCCCTCCTGTTCCTGGCTCCAGCCAAGCCAGATGGCACGAGGGGGACAGGGATTAGATGCTTAGGTGTCCGAGCAGGGATAAGGACAGGCAAAATAAATAAACCCTCAACCCCCATTGTCACTCTGCTGCAACATGCCACAAAAGCTTAGAGGCCAAGGCCTAAGGACTCCTGGGTCCCCTCAAGGAAGCTCAGGTGGAAGGAGGTTTCCATACACCCACGCCAGGCCTGTCTGCCCCAGGATTCCGTGGAAAGATGGGGCAGTTCAGACCCTGGGTCATTGAATTTGATAGGAAGAACTGCGAGGTCAGTGGCCTGAGTCTGCTCTCTGCCCACGGGGCTGAGGGCAAGAGCCAAATGGCCAATTTGAAGGACGTGGACCTGGAAGGCTAGAGGGGACACCACAGCCTAGGGGAGCCCATGCCCTGGCCGGCAGGGTACATGGGCTGGGGCAGCCAGCTCCTGCCAGCCCTATACCACACTGGGGCCTCCCTCCTGTGGAGGAGCCTGACAGAGGGCACAATGACAACCAGTGCCCCCCCTTCCCTGGGGGCTGCTCCAACATTCCCTGGCCTGGCAGGGACAGCCACATTGATTTCCATGCCAATCCCTGCCCCCATGGGGACCCGGGGGAAGGGGGCAGGATGCAGTTCCCTATACTTGAGGGGTGGGTACCGTGCCCTTGCCCTCAGGAAAGCCAGAATGCTGGGATTTTGGGGGCAGAGTTTGGGGAAGGGGGTCCAGTCTGGGAGCTTCCGGGAAGATGCCTCCTCCCTCCTTCCCTCGCTGCCCACCCCTGGGTCTGTCCCCAGCGGACACCTGCTCAGGGCTCCGACAGGCACTGCTCCAGGGCGACCATGCGGTAGTGGCTGGCTGTCTCCTCACCCGCCTTCAGCTGCATGGCCTCCCAGCACATCCGTTTGGCCCGTGCCAGCTCCACCAGGACACCCTGATAGGCGGCGACCATCTCGGGCTTGACAGAGTTGGGGCTGATGCTGGCGAGCAGCCGGAGCAGCTCCTGTGGCCAGCGGGAGCGCAGGGTGGCGGGGGCCAGCCAGGGCAGCAGGGGCACGCAGCCCGTGAAGGCCTGCATGCCCAGGAACCAGAGCTCCTGCAGGTCGGCCCAGATGCCCTCGTAGTCAGGGGACAGGACCAGCCTGGTCCGAGCCTGGCGTGACCCGCGCCACATGGGACTGTGACAGGAAGAGGATGGCGGCTGCGAAGAAACCTCCGGAGGCCGGTGTTCCCTGGAGAGCTGGAGAGGTGCTGAGGAGCCGGGCCATGAGAAGGCCCAGGGTGGCCACATGGGCAGCCAGAAGCAGTCTCCCTGCTGCTGCACCAGTGAGGGCAGCGACGTCATCAGGGTGTTCATGAGAGATGTGAAGCAGGCATCTGATGAGCCCGGTGCGGTGACCGCGAGGTTGAGGAAGAGGGGACAGCAGGTTTGCAGGCACATTTGCAGTTGGAGAAGTGCGGTTTGAGTGGCTTGTGAACAATGGTTTCCAGTTTTCAACTTACTGTGGAACTAAGATTGCTTTATTTCTTGTTCTTCACAAAAGGAAGCAACTAAATAACAGTAATCATCCTAGTATTCACATAGTAAATTAATGCATCGCCCCACCTGTTGGGCACCTGAAGAAAACAAACAGGTTTCCCAATGCTGACCTATTAAAAATTATGAAACTAGACCAGGTATGGTTTGTCGGGATTTTTACAGCACTGATCCATTCAAGACTTAAGTATGAGTACAAAACAGACATAGCTCTGTATAAATTGTTTCTAATATATTGAGTCACGTTTTCAAGGCCTGTACTGATTAATTTTATTTGTCAACTTAGCCAAGGGCCAAGTTGTACTCAGATATTCGGTCAGACATAATTCTGGGTGTGTCTGTGTGTTTTCAAATGAAATGAACATTTGAGTCAGTACACTGACCCACTAGCAAATTGCCCTCCCTGACGTGGGTGGTCCTGTCCAACCAGCTGAAGGCCTGACCCTCCTTTTGACAAGAGGAAATTCCTCCTACCTGACTGCTTGGAACTGGGACATGGGTTTCCCTGGTCTTCAACTTATACTGAAAGATCACTTCTTCTTGGAGCCTCAAGCCTACTGACTTAAATTTTAACTACACTCCACAGTCCTGGGTCTCCAGTTCGCCAGTTACACACCTGAGCCACTTCTTTTTTTTTTTTTAAAGATTTTTTATTTATTTATTTGACATAGAGAGATCACAAGCAGACAGAGAGGCAGGCAGAGAGAGAGGAGGGGAAGCAGGCCCCTGCTGAGCAGAGAGCCGGATGCGCGACTCCATCCCAGGACCCTGAGATCATGACCTGAGCCGAAGGCAGCGGCTTAACCCACTGAGCCACCCAGGCGCCCCTGAGCCACTTCTTTATAATGAATCTCTTTATGTATGTGTGTATGTGTATGGTGTGTGTGTGTGTGTGTGTGTGTGTGTGCACGTGTGTGCGGGCATGTGTGTATCATGGGTTCTGTTTCCTTGCAGATCCCTACCTAATACAAAGCAACTTCCATTTATAACTCCACATTTCTCCAAAACAGGAATATATTTTAACTAAGGTTAAAAAGCAAGGTTCTGGAATATCTTTTTAAAAACATAGCCCTGGGCGCCTGGGTGGCTCAGTGGGTTAAGCCGCTGCCTTCGGCTCAGGTCATGATCTCAGGGTCCTGGGATCGAGTCCCACATCGGGCTCTCTGCTCAGAAGGGAGCCTGCTTCCTCCTCTCTCTGTCTGCCTCTCTGCCTACTTGTGATCTCTCTCTGTCAAATAAATAAATAAAAAAAAATCTTAAAAAAAAAAATAAAAACATAGCCCTGATTTAATCTTCTGTGATGACTGAGCTAGACAACGAGGGTGGGTTTACCTTCTAGAACCGCCTTGGCAGCATAAACAGAGCAAAGACCCAGGAACAAGAAGCACAGGTTGTCGTCACCCACATGCTTTGTAATTAAGACACAAGTCCCTTCAAGTGTGACTGTATTTTTAAAGTAAATTAACTCAGTGTAATGACCTCCAAGACTACCTCATCCCTAAAGGTCTTTGAATTATCAACCGTGTGTTTAGACTCAACCTCCGTACTTGAGCCCTCCCTTACCAATCTCCAGGTCACTTCTCAACACCCTCCCCGCCCCCACACAAACACTGTCCTCTCAGGAGACTAGAGCAGAGTTCTAAACCGTGGGTACTTGGAGCTGGTCTGTGGATATAGCATCTGCATCACATAGGAACCGTTAAAACAACCTTTTAGGCTTCAGATGACACAGTTCCTGTTCTGGGTCCATGTCCGCAAACTGAAACTTAAAAAACTTTTGTGTAATGTAAATGCACCACTTGACCTGAAATCCAGTATACGCAGTCAGCCAATCCCCCAGTGCTAAGCCAACTCTGGATTCTATACTTAATTCCTTTTTCCTTCTTACCCCTTATTTGGGTTATAAGGTTGTCTATGTGGTCCCCACCAATCAGCTATTTTCTATTTTTCTCTTCCTTGTTTTTATTTTTTTATCCTATACAATCTTTCTGTCTTTCCCTGCATTTTGCAATATTAAATAATGTTTGTATCAATTAAGTTGTCTTATTTAATCATTTTTTAACAGAACTGATTAGAAATGCAGAATCTTGGGCCCCATTCCAGATCTATTGAACAGAATCTGGATTATAACCAAGTCTGTAAATATTTGCATAGACATGAATATTTGAAAAGAATTGTTCTAGCTCTACTCAAAGAAAGCTACTATGCTTGAATGCAGGGAGTAAAAAGATTTATTTACCTTAACCAATATTTGTATTTTTATATTTTATGAAGAACTTTTAGACCATGTACTCTAACAACTCCATTTTGTATCCTGGCCTTGCCACTTTTAGCCGTAGGACTTTGGTGGTTGTCCGTTACCTTTCTGAGACTGTTTCCTCATCTGTTAAGCGGGAATAATAATAGGACCTTAATGACAGAATCGGTTAATATGTGGAAGAGTGTCTAATTCATGTGCGTGTTAGGTATTAGCTATTATTTCACAGACTTTCTTCATCTCACATAACTGCCCTCCTTTGGTATCAAACTTCAGTTATGCACGCCTCTTCTGGTAAGAAAATATCTCTAAATAATTAACATTCCAATAATTTTCAGTGTCTCTCTTTTTGTGGACTTTGCTTCTCTGTCTTGTTTGTTTTTTCTCTCTCTCTCTCTTTGTCCTTTTCTTCCTCCTTTCTCCCTCTCTTAGTCTCTTCATTTTGCGAAGCTGAGTGCTTCTTTGTCCCTTATTCCCTTTTGCCCACAAACATCCATCATGGTGTAAACCTGAGATACTTTGTAAGAGGTATAGAAACATTTGGCTCTGATTTGCGATTCTATGTAAACCGAGCAAGAAGCATGAGGGCTGTGGCATCCCAAAAGAAAAAAGAAAAAAAAAAAAAACTTGTGAATTAAAATTATTCTTTTTGGAATAAACCCTCTTCATTGAAGAGCCTTTGGGTAAGGAGCAGAGCAAAACCAGTGATGACCCACGCTTTGGAGTTGGAAATTAGTTGTGCAAAGTCTGTCTTTACAAACCGTTACTAGCCAGGTGGCCAAGAACAAGCTGTTTCATCTCTTTTGAGTATTAGTTTACACATCTGTAACTGTTACAACGTTAAGAAACTGCATTTGAAGTGCTCAGCACAATTTCTGAAACAGTAAATTCTTTGAAATATTAGCTCTCATGGTCACCATCTTTATTATAATAGTATTAATCAACGAAGCAACTAGAGATAACTCTCGGAAGTACAAAACCCAATAAATAATACTAACTCATCTTAAAACTACTTAGATTTCTTCTTGTCTTTTCCTCCTAAATTCTGGTCCTCTCCTGAATCTTTAGGCTTAAGATGCAACTGGAACACAGGCGAGTTTTTCACATTTTCTCTCTTCTTCTGTTTCTCTCTCCTGTTATGTGTAACTGTCTCCTCCACCGCAACAATTCTTTCTTGTCCTTTAATTTGCTTTTCCTTCTTCTTACTGCATCCAATGCTTTTAGGTTTTTTGTTGTTGTTGTTGTTGTTGTTGTATTTCTAGAAAACTTGAGTGAAATTGTTCACACATTTTTTCCCCTAGGGAAAAAAAAACTAAAATAATTTTAAATGGGCTCTGGGTTATTTAATAATTTTTTGAGTTCCCCTTTGTACATGGTATCTTTGCAAAGTGTAAATTTTGATATTTTAATAATCTTTTAAATATTTACCAGGTAACTCATCTGCAGTTAAATGTGCCATTCACCACACCAATAGCTGCAACATTTCCACTAGCTCTTGAATCATGTTAGAATCATTTCTCTATTTTAATGCTTTTGTGATTTAAATTTTGTTTTATGCTTTCTGTCTGATGACATAATGTAGGAAAGTGAAAAAACAGGTTTTTATCACATTTGGTAGTCTCTCCAAAAAATCATTTTATTCTGTAGTCATACATTTTGTTTTTTTTTAAAGTAGTCATATTCTGCTATAATTATTCTCAGTTGTGTTCAAGAAAATCTGGTTTTATTCCTATGTAGATCTAATTACATTTTTTCAAAGCTTAGGATGAACTTTTGCTCTAGAGTTTGAATAAATAATGGGTGGGAGCATCTATGTTAATACACAATTATCTCCTTTTAGCATTTCTGTTTGCATTTTGATAACTACAGTGAAAATAAAACAGTGTTATTTCTTGCTACTATAAAAATAAAAATATGAGTTAAATTTTTATTTAAAATGTTACTCTAATTTCATTAATCCTTTATGAGAAAAAGAGTGTTATTTCCCCAATTTATTTTTTGTTGCTAACGTTCTTCTTTAGTAATGAAATGATTCTATGTATTTTTAGAATAATTAAAGAAGAATTCAAGTGAGGAGAAATTTAATTTTGCTGCTTTGTCAATCTGCTTTTCAGTGACCTCTTCTGGCATTTCTCAGACAGTTGAAGTCGAGTGAAATGAGCCAGTGCCTTGTTCATAAAGCCATAATTTCATATTTAATATATTATATATTTTATTTAACATATTATTAATAATACCATTTAAAATAAAATCAGAATTTTTCTCTGTTTAAAAATTTGTTAATCATAATTACTTGTTAGCTTTTCTCTTTCCACTACTCCCCCTAGGATACAGCACTTTTCAGGTAACCCTGTTTCATAATCAAGCAGAAACCTTCTGCCAAAGTCTTGGTTATTTTTCTTTCTCCTATCTTTCTGAACCAAAATGTCATGGTAAGTATCGAGGCCCCAACTTAGCAACACTTCCCGTAAATAAAGGAAATGTTGTCTCATCCCAAGTGCTTCAGAGCTCCTCTGAAGGCAGTGGAAAATCTGCAGAGGAAATCTTTTGAAACATAATCGTCAGCAGTCTTGGGTGGAGCCCTGAAAAAGGCCTTACCTTTCTGTATCGATTTCTCAGTTGAGGAACTTAAGATCAAAGGTCAGCTGGGATATTATAAAATGCTGCCCACAGAAACACACTTAGGTCTTACATTTATCACTACTTTTATGCCAGCCTTATGTGCCCATGCACTACTCATACAAAGTAGCAGCAACAGATAATACTTACATTAAAAATAAAGCGTATCTTAGCAGTGAAGTTACATGTATTATTCTTGTGTAAACTATTTAAGTGACTCATTGCTTTACTTAGAGCCAAATCTTCCAAAGAAGTAATTATTTATTTATTCTATATTAATGTCATTGAATCAACATAGTTTTGACGAACTAGAGATCGGAAATGAAATGGGCCCTTTGGTTGTCTATTGCTTTGTTATGATTTCAAATCTACTTTCTCACAGCTTAAGTGAGGTTGCTTTGATCTAAGAGTGAGTTCGCTTACATTGCAGAGGTCACTTCAGAATAATGTCATCAAAGTTATTATGTTACTGAGTGCTTATCCATACGAACATATAGAGAAGTGCAGTAATGGGTACTTTATACACCAAGGATCTGTGAGGACTTAACCGAGGGTGCTCTGTCTGGACCAGGTTACTGATCTAAGTAGCTCTCCAAAGGCCTCGGGACATCAGCTCCCGCCCTGGAAAGGCTGATCCTTGCTGGTAGCAGTGAAAACCAGGCAGCAACCCCGTGAAGGAGATTATCCTGCCAGCCTCAGCACCTTTGTTCCAGCAGCATCCTTCTCTCACCAAGGGAGTTTCAATCTGCATGGGCAGCCAGACGTCAGCCCTTGGTTGGCTCAGCAACTCCTCTGAGAACCAGCTTGTACAAAGGTACACCTCAACTAAATTTGGACTTTATTTTACCTCTTTTTTGCTCCCCCCCAAAAAGTGTAATTGACCTATCATTGGTTTAGGGTATGTTATTTCTTTGTTGGATCATTAAGAGATATTTTTCTGTATGGTTTTGGCTTGTGATTATAAATTATAATTTAAATTATACAATTTAAATTATAATTCCACAGTGAACTTGTGTTAAATAAATTATTGGCAAAGACAATCTCAGTCTCTGAGCATAATTTGTGTGAACAAAACACCTTATCAATTTGATTCACTTTATGACAGTTGCCTATGGAATACTGAGCATAAATCTGGACTATCAGGAACGTGAAGTTCACAGGGCATTTAGCTAAAAAGAGAAATTTCTGGGGCACCTGGGTAGTTCAGTCAGTTAAAGGTCTGACTCTTGATTTTGGCTCAGGTCAGGATCTCAGGGTCCTGGGATCAGGCTGGGGGCTCAGTGGCGAGTCTGCTTGAGAATTCCTTCTCCCTCTTCCTCTGCCCTCCCCTCCATGCTTTCTCTCTCTCTCTCTCTCAAATAAATAAATCTTACAAAACAAAGAGAAATTGGAAAAAGGGAATTGTCTAGCCTTCAAGCAAAGATATGTCTGTTTTTCTTTTATCTGTAAATCAAAAAATATGTTTCCTCTTTGTCTCACTGCAATCTATAACCTAGCAGATAAACACAATGTTAATGTGGCTTTCTGCAAAACTCACAGGTTGTTCTTTGAAAATCTCAACTGTAATAGCTCAAGTCAACACAGTCAACATATTGTTTATGAAACACCTGAAGAGGTTCATTTACTCAGAATATGTAAAAACAACAGGATTTGCTGCGATCGTAGTCCAGCCAATGGGAAAACATTTGCCGACAAATATGTGTAGTTTAAAAGCTACAATAATGTTTTAAAGTAGATAATAATATCATATAATGATATAATATCATATAATGGTTATGATATAATGATAACTCACGACTTCACTTTCGATTCTCTCTCCTCACTCTTCCTCCCTAGCAGCAGCATTGGCTACAACTGGTCAACCTTCCCGTTTAGCTGTCCTTTACTTGGATCTCCACACGGTATTTTCTTAGTTTCCTCCTGCTCTGCTGGTTGCTCCTTCTCAATCTCTTTCACTGATTTTTCTTCTTCCTTCTAACCTATAAGCAATGAAGAGCTTTAGTAAGGAAGGAAGGTACTTATCCTCTAACCTTTCCTATTTCCACTAACTTCCTGGGTAATCTTTTCCATTCGTTTGGATTGAAATACCATCTATGCTCTGGTGGTTCTCCTACGTGTCTGTGTGATCCAGATCATGCCTCTGAACTTGACTTCTGCATTCAAACGCCTACTTCACATTTTCACTTGGCTATTTAGTAATCACAACAAACTCAACTAGTCCAAAATTAAAATCCTGAGCTGCCCTTACAAATTTCTCTTTCTACTATCTTTTCTATTTAAAATATGGCACTCCCAGCTTCCAGTGGCTTAAGGCAAATGTATTGAGGGTAATTCTTGACTTCTCCCTTTCCCTTATACTTACATTTACTCCATCAGCACATCCTGTGTTTTACCGTCAAAACAGATCTAGAATCCAAACACTTTTCACCACATCTCTGACCTGGATCATTTTAATAGTTTTATATTAGTCTTCATAAATTAAATTTTGCTTTTTACTGTTAACCCAATTCAAACATACCAGATAATGCTACTTCCTACTCAAATCCTATAGTAGTTTTGAAACTTTTTTCTAAACCTTTCAGTCTGACATACCCTAAATTTTATTTCCCAGGTTCATTATCATAGGACCACATCTTCCAAATAATGTTTCCATGTTTTGAAAGGTGCTCATGATATCTAGGAGTTTTCCTTTATGAAATGAATCATTGTGCTTTGCCTAAGACTAGAGGTTGATACCAGGTCTCTTCTGATAAACTAAGTTCCTTCTACTATTCTGTATAAATGTTATTTATGATGGCATGGGATTTGAGGTAGGACATGTTTTGAATCCTTACATGACCAAGGTGTAATTACTTCATAAATTTATTGTGAAAGCCTGTTAGTCTGTTGAGTATGGAAAAGTAGGTATATGAGGAGGCAAATGAAGAGTCCATGGACAAACATATACTGAAACCACTAAATATTTAGTAGACCAGAGGGTTTGTATCTGAGAGAGCTTTTGTCTAATAAGAAATAGTTATGTTTACTAGACAAGATGGAGAAGGACGTCATCTCTGTGCTCTGAAGGTACATTTCTCAGTGTTGGACCAGAAATCAAATTGCTATTGGTTCTCATGCCAAGCAAAATCAGTGTTTATTTGTGAGGCAAAGCTGAGAAGAGACATCAAAGTATGATCTAGATTTACTGGCAATTCTCAATCTAGAGGTGGAAAATTTTGCCATGTAGCCAAGGTATCATACAAACTGGAGGACATTACAGAATGTTCAAATTAGCTCAAGAATATCTGAAAGTCTACCTCCATTCATTGCAATTCATGAGGCTACAGGCTCTAGAGTTCTAAGGGGTGCCGTCATTTATACTACCATATTAGAAGGAGAAAGCATTAAGAAATGTATGTTCACTCTGAATTAAGTTTCAAGTGGGAGAAGATGAAATACAGCTGGAGAAGGTGAGAAGTTAATAAAGAAATGCTCGATGCGATTTGATACCAATAAATTATTTAGCCTCTGGCTCTGAGGGCAAGCAGATACACATAGTAAGAATGCAGGGCATAACTGAAAGTTATTGTGTAGACAATTAGTTTTGTTTCTGATACTACAAAGCCTTCCATAGCCAGTATAAACATATTAGATTCTAGGCATCTAGGTTGTTTGTGGATTTGAGTAGCTTTCCCATTTGGTTATAAGACAGTACTTACCACAGAAAGTAGAGGTGGAGTTTAACATATTAATTTAAATTAGTGACCACCATTAAAATACACAATACTCAAAATTATTTTTTTGAGAAATTAAGTTGCCTTAATAGAATGGATTTATTTCTCCATTTACATTTCTAATAATACTTCTGATTTCTATGACTGACTTCTCAGTTAAAATGCAAGTTCGCCGAAGATGGAAGCTGGGAGATGGCTACAGACTAGGAGGACCTGAGACTCACCGTGCCCGTGAATACAACTAGACAACTCTCAAATCATCCGAGATACCCCAGGCATCGATGTGAAGAAGGTCCGAACAAACTCCCAACTAAAGGTAGAGAAGAGCCACATCGAAAAAGAAAAGTGTGGAGTTGTAGCTTGGAAAAGGAACAGATCATGGCTGCTTGAGCAGAGAGGTAGCTGTGGAAAAGAGTGAGAGACAGACAAGCACACAGAGGAGTACACAGGGAAAACAAATCCCCATAACAATTGGCTCAGAAAGTAAGAGGGGCCAAATTTCATGAGTTCTTGCAACTTGGGAAGGATTAAAGCATAGAGTTTTAAAGGTCAGTGGGTTTGGCTCTGGGAGGGTTTAGAGGACATCAGAGCTGCTCTTGGGGAGAAGGTAGACAGGCAACACGTGCACATACATTGTGAAAACAGAGATCTGAAGAGAGCCTGGGGAGCACAGTGGAGAGGTTATTCACTCATCCTGGAGTATGTCCCAGATATTCCCAGAGACACCTTATGGGAATGAAAGAACTAGCTGATGCCATTTCCTACCCCCACCCCTCAGCACAAGCACAGGACCACCCATGGGAACCAGTGCAGGACAATATTAACTACCCAACTTGCTTACTCTAAGACTTGCCCCTCCCCCCCCCCAGTCAGGCCTGCCTAGTCCTGGCATGGTGGGACCCTTCCTCCAGGAGACACGCCCTATCCTCATGACACTTTGTCTCCATACACAACACTTGTGCAGAGACTTGTTTCCTGCAGTGGTGGTACCAGGTCTCACTTCACACATAGACCAGAGCATACCTAGATAAAACATGCTACATTCAGGCCAGGGACAAAACATTGCCCACAACAGGCAAAGAAAGTCTCTGTAGATGACCAGCCTGAAGGATAAAGTTACCAAGACAAAACAGCAGAGCACACACAACACACACTGGAAATACTTCCAGAATTTCTGGGCTCTGAGGAACAGAGAAACACTACACAGTGGGGCACTTAAAGGCCTCTTCTTCATAAGGACATTACCTTCAAGAAGAAGAGACATAGCTGACATTCCTAACACAGAGAAATAGGCACAGAGACTTAGACAAATGAGAAGACACAGAAACTTTATCAAATGAAAGAACAGAACAAGTCTGAATCCAGTTACCTAAGTGAAACATATATAAGGTACTATGCCTGATACAGAATTTATTTATTTTTTTAAAGATTTATTTATTTGACAGAGAGAAATCACAAGAGAGACAGGCAGAGAGAGAGGAAGGGAAGCAGGCTCTCCGCTGAGCAGAGAGCCCGATGTGGGACTCGATCCCAGGACCCCGAGATCATGACCTGAGCTGAAAGCAGCGGCTTAACCCACTGAGCCACCCAGGCGCCCCTGATACAGAATTTAAAGTAGTGATCATAAGGATACTCACTGGACTTGAGAAGGAGTAGAAGACAAGAGTGAGACCCTCAACAGAGAGAAAAGAAATAATATAGCAGAGATAAAGTTCTCAATAAATGAAATGAGAAACATGTTTCACAGAATGAACAACAGGATGGAAGAAGCAGAGGAATGAACTAGTGAGATAAAAGACAGAGAAATGGAAAGTAATCAAGTTGAACAACAGAGAGAAAAAATTATTATGTAAAACAAGAATATACTTAGGCAATTCCATGACTCCATCAAATGTAATAATGTCTGTGTTACAGAAGTCCCAAAGGAAGAGAGAAAAAACGGGGCAGAAAAAATTTTAAAGAAATAATAGCTCAAAACTTCCCTAACCTGAGGAAGGAAATAGATATCCGGATCCAGAAGGCATAAAGAACTCCCATCAAAATGAACAAAAGTAGATCCACACTAAGACATATTATAATTAAATTAGCAAAATTTAGTGATAAAGAAAAGATTTTAAAAGCAGTAAGAAAAAAGAAGACAGTAACTTACAAGGGAAAAGCCATATGGTTAGCAGATGTTTCACCAGAAACTTTGCAAGCCAGCAAGGCTATCATTCAGAATAGAAGGAGAGATAAAGAGTTTCTCAGACAAACAAAAACTAAAGGAGTTCATGACTACTAAACCAGTCCTGCAAGAAATATTAAGGAGGAATCTTTGAGTGGAAAGGAGCGACCAAAAGTAACAATATAAAGGTAGGAAACAAAAAGCCAGCAAAAATGAACATTTCTGAAAAAAAAAGTCAGTGATGGAACTTACAAAATAAAAAGATATAAAATATAACAAATACTTAAAACATGGGGAGGAGAGGAATAAAGAATGGGTTCAAACTTAAATGACTACCAACTTAATATAGACTGCTACATACAGAAGAGGTTATATACAAACCTAATGGCAACCATGTTTAAAAGACTAATAAATATGCAAAGAACAAAGACAAAGAGACCCAAAATTAAAGAAAATTTAATTACCATTAAAGAAAATCAGCAAAACATGAGAGAAAAACTAGAATGGATTAAAGAAAATCTTCAGAAATAACAAAACAATAAAATGATGGTAAACACATATTAATAATTACTTCGAATGTAAATGGACTAAATGCCCCAATCAAAAGACATAAGGTGACAGAATGGATAAAAAAAGCAGGACCCAGGACACCTGTGTGGCTCAGTGGGTTAAGCCTCTGCCTTTGGCTCAGGTCATGATCTTAGGGTTCTGGGATCGATCCCTGCATCAGGTTCTCTGCTCAGTGGGGAGCCTGCTCCCCACCCCCTCCCACCACCTACTACTCTGCCTACTTGTGATTTCTCTCTCTGTCAAATAAATAAATAAAATCTTAAAAAAAAAAACAGGACCTAACTATATGCTGCCTTCAAGACACTCATTTTATTTTTTTTTTAAGATTTTATTTATTTGACAGAGAGAGATCATAAGTAGGCAGAGAGGCAGGCAGAGAAGGGGGGGGGGGAAGCAGGCTCCCTGCAGAGCAGAGAACCAGATGTGGGGCTCGATCCCAGGACCCTGGGATCATGACCTGAGCTGAAGGCAGAGGTTTTAACCCACTGAGCCACCCAGGCGCCCCCAAGACACTCATTTTAGACCTAAAGCTACCTGCAGATTGAAAATGAGGGGATGGAGAAATAATCTATCATGTAAATGGAAGTCAAGAGAAAGCCAGACTAGTAATTCTTATTTCAGACAAAATAGATTTTAAAACAAAGACTGTAATAAGAAACAAAGAAGGACACTATATACTTATAAAGGGGACAATTTGACATGAAGATACAACATTTGTAAATATTTATGCACGCAGAATGGGAGCACCCAAATACATAAAACAGTAACAGACATATAGGAATTAACTGAAAATAATACAATAATAGTAGGGGACTTTAACACTCCACTTACATCAATGGATACAACATCTAAACAAAAAATCAACCAGGAAACAATGGCTCTGAAGGACACACTAGACCAGATGGATTTATCAGATATATTCGAACATTCCATCCTAAAACAGCAGAATACACATTCTTTTCAAGGGCACATGAACATTATCCAGTGTAGATCACATATTAGCCTATAAAACAAGCCTCAACAAGTTCAAGAAGATTGAAGGCATATCATGCACCTTTTCTGATCACAATGCTATGAAACTAGAAATCAATCCCAAGAAAAAATCTGGGAAGACCACAAATACATGGAAGTTAAATAACATGTTACTGATAAATGAATGAGTCAACCAGCAAAAAAGAAGAAATAAAACAGTGCATGGAAATAAATGAACCTGAAAACACAATAGTCCAAAATCACTAGGTTATAGCAAAAACTGTTCTAAGAGGGAGGTTTATAGCAATACACAGGCCTACTTCAAGAAGCAAGAAAAATCTCAACAACCTAACTTACACCTAAAGGAACTAGAAAAAGAACAGCAAACAAAACCCAACATCAGAAGGAAGGAAATAATAAAAATTAGATCAGAAATAAATTATATAGAAACTAAAATCCATAGGACAGATCAATAAAACCAGGACCTCGTTCTTTGAAAAAAATCAATAAAATTGATAAACCTCTAGCCAAACTTTTCAAAAACAAAGAAAATGACAGAAATAAATAAAATCACAAATAAGAGAGGAAAAAATAACAACCAACATCACAGATATACAAATAATTATAAAAGATTATGAAAACCTACATACCAACAAACTGGACAACCTAGAAGAAATGGAGAAATTTCTAGAAACACACAAAATACTAAATTGAAACAAGAAAAAATTGTAAATTTAAACAGAGCAATAACCAGCAAAGAAACTGAATCACTAATCAAAAAACTATCCCCCCCCCCCGGGGCGCCTGGGTGGCTCAGTGGGTTAAAGCCTCTGCCTTCGACTCAGGTCATGATCCCGGGGTTCTGGGATTGAGCCCCACATTGAGCTCTCTGCTCCGTGGGGAGCCTGCTCCCTCCTCTCTCTCTGCCTGCCTCTCTGCCTAGTTGTGATTTCTCTCTGTCAAATAAATAAAAATTAAAAAATAAATTAAAAAAAAAAACTACCCCCCCCAAAAAAAACTCCCAACAAACACAAGTCCAGGACCAGAGGGCTTCATGGGCAAATTCCACCCAGCATTTAAAGAAGAGTTAATACCTATTTTTCTTAAAGTATTCTAAAAAAAAAGGAAAAAAGAAAATTTCCAAATTCATTCTATAAGACCAGCATTATCCTGGTGCCAAAACCAGATAAAGACACCACTTAAAAAAGAGAACCACAGGACAATATCCCTGTAGACGTGGATGCAACAAAATACTAGCAAACTGAACCAAACAATACATTAAAAAAATCATTCACCATGCTCAGTGGGATTTATTCCTGGGTTACAAGGATGGTTCAATATTCATAATGTGATATATCACATTATTAAGAGAAAAGATAAGAACCATATGATTGTTTCAAAAGACACAGAGAAAACATTTAATGAAGTGCAATATCAATTCATGATAAAAACCTTCAACAAAGTAGTTTTAGAGGGAACATCTCAATATAAAAAAAAAAAGGTCATATATGAAACACCCATAGCTAACATCATCCTTAATGGGGAAAAACAAGACAAGGATGTCTACTCTCCCCACTTTTATTTAACACAGTACTGGAAGTCCTAGCCACAGCAATCAGGTAACAAAAATAAATAAAATGCATCCAAATCAATAAAAGAAGAAGTAGAATTTTCACTATTTT
Organism: Meles meles; assembly: GCF_922984935.1. Lineage (NCBI taxonomy): Eukaryota > Metazoa > Chordata > Mammalia > Carnivora > Mustelidae > Meles > Meles meles. The sequence continues at coordinate 544,789 of NC_060074.1, read as the reverse complement.
CAGATGACATGATACTATATATAGAATGCACTAAAGACACCACCCAAAAACTGTTAGAACTGATTTCAGTAAAGTTGCAGGACACAAAATGAATGTATAGAAATCTGTTGCATTTCTATACAACCAATAATGAAGCAGCAGAAAGAGAAATTAAGAAAATAATCCCATTTATAATTGCACCAAAAATAATAAGATACCTGGGAATAAACCTAACCAAAGGGGTGAAAGAATCGTATTCTGAAAACTACATAAAACTGATGAAAGAAACTGAAAACGACACATAGAAATGGAAAGCTTGTAGAATGGAAGAACAATTTTTGTTAAAATGTCTATACAACACAAAGCAATCTACACATTTAATGCAATCCCTATCAAAATACTATCAGCATTTTTCACAGAACTAGAACAAACTATTCTAAAAGTTGTATGGAACCACAAAAGACCCAGGATAACCAAAGCCATCTTGAAAAAGAAAAGCAAAACTGGGGGCATCATGACTCCGGATTTCAAATTATATTACAGATCTGTAGTAATCAAACAGAATGGTATTGGCACAAAAACAGACACATAGATCAATGGAACAGAATACAAACCCAGAAATAAATCTACGACTGTAATAAAACTAAGAGTTCGTCACTCAAGAGTTCGTCAAACTCCTATCAGATGCTCTACACTCTTCAAGACTCCAGGGATAGTGATGGACAAGACGGCCAAATATTGGCTTTCACGGATCTGATCTATTTGGGGGGGGGCAGACATTTCACAAATAAATAATATATAATAATATATAATCTGTAAATATAATATCAGATAATTATATAGAGTGATGCATTATCATGATAAACAGAATACAAAGTTCTATCGCATGAAAATGGCATCTCAGTTTTATGGTCATTCCCCTAAAGACTCATAACCATAATCTAACTATAAGAAAAACATCAGACAAACCCAAATTGAGACACATTCTACAAAATTCTTGACCAGCATTCTTCAAAACCATCAAGATCATCAAAAACAAAGGAATTCACAGTCTAGAGGATCTTAACTCTACCAGGTGACAGCCCCAGTTTTATAAAAATAAATATACTACTTAAATAGGACTTTAGCTGATACATTAATCCTTTTTCATAGATACTGTAATTCTGGACCCTCCCAAAAAATAAAAGAACTGAAACAATTATTTTTACATATTTTAAAGGCAGTGTTTAATAATCAATCAAATACTTTTAACATTGAAGTTCCCCGAATCAGCACATTTCAAGCAGTAAACACATCTGCAACTATTGCTTAATCCCCAAAGAACACTCCTTTAATCAATTAAACTCATTACATTTGAATGTTCATTTCCTTCTAATACACTAACATTATGAAAATATAATGTGTTTATGATTAGCGGGGCAATTAAATAACTTTCTGAAAATAAATCTCCTGAGAAGTTTTATTTTTTAATTTATTTTTTATACTTTTAAAAAATATTTTATTTATTTATTTGACAGAGAGAAAGATCACAAGTAGGCAGAGAGGCAGACAGAGAGAGGAGGAAGCAGGCTCCCCGCTGAGCAGAGAGCCCAATGTGGGGCTCGAACCCAGGACCCTGAGATCATGACCTGAGCCGAAGGCAGAGGCTTAACCCACTGAGCCACGCAGGCACCCTTCCTAGAGAAGTTTTAAAAACATATTTCTCAAGTTTAAAAACATATTTCTAAGGGATTTTCCAGTATTCCCGGATGGGTGGTCAGAAAGGACAGCACATAGGAAATGACATTCGATCTGCAGCAAGAGTGATGATTACCTGCCATGCGAAGAACCAGGGAAAGGAATTCCAGTCAGAAGGAAGGACAAATTTAAAGATGCAGAGGCTTCTGCCTTCAGCTCAGGTCATGATCTCAGGGTCCTGGGATCGAGCCCCACATCGGGCTCTGTGCTCAGCAGGGAGCCTGCTTCCTCCTCTCTCTCTGCCTGCCTGTCTGCATACTTGTGATCTCTGTCTGTCAAATAAATAAAATCTTTAAAAATAAATAAATAAATAAAAATAAAGATGCAGAGGCTTAAGTTATATCGATTCCCTTTCAAAGTACCCTTTAGTTATGTCCTAGACATGGAGCTCTACTTCTGAAAGGATTTTGTCTTACTTGTATTGGAATCACACTCATGAAGCAGAAAAGAAGCAAATCCGGGATCACAGAGTTGTAGGGCACACGGAGGTCATGTAGTCCAATTTTCACACTCTGTAAATGAGACAAGGAAGGACTAGAGTGGCTAATGGACGAAGCTTACATAGTCTCTGGCTCACAGAACCAGATTATTTCACCCTCCCATAAATAATGTTCAAAATGGATCTACATGATTTAGTTATAAAATTCTCACTTTCAATAATTTAAAAAGCACTAGCCTAAAATTAATTTGTAGCATGTTTTCACAATCAGTTTAATTTCCCCAAATGGGCCTGTTACCACCGTGTAACCCCTACTGAACTTAGCCATTTATAAGAGGATTAAACAATGCCATGTTTTTATTTACTGGTAGATTATAAAAAAAGAGTAAGTAAGGGTAATCTGAAGTTAGAATCTGGTCAAGAGTGAAAGCAGAAATAAGCAGATCATTACAACATGCAACCCAAATAAAGGTTAAACTAACACATAAACAGAAGTGAAAGTATTTATAAATAAATCAGACTTTCTCACATGAAATAGCATTTATTACACAATGAAAGATTATTACTGAGAAATTTTCTTCTAAGTAATTGGAAAAGCAAAGAATTCTATTTGCTGTGCCTGGAGGAGAAATGGTCTTAAATTATGTATCATAAACAAGTAATAACAAGGAGGAAATACTTTGTAGAAATTACAGTAAACTGGAGGAGTCTCTGATCCCAGGGCACTTCCTACCATTGTCATGATTGATAGCCGGCTCCTCAACAGATCAAGGCTGGTCAAATGTTGTGATGAGACACACATCTTTTTGAACATAGTTACTAAGTTACTGTTTTCTCAGGCACATTTTTCAAATAAACTACACTCTCAATGATTTTTCTCCCTAATAAAGATTTACCTGAAAAATTGAAAAAGAAAGACCTTTAATATATATTTTAAATTATGTTTGTTAGGGAGATGTGCACAGTATATTTATGTTTGATTTTTTTATAGCACTGGGTCATGGAGGGACAACAATTTGGTTCAGTAATTAAGACTAATGGATGAATTATAAGCATTATCTAACTGATAAAATCCTATAAAGAATATTAATCAATGTGTGCAAATGATTTTTAGAGGAATGGGTTTTTGAATCTGTTGTCTCTACTTCCTCTTAACTCTTCCCTTGACTCCTGTTTGACTTACGACCTCGTTAATCTATCATATTTTAAAATGAATTAAAAACCGTAGCCTCTTCTGTTCCCAAACTAATAGCATTTACTGTTACTTTTCCTGAACCTTACTATGAAATCTTTTTTCATCTTTAAGAATGTCATTTTCCTCCCAAACATCCTGGATGTTGCTCCTCTGACAGTCTTAGTCATTGACCTTTCTTAGTATGGCGCCGGCTCCACTCCACTCCAATGTACCTCGCACGTGGTCTGTGTTCGAGGGCTCCAGCTGGGATTTTCTACTCAGTTTGGTGTCATGTTGTAATGTGGAAAATTTAGGGATAACATATATATATTTTCATATAATTTTAGTCAGGATGAATTAGTTTGTGGAAAAGTTTGACTCCCCATGTTGATCAAGTGCATCCGATAAATGCTGTATTCTGCACTCACAAGGTTTTGGAAAAGACAAAGGCAAATCTTGTAGAAAACACTCACTATTTCTCCTAGAGGTCACCAAAGATTGGGATCAGAAGAGTCTTTCCCACAATAAGCAGCACCTTGTAGAAGAAGTTCCCACAGACACTGATAGAGCATTAGGTTTCCAAAAAATCAAAAACTTGGACAGATACATATGGGATGTTCACCATGTTTGAGTGCTGCCGTATTACTTGAATAACTTGTCCAGTGGATCTGACTAAAATGGCAGGGGGAGTCACTTGAGTCATTTTAGGTTTTCTTTTTTTTTAAACATATTACTATTTAGCTGACTTGACATAAACAGAATCACTTCAGAGTCCATAGGTGGTCACTATGGTGCTCCATATATATATATTTTTTAATGTATTGCTTAAAGAAGTTACTAGTTTTACTCACAAAAACATTCTTTAGGAAATTTCTATCTAAAGCATTTTTAACCTCTAAACTTTCTTTATATTTAATTTCTACTTATAGCAATTCAGCAGTTCTAAATACTCAATACGGAACCAGTAAAATAAATGTGACTCCGTTACATATGTTCTGACTTCTGAGATTTCATAATTCAGCCTCACAAATCAGGAAACATGAACAAGAATAAATGAAACAAGATGGGATTGGGAGGGAGACAAACCATAAATGACTCTTAATCTCACAAAACAAACTGGGGTTTGCTGGGGGGAGGTGGGATTGGGAGAGGGGGAGGGGGCTATGGACATTGGGGAGGGGAGGCGAACCATAAGAGACTATGGACTCTGAAAAACAACCTGAGGGTTTTGAAGGGTCAGGGGTGGGAGGTTGGGGGAACAGGTGATGGGTAATAGGGAGGGCACGTTTTGCATGGAGCACTGGGTGTTGTGCAAAAACAATGAATACTGTTACGCTGAAAAAAATAAATAAAATGAAAAAAAAAAGAAGCTATGAATCATGGCAAGTTTACAAAGCTGCATATGAATTAGGAACCAGAATCTCAAAATAATACTGTAAATAAAATCCAAATCACGAAACCCACAGTCCCGCTTACTAATAAAGAAACAAAGTGTATGATCCTGTTTTGAAGTTCACTGAATAAATAAATAAGGAGTCAGCTTATGCACTTGTCTAGGCAAATCAAATCTAACTTTTCAGTTTGTTGTTTGAATCTCAGTTTTCAAATTATTATACATCTCTCTTATGTCTCACTTTAGAGGTTAGCTTTTCAACTTTTTTTATTTTATTTTTTTTATATTTTATTTTTTATTTTTTTAAGATTTTATTTATTTATTTGACAGAGAGAGATCACAAGTAGGCAGAGAGGCAAGCAGAGAGAGTGAGAGGGAAGCAGGCTCCCTGCCGAGCAGAGAGCCCGATGCGGGACTCGATCCCAGGTCCCTGAGATCATGACCTGAGCCGAAGGCAGTGGCCTAAACCACTGAGCCACCCAGGCGCCCCCTCAACTTTTTTTATTTTAAAACACTTTTAAATTTATAGAAACATTTCTATAGTCCGAAGAATTCCCATTACTGTCACAAAATATCCAAGTCACTAACATTTAAAATCATTTTAAATATTTATGTTTCTTTCTCTCTCTTTCTATGTAATTTATATATAGCATATATATTTTCCTAAACTACTTGGGTATAAGCTGCAGGTACTTTATTACTGCCAAAGATTTCAATATATATTTCTTAAAAGACAAAGATACTTTCTTACATAATCAGAGTACAACAAAATCAGGAAACTAAAACTGATACAGTACCATCATCAATCCGCAAGCTTCAGGCAAATTTTGGCAATAGTCCTCTATAGCAAATGTCCTCTATAGCAAAAACCAACCAACCAACCAACCAATAAGTAAATAATATCTATATTCAGAGACCCAGTGCAGGATAACATGTTGCATTTAACTGTCATGTCTCCTTACACTCCTTCAATCTGGTACAATTTCTCTGTATTCCTTATGTTTTGTAACCTTGATGTTTTTTAAAGTGTATAGGTCAATTATTTTGTAGAACTTTGGGTTTGTTGGATGTTTACTCATAACTAGATTCACTTTAACCAGAATACCCCCAGAAGCGGTGCTATGTTCTTCATAAGAATATATTACAATGTAACATTACTAGTGACATTAGCTTTGATCACTTAAGGTGGTAACTGCTAGGTTTCTCCACTATAACATTACATTTGTCTTTATATTTAATAAGAATTTTGTGGACAAATACTCCAAGATAATGTTAATGAATTTTCTTCTCTTTTCAGATATTTTAAATATAGACTATATTCTCAGTATTCACCCAGAGGTTCTGGAATACATTTAGGAATTTTGCGTGAATAGATTACTATAATGTTGGCCTAATGATGATATTTCTGTTATTTTTTCTCCATTTGTTTTTCCAACACCATTTATTGAACAGACTTTTGTTCCCCTGTTGTATATTCTTGGTACCCTTGTCATAGACTAGTTGACTGTATGTTCATGTTTATTTCTGGGCTCTCTTTTCTGTTCCATTGGGCTCTGTGTCTGTTTTTATGCCAGTATCATAGCACTTTGATTACTATAGCTTTGTAACATAGTGTGAAATCAAGACATGTCATGCCTCCCACTTTGGTTTTCTTCCTTAAGATTGTTTCGGCTATTGAGGTCTTTTGTAGTTTTATATAAATTTCAGGATTGCTCTATTTCTATGAAAAATGCTATCATAATTTTGAAAAAGATTGCATTAATTCTGTAAACTACTTTGGGCAGTATGGAAATTTTCACAATTATAATTCTTCTGATCTAAGAATACAATGTATCTTTCATCTGTATCTTTGTCAATTATAGTTTTCAGTCATAAATGCATTTTCTCTTTCATGCATTGTTTTCCCCCAACCTCTTCCTCATCAGTAGCCCTCTGATTCCCCAGTTCTTATAATTTCTGTTTCCCTTGAATCTTTCCAATACTGAGATACTGAATTTTCAGGTCATTACTTACACTGATACTCTTGTTTTCTGTTCACAACCAATAAAACTAAGCAATTTCACCACTACATTATGCCTTACGTTATACATGTTCCACCTGCGATCTGCAATGAGGTTCTCATTGACAGCTGACCAACTGATAATCCAGCTACAAAATTCCCATTTATTTTCTGTTTCAACACTATTCTTGGTACCATCTGCCATAGTTCAGCTTCTTAAAAAATAAACTCTTGAGAAAAATATGTTTGGAAGTGATTTATTGGGACGTATTCTCAGGAACCACTCTAAGAAACGAGGAAAGGGGAATTGGGTAAGGGAGACACTGAATTAATTGCAATCCACTTACAACAGAGAACTTGGCTAAACCCAAGAAAGCCCTGAAGCTACAGTGGCTCTTTGGAGAAGTCCCAAATTGAAAAAGTGTGGCCAGGACTTCATAGCCTATTAGATGTAGACTACCTCTGTGAAGATAGTTTTTGTGTCTTTGACCAAGAGTGATGTCCCAGGAGCAATTCAGCTATTTCTATTATCAAACAATACTTTTCACAGCTGGAAAAAAAAACAAAAACGAGTGCCTCAGTGCTGAAGCAGAGAATCTGGTGATGCACCACAGTACCCATACCATTACAGGGCCCATAACATTCCCTTCGTGGAGGCCCCATCTTACGAAAACATCACAGTTTTAAAATTAATTTTGTCAGTGCTCATTTGGTTTGCTTCCAGTATTTTTCATTTGTAAACCATGCTGCTAAAGTAGTCTTGTACATGTCTTATGGTCTACTTATGAAAAGATGTTTCCAGGAATGAGTTTAAAAGATAATTTCACAAAGTGCTCAACTATTTTGAAATTAGTTGGACAAATTTTGACTCTCAACAGCAATTTTGATCCATACACTCTCCAACATTTGATTTTGTCCAACTTCATGAATTTTCCCGATCTAGATGTCATTAAATGATATCTCCTTGTATCTTAGTTTACTTTTTTTTTTTGTAAATCAGTTTTAGGTATAAATGAATTAACTTAGAGCTGTGGCACTCCTAATAAAGATAGCTTTTAAAAATGATAATATATTTTTAAAAAACTAATTTAAGTGAGTGAGTGTTGTAACTAGCTGATCTACAATCAGCTGAATAGCTCTGAGAACCTAAGTGGAAAGGCATTTGTTCTTAAAGTCGTCAAACTATTATGAACTCTTCAAGAGCATATTATCTAAATTACTAACATTTTCTTTATAATTACCTCAGCATGGGTTCCCATATGCCTATTTCATTGGGGATAATACTCTGGGTACTTTGAAAATGTATTTGGTATTAGATTTGCTAATCTCTATTAGTGATTATCGACACTGATCTTGAAACTGGTATTAAAGAGGCAGAGGTTTTTTCTTTTCTTTTTAAAAAACTAATTTTCCTCATTAGCCTCTATTCTTACATAGAGGAGGAAACTCTGTAACTATTTGGGAAATGGAGTTGCTTTAGTGCAGTGTTTGTGAATACCTCTCGATTCCTTTTCATTCATTCATTCAACTAATATGTTTTGAGCTTTTTTTCATTTCATGTGCTTTGTGACTTTGGATCACAAGACAGGTGCCTCTTCTACAAACAGTAAATGTATAAAAGAATGAAACTTATTCATACCTTCTTTGACCCAAACAAGGTTCAAGAGAGTAAGACTATGCAATGTAGACAAGTCTCATATTCTGTGAACCAATAAACAGTCTTATTTGGTATACACACATAGCAACCACTAATTGACCATAATGATCACATACTCTTCCGAAGCTATTTCTAACAACTAAAACTGTGTATGATACATTCAGTTCATCGCATTACTCACTCAAATCCACCTCCTAACAACTATATCCTCAAACGTATGATTTGCAAACACACATTGTGTTGCTATCTTACACAACTCATCTGGTATTTGCATGAATATTGCCTCCTACCCTCCCCCACCCTTTAGCCTGCCTTTCCCAACTGGCTGTTTACCCAGGAGATACCCTACTAATTATATTCCCTTTACCTTCCAAATAGAATATTTTCTTTCTTTTTTTTAAATTAAATTTAATTAATCAGTGTTCCAAAGTTCACTGTTTATGCACCACACCCAGTGCTCTATGCCATATGCACCCTCCACAATATCCACCACCAGGCTCACCCACCCCCTATGCTCTCCCCCTCCCAAACCCTCAGTTTGTTTCTCAGAGTCCACAGTCTCTCATGGTTTGTCTCCCCCTCCAATTTCCCCCAATTCACTTCTCTTCTCCATCTCCCCATGTCCTCCATGTTATTTGTTATGCTCCACAAATATGTGAAACCATATGATAATCTTCTCTCTCTGCTTGACTTATTTTACTCAGCGTAATGTCTTCCAGTCCCGTCCATGTTGATACAAAAGTTGGGTATTCATCCTTTCAGATGGAGGCATAATACTCCATTGTATATATGGACCACATCTTCCTTATCCATTCGTCCATTGAAAGTCATCTTGGTTCTTTCCACAGTTTGGCGACTGTGGCCATTGCTGCTATGAACACTGGGGTAAGGATGGTCCTTCTTTTCACTACATCTGTATCTTTGGGGTAAATACCCAGTAGTGTAATTGCAGGGTTATAGGGTAGCTCTATTTTTAATTTCTTAAGGAATCTCCACACTGTTTTCCAAAGTGGCTGCACCAACTTGCATTTCCACCAACAGAGTAAGAGGGTTCCCCTTTCTCCACATCCTCTCCAACACGTTGTTTACTCTCTTGCTCATTTTGGCCTAACTAGTGTAAGGTGATATCTCTATGTAGTTTTGATTTGAATCTCCCTGATGGCTGATGATGATGAACATTTTTTCATGTGTCTGATAACCATTTGTATGTCTTCTTTGGAGAAGTGTCTGTTCATGTCTTCTGCCTATTTTTTGACGTGATAATCTGTTCTGTGGGTGTTGAGTTTGAGGAGTTCTTTATAGATCTTGGATATCAACCCTTTGTCTGTAATTTCATTTGCAAATATCTTCTCCCATTCCGTGGGTTGCCTCTTTGTTTTGTTGACTGTTTCCTTTGCTGTGTAGAAGCTTTTGATCTTAATGAAGTCCCAGAAGTTCATTTTCACTTTTGTTTCCTTTGCCTTTGGAGACATGTCTTGAAAGAAGTTGCTATGGCTGATGTCGAAGAGGTTACTGCCTATATTCTACTCTAGGATTTTGATAGATTCCTGTTTCATATTGAGGTCTTTTATCCATTTTGAGTTTATCTTTGTGTATGGTGTAAGAGAATGGTTGAGTTTCATTGTTCTACATATAGCTGTCCAATTTTCTCAGCACCATTTATTGAAGAGACGGTCATTTTTCCACTAGGTATTTTTTCCTGCTTTGCCAAAGATTATTTAACCATTGAGTTGAGGGTCCGTATCTGGGCTCTCTACTCTGTTCCACTGATCTATGTGTCTGTTTTTGTGCCCGTACCATGCTGTCTTGGTGATCACAGCTTTGTAGTAAAGCTTGGAATCAGGCAACGTGATGCCCCCAGTTTTGTTTTTCTTTTTCAACATTTCCTTAGCAATTTGGGTCTCTTCTGGTTCCACACAAATTTTAGGATTCTTTGCTCCAGCTCTTTGAAAACTGTTGGTGGAATTTTGATTGGGATGACATTGAAAATATAGATTGCTCTAGGCAGTATAGACATTTTAACAATGTTTATTCTTTCAATCCATGAGCATGGAATGGTCTTCCATCTTTTTGTGTCTTCTTCGATTTCTTTCATGAGTGTTCCTTAGTTTCTCGCGTACAGATCCTTTACCTCTTTGGTTAGGTTTATTCCTAGGTATCTTATGGTTCTTGGTGTTGTAGTAAATGGAATCGATTCTCTGATTTCCCTTTCTATTTTTTCGTTGTTAGTGTATAAGAAATCAACTGATTTGTACATTGATTTTGTATCCTGGCCCATGACTGAATTGCTGTATGAGTTCTACTAGTTTGGGGGTGGAGTCTTTTGGGTTTTCCATACAAAGTATCAGGTCATCTGCAAAGAGAGAGTTTGACTTCGTCTTTGTCAATTTGAATACATTTTCCTTCTTTTTGTTGTCTGATTGCTGTTGCTAGGACTTCTAGTACTGTGTTGAACAACAGTGGTGGAAGTGTACATCCTTGTCATATTCCTGATCTCAAAGGAAAGGCTGTCAGCTTTTCCCCAATAGGGATGATATTTGCTGTGGGTTTTTCATAGTTAGATTTTAGGAAGCTGAGGAATGTTCCCTCTATCCCTATACTTTGAATTGTTGTAATCAGGAACAGGTGCTGTATCTTGCCAAATAGAACACTTTCAATCCAACTTGCTAATCTAACTTCTTGCCTATCTTTGAGTCTCTTAAGTTTCGTTTTCCCTTATGCTTTCTTGCCAAGATTTTGTTATGCTCCCTTCTTTCTCTCTACTTCAATTTTCCAGTGCCCTTCTACATTGAGACTTGTATGGCTACTAATTTTAACATAATCAAGGTATGTCCATATTTAATAACCTTGCAATACCTCAACACTGTCCATTGGTTCTTACATTCTACCTACTACAAACATTTCTGGACATGCAAATTCCACGGCTGGAATCCATTTCATTCTTAGCAGGAACCTTCTTAAAATATAAAAGATATAGAGTCCCATGATATGTAATATATGAATCCTTCCTTTACCAAACATAATAATACATCTATTTAAAATGTAAATTTGTTGTGACTTCTTTACTGTGTATATTTATTTATCAGCTGTTATTGACATAGAGAAAGCATTTACTTCTATGTTTTTCATGATGAAATATTCATTCTCAAGTGAAATTCTTCCTTATAGTGTTCATTTTAAGTTACAATTCAATAAAATTATATCCTGTTGCTTCTGAAATAATTTTCAGCAGTTATATATATGTAGGGTTATTAGATTTAGCAAATAAAAATATAGCATGCATAGTTAAATTTCAGTTTCAGATAAACATCAGCAAATCATTCTTTAGTATAAGTAGGTCCTATGTAATACTTGGAACACAGTTATACTAAAAATTATTCATCATCTGAATATTCACATTTATATTTATCTGTAATTCACATCACCTGGGGATCCTGTAACATGCCTGACAACATAAATATCTCTCAACATTAAAAAAAAAAAGCATAATTTATTTGTACCTCTCGATAATTTAACAAATAAAGGACAATCTCTACCTAATTAATCATCACCAACGATTTCAAACTTAAATACGCTCCTGATCATACCAGTTGTTTAGCAGATTAGCACAATATTAGCTAAACTGGGAAGAAAACACTAATTCCAAATGAACTAGAGAGTGTATGAAATATTGTGAAAATATGTTAATTCTTAATAAGGATCTACCTGATAAAGAGCACCACTTTAAATGAATTTCATCGTCTTTGACTTACAGTCATATTTGTCTACTTTTGGGTTATTAGGTTTATGGAAAACTTTCTCTCATCACATTACTCTGGACTAGTATTTGTTTTCCACATTGAACATTTCAGTAAATTCCATTTCATCAAAAAAAGACTAATTAGTCTTATTTCATACTCTCTGGAAATAAACAATCACATCAATGTTTTAGATTTATTTATTTTTTCAAATTTACATTGAATAATCAGGAAAGATAATGTAGTAACTAACCCTTAACCTTTCCTGGGTCATGGATACTTTTTATAAGCTGATGAAAACTAAAGACTTTTTTCCCTGACAAATGCATGTATACACAAACACACAACAACTTTTATTAAAATTTCAAGGGATTTATAGTCCCCTCAAGATCAGCCATGGGCCTCAACTAAGAACCTATAAAGTACTAGGTTAATGTAAATAGGAATGCACTTAATGTTAAAAAGTGACTTACATTTGTTGTTTTACAATATGTTGAAAGTCTACTTTCACCTGATTTTTTAACCAATAAATGATCCCAAATATAAAGTAGCTCACATATTAACACACACACATATAGCTCACATGTATACATTTCTTTTGTTATTTTGTATTTTCTCAACTTAACCCACCTCACTTTATAGATATATCTCATAAGAAAGATGAGAGAATAGATATACTGTTTTGTAATTTAATAATGATTAATATAGGCATATTTTACCTAAATATAGGAAGAATAACTTTTCTGAAAGATGGACTAACAGCTTATTCACTGACACATTCCATGCCCTTAATTAGCATTGGCAAAAATCACTTTAATTTAATTTAGGGAAGTAGTTATCAGCCAAAGTTTTGCTCTCCATAACTTACAGAATGATATGGATGTTTAAATTGAGTCATATGGCTTCTTTACAATAATGCTAGAGACAATAATGCTAGAAAAGAGCACGAAGAACTAGTCTTATTAATATAATTTCATATCATTTTAAAATGCATTTATATTGCCTTAAATATTTTAATTTCAATTTTGGGCAAAATTTTTAAAATGAGCTCAAAAGTAGTCAAATTCATAGTATCAATAAATGGAATGGTGGTTGCAAGGGGCTGGGGAAAAGGAAATAGGAAGTTACTAATCAACAGCATATTTTCACCAAAGCAAGATGAATGAGGTCTAGAAGTCCATTGTAACTCTAATCCACAATATGTATTGTACAGTTAAAAATTTGTTGAGAGTAGATTTTACCACAATAAAATAGAATTTTAAAAGAATACAAAAATGTTTTTTTTCTCATTTAATGTATTTAAATACAAATTATTTTGTTCTTTGATGTCTTTCAAAGGTAGGAACAAAGCTCACTCGGTCTAGTAAAGTGATAGAACTAAAAGTGCACTTTCATCAAATAACCTAGAAAATCTATTACACATTCTGCAAACAGGCAATTTTTTTCTATGTTTCTAGAATATTGGCATGGGGAAATAAAAGACTACAAAGAAGTAGGAAACAAAATGATCAATCTTATGAAGCAGAAAGCGCCTTCAGGTTGCACCTATTTTTTTTTTGTTTTGTTTTGTTTTGTTTTGTTTTTCCATTTTATTTATTTTTTCAGCGTAACAGTATTCATTCTTTTTGCACAACACCCAGTGCTCCATGCAAAACGTGCCCTCCCCATTACCCACCACCTGTTCCCCCAACCTCCCACCCCTGACCCTTCAAAACCCTCAGGTTGTTTTTCAGAGTCCATAGTCTCTTATGGTTCGCCTCCCCTCCCCAATGTCCATAGCCCGCTCCCCCTCTCCCAATCCCACCTCCCCCCAGCAACCCCCAGTTTATTTTGTGAGATTAAGAGTCATTTATGGTTTGTCTCCCTCCCAATCCCATCTTGTTTCATTTATTCTTCTCCTATCCCCCTACCCCCCCATGTTGCTTCTCCATGTCCTCATATCAGGGAGATCATATGATAGTTGTCTTTCTCCGATTGACTTATTTCACTAAGCATGATACGCTCTAGTTCCATCCACGTCGTCGCAAATGGCAAGATTTCATTTCTTTTGATGGCTGCATAGTATTCCATTGTGTATATATACCACACCTTCTTTATCCATTCATCTGTTGATGGACATCTAGGTTCTTTCCATAGTCTGGCTATTGTAGACATTGCTGCTATAAACATTCGGGTACACGTGCCCCTTCGGATCACTATGTTTGTATCTTTAGGGTAAATACCCAGTAGTGCAATTGCTGGGTCATAGGGTAGTTCTATTTTCAACATTTTGAGGAACCTCCATGCTGTTTTCCAGAGTGGTTGCACCAGCTTGCATTCCCACCAACAGTGGAGGAGGGTTCCCCTTTCTCCACATCCTCTCCAGCATCTGTCATTTCCTGACTTGTTAATTTTAGCCATTCTGACTGGTGTGAGGTGATATCTCATTGTGGTTTTGATTTGTATTTCCCTGATGCCGAGTGACGTGGAGCACTTTTTCATGTGTCTGTTGGCCATCTGGATGTCTTCTTTGCAGAAATGTCTGTTCATGTCCTCTGCCCATTTCTTGATTGGATTGTTTGTTCTTTGGGTGTTGAGTTTGCTAAGTTCCTTATAGATTTTGGATACTAGCCCTTTATCTGATATGTCGTTTGCAAATATCTTCTCCCATTCTGCCAGCTGTCTTTTGGTTTTGTTAACTGTTTCCTTTGCTGTGCAAAAGCTTTTGATCTTGATGAAATCCCAATAGTTCATTTTTGCCCTTGCTTCCCTTGCCTTTGCCGTTGTTCCTAGGAAGATGTTGCTGCGGCTGAGGTCGAAGAGGTTGCTGCCTGCATTCTCCTCAAGGATTTTGATGGATTCCTTTCTCACATTGAGGTCCTTCATCCATTTGGAGTCTATTTTCGTGTGTGGTGTAAGGAAGTGGTCCAATTTCATTTTTCTGCATGTGGCTGTCCAATTTTCCCAGCACCATTTATTGAAGAGGCAGTCTTTTTTCCATTGGACATTCTTTCCTGCTTTGTCGAAGATGAGTTGGCCATAGAGTTGAGGGTCGATTTCTGGGCTCTCTATTCTGTTCCACTGATCTATGTGTCTGTTTTTGTGCCAGTACCATGCTGTCTTGATGATGACAGCTTTGTAATAGAGCTTGAAGTCCGGAATTGTGATGCCACCAACTTTGGCTTTGTTCTTCAATATTCCTTTGGCTATTCGAGGTCTTTTCTGGTTCCATATAAATTTTAGGATTATTTGTTCCATTTCTTTGAAAAAAATGGATGGAATTTTGATAGGGATTGCATTAAATGTGTAGATTGCTTTAGGTAGCATAGACATTTTCACAATATTTATTCTTCCAATCCAGGAGCATGGAACATTTTTCCATTTTTTTGTGTCTTCCACAATTTCTTTCATGAGTACTTTATAATTTTCTGTGTATAGATTCTTAGTCTCTTTGGTTAGGTTTATTCCTAGGTATCTTATAGTTTTGGGTACAATTGTGAATGGGATTGACTCCTTAATTTCTCTTTCTTCAGTCTTGTTGTTGGTGTACAGAAATGCAACTGATTTCTGTGCATTGATTTTATATCCTGACACTTTACTGAATTCCTGTACAAGTTCTAGCAGTTTTGGAGTGGAGTCTTTTGGGTTTTCCACATATAGTATCATATCATCTGCGAAGAGTGATAGTTTGACTTCTTCTTTACCAATTTGGATGCCTTTAATTTCTTTTTGTTGTCTGATTGCTGAGGCTAGGACTTCTAATACTATGTTGAATAGCAGTGGTGATAATGGACATCCCTGCCGTGTTCCTGACCTTAACGGAAAAGCTTTCAGTTTTTCTCCATTGAGAATGATATTTGCGGTGGGCTTTTCATAGATGGCTTTGATAATATTGAGGTATGTGCCCTCTATCCCTACACTTTGAAGAGTTTTGATCAGGAAGGGATGCTGTACTTTGTCAAATGCTTTTTCAGCATCTATTGAGAGTATCATATGGTTCTTGTTCTTTCTTTTATTAATGTGTTCTATCACATTGATTGATTTGCGGATGTTGAACCAACCCTGCAGCCCTGGAATAAATCCCACTTGATCGTGGTGAATAATCCTTTTAATGTACTGTTGAATCCTATTGGCTAGTATTTTGGCGAGAATTTTTGCGTCTGTGTTCATCAAGGATATTGGTCTGTAGTTCTCTTTTTTGGTGGGATCCTTGTCTGGTTTTGGGATCAAGGTGATGCTGGCCTCATAGAATGAGTTTGGAAGTTTTCCTTCCATTTCTATTTTTTGGAACAGTTTCAAGAGAATAGGAATGAGTTCTTCTTTAAATGTTTGGTAGAATTCCCCTGGGAAGCCATCTGGCCCTGGGCTTTTGTTTGTTTGGAGATTTTTGATGACTGTTTCAATCTCCTTACTGGTTATGGGCCTGTTCAGGTTTTCTATTTCTTCCTGGTTCAGTTGTGGTAGTTTATATGTCTCTAGGAATGCATCCATTTCTTCCAGATTGTCCAATTTGTTGGCGTAGAGTTGCTCATAGTATGTTCTTATAATTGTCTGTATTTCTTTGGTGTTAGTTGTGATCTCTCCTCTTTCATTCATGATTTTATTGATTTGGGTCCTTTCTCTTTTCTTTTTGATGAGTCTGGCCAGGGGTTTATCAATCCTATTGATTCTTTCAAAGAACCAGCTCCTAGTTTCATTGATTTTTTCTATTGTTTTTTTGGTTTCTATTTCATTGATTTCTGCTCTGATCTTTATGATTTCTCTTCTCCTTCTGGGTTTAGGGTTTCTTTCTTGTTCTTTCTCCAGCTCCTTTATGTGTAGGGTTAGGTTGTGTACTTGAGACCTTTCTTGTTTCTTGAGAAAGGCTTGTACCGCTATATATTTTCCTCTCAGGACTGCCTTTGCTGTGTCCCACAGATTTTGAACTGTTGTGTTTTCATTATCATTTGTCTCCATGAATTTTTTCAATTCTTCTTTAATTTCCTGGTTGACCCATTCATTCTTTAGAAGGATGCTGTTTAGTCTCCATGTATTTGGGTTCTTTCCAGCTTTCGTCTTGTGATTGAGTTCTAGCTTCAGAGCATTGTGGTCTGAAAATATGCAGGGAATAATCCTAATCTTTTGATACCGGTTGAGACCTGATTTGTGACCCAGGATGTGATCTATTCTGGAGAAGGTTCCATGTGCACTAGAGAAGAATGTGTATTCTGTTGCTTTGGGATGAAATGTTCTGAATATATCTGTGATGTCCATCTGGTCCAGTGTGTCATTTAAGGCCTTTATTTCCTTGTTGATCTTTTGCTTGGATGATCTGTCCATTTCAGTGAGGGGAGTGTTAAAGTCCCCTACTATTATTGTATTATTATTGATGTGTTTCTTTGATTTGGTTATTAATTGGTTGATATAGTTGGCTGCTCCCACGTTAGGGGCATAGATATTTAAAATGGTTAGATCTTCTTGTTGGACAAACCCTTTGAGTAGGATATAGTGTCCTTCCTCATCTCTTATTATAGTCTTTGGCTTAAAATCTAATTGATCTGATATAAGAATTGCCACCCCAGCTTTCTTCTGATGCCCATTAGCATGGTAAATTGTTTTCCACCCCCTCACTTTCAATCTGGAGGTGTCTTCGCATCTAAAATGAGTTTCTTGTAGGCAACATACTGATGGGTTTTGTTTTTTTTTTTTATCCATTCTGATACCCTGTGTCTTTTGATTGGGGCATTTAGCCCATTAACATTCAGGGTAACTATCGAGAGATATGAATTTAGTGCCATTAGTAGCCTGTAAGGTGACTGTTACTGTATATTGTCTCTGTACCTTTCTGATCTACTACTTTTAGGCTCTCTCTTTGCTTAGAGGACCCCTTTCAATATTTCCTGGAGACCTGGTTTGGTGTTTGCTAATTCTTTCAGTTTTTGTTTGTCCTGGAAGATTTTGATCTCTCCTTCTATTTTCAATGATAGCCTAGCTGGATAGAGTATTCTTGGCTGCATGTTTTTCTCGTTGAGTGCTCTGAATATATCATGCCAGCTCTTCCTGGCCTGCCAGGTCTCTGTGGATAAGTCTGCTGCCAATCTAATATTTTTACCATTGTATGTTACAGACTTCTTTTCTCGGGCTGCTTTCAGGATTTTCTCTTTGTCACTAAGACTTGTAAATTTTACTATTAGGTGACGGGGTGTGGACCTATTCTTGTTGACTTTGAGGGGGGTTCTCTGCATCTCCTGGATTTTGATGCTTGTTCCCTTTGCCATATTAGGGAAATTCTCTCCAATGATTCTCTCCAATAGACCTTCTGCTCCCCTCTCTGTTTCTTCTTCTTCTGGAATCCCAATTATTCTAATGTTGTTTCGTCTTATGGTGTCACTTATCTCTCGAATTCTCCCCTCATGGTCCAGTAGCTGTTTGTCCCTCTTTTGCTCGGCTTCCTTATTCTCTGTCATTTGGTCTTCTATATCACTAATTCTTTCTTCTGCCTCATTGATCCTAGCAGTGAGAGCCTCCATTTTTGATTGCACCTCATTAATAGCTTTTTTGATTTCAACTTGGTTAGATTTTAGTTCTTTAATTTCTCCAGAAAGGGCTTTAATATCTCCAGAGAGGGTTTCTCTAATATCTTCCATGCCTTTTTCGAGCCCGGCTAGAATGTTCAGAATCGTCATTCTGAACTCTTGATCTGACATAGTACCAATGTCTGTGTTGATTAGGTCCCTAGCCTTCGGTACTGTCTCTTGTTCTTTTGTTTGTGGTGATTTTTTCCGCCTTGTCATTTTGTCCAGATAAGAGGATATGAAGGAGCAAATAAACTACTAATAGGGTGGCAAAGTCCCCGGAAAAATGCGCTGTAACCAAATCAGAAGAGACCCCAAATTGTGGGGGGGAGAAAGGGGATAAAAAACAGGTTCTGAAAAAAAAAAGGAAAAAAAGAAAAAAAGAAAAGAAAAAAAATTTTAAAAAGAAAACATATAAAAAATATATAAAAAAGAAAGAAAAAATATATATATTTAGATGAACTAGTCAAAAAACGTTAAAAAAGAAAAGGGTAAAAGTTTTAAAAAAATTTAGCAGAAGAAGAAAAAAGAAAAAAGAAAAAAAAATTGAAAAAAGAAAAAAAAAATTGAAAAAAGAAAAAAAAATTGAAGTAGCCGCAAGACTAAAGAATCATGGGGAGAAAGCCATGAGTTCCGTGCTTTGCTTTCTCCTCCTCTGGAATTGCTCTGCTGTCTTAGGAATTGAATCTGCTTTCTCCTTGATAGATGAACTTCGTCCTGACTGGATATTTTGTTGATCTTCTGGGGGAGGGGCCTGTTGTAGTGATTCTCAAGTGTCTTTGCCCGAGGCGGGATTGCACCGCCCTTACCGGCGGCCGGACTAAGTAATCGGCTCGGGTTCGCTTTTGGGAGCTTCTGTTCCCTGAACGCTTTCCGTAGAGTTCCGGAGGACGGGAATGAAAATGGCGGCCTCCCAGTCTCCGGCCCGGAGGAGCCGAGAGCCTGGGGCCCCACTCCTCATTGCGCCCCCAGAGGACAGCACCCAATCACTCCCGTATCCCCAGCCTCTAGCCGCGCTCTGAGCTCACCCAGCCCGCGACCAGTTCAAGGTAACCCCGAGCTGAGAGTTCAGTCCTCGGCTCTGTCTTTGCAGCCGGTTTCTCCGTTCTAATACCTGCAAGCTCTCCGACACTCTGACACCCCCGATCCTTCTGTGACCTTGCGGGGCCTGGGGCCACGCTGGCCCCACGTGGGCTTCACCCCGGTTTAGCCCCTGGAGCAATGTCCCTCAGTGGAACAGACTTTTAAAAGTCCTGATTTTGTGCTCCGTTCCTCTGCCGCTTGCCGGGAGCCGGCCCCTCCCCCCGCGGTCTATCTTCCCGTCGTTTTAGATTCACTTCTCCGCCAGTCCTACCTTTCAGAAAGTGGTTGATTTTCTGTTTCTAGAGTTGCTGTTCTTCTTCTCTTCGCTCTCCCGTTGGATTTGTAGGTGTTTGCAATGTTTAGATAAGCTATCCAGCTGATCTCCTGTTACCTGATGTAGTCTCAGGCTGCTACTTCTCCGCCATCTTGACTCCCACCAGGTTGCACCTATTTTTTAAGAGACTTTTTTTTTGCCTTCTGTAGCTAAAACTACCATGTTACATAGTGTTCATACTGCCCCCAAATGTGACTCATAGATGGCAAAAGTTGTAAGTGCCCCAAGATGATGTCTGTGCCCCTATTCAGGCACACATGTATTCATCATTATGGTCTACAGGCTTTAGGTGGTCTAGAAGTCTTTGATAGTACATAAGACAGTACCT
Organism: Meles meles; assembly: GCF_922984935.1. NCBI lineage: Eukaryota > Metazoa > Chordata > Mammalia > Carnivora > Mustelidae > Meles > Meles meles. The sequence goes on along the minus strand of NC_060074.1, from coordinate 524,396 downwards.
ATGTATGGGGACGGCACTATCAGGCACTGTCAGGAGCCTGTGACCCAGGAAATGCAAAAACCAGATGCTTTATATTTTTCAAGGTAAAATTACCTCTTCAAGGTAAATTTCAAGGACTGCACAGGAGGATGTTAGTGAAGCGTTATGTTCTACAAACCACACAGACACTCTGCGACTGGGACAGTCTCTCAGTCAAGTCATTTACAGACGAGTTTCATTCTGTGTATTTCATTCATATGCACCTTCTAGATTTCCTACTTTTAAGGGAATGTTTTCATGATATTTGAACATGATATTTGAAATGATTTTTCACATTTAATGTACAGAATAAAACATGGAATCTTTAAGCCCTTTTATTTAATATAATGTATGTTTTCTGCCATGTAGAACTGCCTGTAGTTTTATGCAAAGTCTTCATCACCTCACATTAAACTTCTGTTATAATATATGATACCCAATGAGACTGACATACTTGGAAAGCAAAACATCAATGACCTCCAAGTGAACTGGTTAAGAAAATCATGCTGTGAGTCAGTGTGAAAGTTGATGACTAGATATGTATTTGCTGTGGTGAATGAAGAGGAAAAAGTATTTAAATTGGAAAACTCAATTTTTTAGTATAATGGGTCAAAAATTTATTTTAAATTGGGTAAAATTGTTCTTCTATAAGATTGAAAAGACTGACATTTAAAAAATGATATTTATATATACCATACGCTATATATGCTATATTAAAATATAATATTTTAAAGTATATTAAATAAATTAAATATATTAAATAACTTAATTAAAATATATTAAAATAAAGGTTAAAAACATCTAGTCTATACACGTTTTAACAGAGTGAAAGTTAAAATTATCTATTTATGTTTAAACCAGTGTTTATAGATAATTCATAGAACTGTGTAGATTCTGTGCTCTAGTTGTTGGTAATTCAGGAAAATACAACTCCAGTTCACATTTCTATTATCGTCAGAATAAATCCAATTAAAATATATTTTTTCAAAGTATAAAAGCAGTCAAAGAAAAATATCCCAATATCTCTTATTTACAACTTTAAGAACCAGATCTCTAGACTTTAAATTTTTGATAATTTATATCCACATAACTTTACATATGTGTACTTTGCATTGTCTTTTTTAAAATCAGTCACCATAATCTAGATATCTGCCTTGTATAATGCCAGGCTTAAGTGGAATGTCCGTCCATTACACAACATATAGAAGCAGGTGAGCAAGATAATTACAAAGAAAAAAAGGAATTCTTAACACAGATAAAAGCAACTCTGTGGGATATGGGATAACTATCTTTTACTCCTTTCCTTTCATTATACAGTTTGCCTGTGGAAAATGGCTACCATTCATAAAGATGTAGAATCATAAATCACAAGAAATAGGAAATGTACCTTCACGTCATGAAAACAATACAGTTACAATAATAATTTTTTAAGAATGAACGATCCAGCAATTTTTTTTTTAGGTCATGAACAACTGGAAGCATTAACAGCTATTTCTGCAGAATTTCCAGTTAAGATTCCAGCTGGCAGCTTTGAAAAGTGATCAAGTTTGTCTTTTTACAGTGACTCACTCTGATACGCAAAGGACACTTTTTAAAAAGGCCACCATAGGATTTCTGTGTTTACACAGAAAGCACAGTCAGAAGGTACTGTACCCCATGCACCAGCCATGGCTTCCTTGCAGAGTTTCCTTCCCACTGGATGAATAAAGGGAATATGGATATCCTCACAAGTACTATAATTCAATATATTGGAACATTTTTAAATTGAATAAAATACTTTTTCCTCAAACATGTTGACCTTTCAGACACACAAACCAGAAAGTGGGTAGTAATATTTTGAGTTTATAATTATAAAGAAATCACTGTCCTGGGGCACCTGGGTGGCTCAGTTGGTTAAGTTTCTGACTCTTGATTTTGGCTTTGGTAGTGAGATCAAGCCCTGCCCTGGGCTCTATGTTGAGCATGAAACCTGCTTCAGATTCTTTCTCTCCCTCTCTCTTAGCCCCTCCCCCCATCTCTTTCTCTGAAAGAAGGAAGGAAGGAAGGAAATAAAAGAAAGAAAGAAAAAGAAATGACTGTCCTGTACTAATTCACCAAAAACGAATGCTGTATCTGGAGCATGAAATAAGGTCATTTCCACCTGTCCCACCCCCTAGGGATTCCTTAATTCTGTCAATCACTTCTGTACGTAACAAACTGTAGTAGAAATACCCTAGATTAGGAGATGAGATTTGTATTTCGATCCAAGGATTTCCATTCCTTAGCTACGTATTTTTGGCAAACTACTGAACCTTCTCAAATTTTAATTTTCTTGCCTAGATACTAGAAAAACAATATTGAATGTTGAAGACAAACTAGAAATGTTGGACAACATTGTAGGTGCTCACTTTAAACAGTGGTCGTCTCAACCGTTAGTCCACTCCGGTACACCAACGTGGCCTGTGGTCGTCAGGGCAACCCAGAAGCTTATGTTGCAAGTGGGTTATACAAGTATAATCAGAGGTTACTTGCCAGTCTCGGATGTGAGTAAGATGGTATCTGACTACAGGCAGGATATTTGTTTCATAACTTAATTTTGGGGGTTCTTGAGGGGAGCTTTCCTTCACTAGCTGGAGTTACAAGTGAGGTACATGTATGCTTTCTGGGGCTGAAAATACGTTGTGTGATGAAATCGTAGATTAATCACAGCTGATTTTTTCAAGTTCCTGACACAAGTCTGATAGATATGTAGCTTCGGTTTTTATCATTTTTACACTGAAGGAAATTTTTATGTGGGCCACTATCCTACTATAAAAAAGCAACAATTACCTCGGTGTTTTCCTGACTTCTTTTTGCCAAGTTTGGTTTGAAATAGCTAAAGTTTTCTAACAGTGTACAAGGGTCAAAGACACAGCTTTCATGAAGAAAATATTGCTGTAACTTGAACAGAGGTTACAGAAGCTTTTTCTGATGACTCCAGATGCCCTGGCCACTTACCCAGCCCCAACAACCATGCTTTGCAAACTAAATCTAATGAGAACTTTTGACTATTGGTTTAGTCCAGAGCTGGTCCTTTATTTAACAAATTTCACTGGTATCTTTTCTCTTTCTCTCTCTTTTTAAATATAACAAGGATTTCTTGAGTTACACTAGATATTTTTCTTTCCTTCTTTTTTTAAAAGATTTGTTTATTTATTTGACAGACAGAGATCACAAGCAGGCAGAGAGGCAGGCAGAGAGAGGAGGACAGGCTCTCCACTGAGCAGAGAGCCCGATGTGGGGCTCGATCCCAGGTCCCTGAGATCATGACCTGAGCCGAAGGCAGAGGCTTTAACCCACTGAGCCACCCAGGCGCCCCGACACTAGATATTTTTCAAGCAAAATTTTAGCAACTGTGAAAAATAAACCCTTTGCAAACATAGCACACTTGGCGCCCCTGGAGAGGCGACAGCTGGTGTCTAAATGTAAGAATGCAAGTGAGAACGGTTTTTCCTTTGCTCCTAGTTATATAAGCATCTGAAAAGACAATATTTTTTTCTTCAACATTTATCTACATTTTTAAATTTTTTGAAAATAAAAGGTTTTCCTTTGTTTGCTTTGTTACCTAGGGAGATGGGTTGAAGGAGAGGAAATATGAACAAAATGAGGGTTATAGAGAAAAGAAAATGGTGCTATTTTTTTCCTGTTAACTCAGAAACCTAAAAATAATGACAAAACAAAATCAAAGTTCAAGGGGAAGTTCAAATTATTACCCAGAGGATGTCAGAGCAAAGAGAGACCTGGATGAAATTAGGTAACATCAAGTACTGAATCTTCATTCCTTTTCTGTCCACTGATAAATTAAGGTGTAGAGATTTTATGCTGGGATTACCTAAAACGTACATTATTATTAAGTGCATTTGACTGTTAAAACTGACAACAGTTTTAGCAATAACTGACAATGGGAAGTCCAGGTTATGACTAGAAAGGAGTGATACAGTTTATGACATTCTGAGCCCTTCGGTTGTATACAGCCCTTTGTGAGGACATTATTTACATTTTAAAACAAGAAAACTGTTTTTAAAAAATACAAAAATAGCATTAGACCAGATGGCATTTGAGAGGCAATATAAACCTAGTAGTAAACAGATCATTTTGAAGTAAGGCAGACCTACGACATAACCCTGATTCTGTCCATCATTGCCTGTGCAATGCTGGACGATGGACCTACCTCTCCAAAGCCATTCCGTCCTCTGCATAAAAGGTATAATGAGTTGTAAGGATTGTGTGAGGCAATAGTAGCAGAGTTCATAAACAGTCATTGCTCCATTAATCGTTGTTGTTACTACTATTTTTGTTGCTGTTCCAAGGTCTGATTCCAGCATTCTGTCCCCCACCACTCTGGCATCTATTCCTATGTAGTTCCTGAAGTTATATTTTGATTCTGGGTTCCTATACTATACCAGTTTACCTGGTATAATAAATTTGCCTTCTGAAAAAACGGTAGGTGGAAATCTCCTTGATCACTGTTCAAAGGTAAATCTCACTGCCCTGGTCTACAGATACAAAAAGAAAAAAATATGTAATACCCTTATTTCAACTTAGGGGCCATGGTAACTTCCAGAGTTGGTTCCAGGTAAAATTATAAAAAAGAGTATTTTGTAAACTTCTCTCTTCTGTCTGAATAATAACTGAATAGGAACCAAGAATTTGCTTAGGTTTTACCATGATAAATATAGTAACAAATACTTAAGGAAAAAAAGAAAATCCTGCCTTCAAAAATTTCTAATCCAGAACATGAAATACACACACACACACACACACACACACACACAGAGAGAGAGAGAGAGAGAGAGAGAGAGAGAAATAAAGCATTGCAACAGCCCACAAATCATTTTATCAAATGCAAGATAAAATTTCATTTTTACGTCATAATGTTATAAATTGAATTATCGTTCCCAGGTAATGCTCCATACTCCACTCTTATTTTGATAGGAATAAAACAGAATCTAATTAACCAAAAAGGCATGCATAACATTGAACTTTGGAGTCAGACAAACCTGAACTCAGATCTCAGAACTACCACTAACTGGTGAATTAAGCAAGTTACTTGTCCTTCCCAAGGACTTATTTTCACCTGTAATTATCTTAACTTCACAGGGCTGTTAAGGAAATCTTAAAGATTCACAAAACACTTCAGGCACTTAAGAAACACTGCAAGGACCGAATGAATCCCTGACACGATCATTGTGACTCTAGCTCTGCTATTTATTTTGGAATACTACATACTTAGCACTCTACTTAACTGAAGATTTCTTCAAATCTGGTCCATCCAATCATCCAAACTTCAGTAAGGGATTTTGTGTGTACTGCCTTCATGTGGGAGTAGGAAAACCAAAGATTTAAAGCTTTTACACTTAAATTGACTTTTTTATTGTTGGAAAAATTCATTTGTAAGGTTTTTATCAATGTCTATTTAATTTTCTTATTCTTAACAATTATGTCTAGATTATTCATAAAAGTTTCGAGTTATTATGAGTTCTCTTTCTTGCTGACAAATTGTATGAGAGATAACATGAGCTTATTTGACTTTTAGTAAACATAGAATAAAAGTATTATATGTATTGCTGATAACTGAATAAATGTCTATTTTAGTAAAACCAACAACCTTAAGCAAGTTATTGAATATTATCCTACAACATGTGAACTTGAAAAGCATTTAGGTCAATTTCTATATTTCTGAACATATAACTGATTTATATAAATGCTTCAATTTCTTTAAGCCAAATTGATTTGGGCAATACCATCTGTTGGTAGAAAAGAAATCACACATTTACAACATGCGCACATAAATATTCATCAACACAGAGAGAGAGGTAAGCAGAGATCTTTACCTTCTGTTAAAATTTTAGTCATGAGACAGGCATGATGATGCAAAACTCACTAGGTTATAAAAGAATGACTACTGGGTTAAGTTGTGTTTCTAGCAGATGGATTAAGTTACAGTTACCTCTTCAGATGTCTTGAGGTAATACTTGTGGGTAAGACTTAAAATTTACACCTAGTTTCCGAATATTCTTTCACCCTTTTTCCCCTTCCAGTAAGAATTACATCCCTGAAGTCTGCATTTCAAAGAGATGGCCCAGATAAATGTTCCTAGAGAAGACCAGGTAGAACATTTACATCTCAAAGGCACAGGAATGTAAGTTCCTCCAAGAAGAACTTTCTCTTTTTGCAAGGCCAAAATTTTACAATATCTACAAGTCTTTCCAGATAAATAGAGGAGGTTTTAGGATTGGTAAAAAAAGATAGTGGGTTTTGAGTTGCTTCCAGAGCTGCATTTCTGTTCTTGTAAAGACTCAATTTATAAGACAAGGACAGTTGTTTTTAAGTCCTCAAAGACCTGGATCATGACCTGAATGACACTAAGGGGCAAATCAGTCCATCCAACTACATTTTCTTCGATTTAGACCTTTGTCTTTGGAATGTTCACCGCCCCCTCCCACCCCTGAATCTATTTAACCTAAGGGAGAAGGTATTTTAAGAGTTCCTATCAGGCTCTGAATACCAACTTCCAATTTGGTCAACTTTTGGCCATAGAGCTACTTTAGAAAAATATTTCAATATCTTGTCATGTTTTAGCGGGGACAAACGCCAAATATTTCTGGCAGTACTGAACAACCTCAAGGTGGCCTTGGGAGAGGCATCAAAGGGGTGCAAAAGATATTACCTTTCCAACATCCAAAATTGTTCCTAAAGATAGGTATAAGAAAGACAGGGGAGGGGAGGGGGTGGAGGAAAGAAAAAAAAAAGAAAAAAGAGAGAGACTGAGATGATTCCTCTAAGACCTAGCAACAGTGGGAGGAGCCCCACTGCTACTGCAGCGCCAGACACACTCTGCCCAGCCACATCCAGCAGCCAAGGGGATGCAACGGACAGTCCTGCTTGATGATCTTCTGGGGCCCCCAACCTGATGGCTGCCGAGCCAAGTTCTCAGGACACAAAATGAGGCAATCCAGAAGGCAACAGCTGTCTCTGGGAGAGAAAAGCAACCAATGGGTGTAGATTTGGAAAGGAAGCGACAATGTGAAGTTTTACCTTCACCTCTGAATCGGGCACTGCAGACAGATCTGGGAGGGCTGACTCCGGTGAGAATTCTCTCTCTTGCCAGATCCAGCTTTCCCAGGATCCCATCTTCAGACTCTGGAGCAAGTGGAATTTAACATACAAAGTATACCTACCCAAATTTGGCAAGTTTTTCTATTAATTTCAATTTATCCTCAGGTATTTAAAGAAATAACTGGCAGTTTCCCTCAGAGTGGCATCAGCCCTGCAAGGGACTCACAGGGGGACCTCCTTTGAGGACAGATAGGGACGTAACTGTAAAGCCACTGACTTGGCAGACTTTTGTTTATAGTCTGTAGCCTCTTGCAAGTGGAAGGACAATTCAGATTAATAGACGGTAAGGACTGAGGCAAAGAAGGATAGAGGGGTGTAATAGGAGACACGTCAGTCTCACAATTTTTTCCTTTACGTACCTGTTGTGTCTTCTCATTAACCCTTCACAATGAGACTTACAATGAATCTATTCTGGAGTCTTGAAGCTTTTTGCAGTCCCTGTCTGCCAATCAAAATAAGTATCCCATTCTGTTTGTTTGATTTGGGAACCCTTACCTTAAAGAGCTCTTCCTAAATGAATGATCTTGTCTAATTGGAATATTCCCTATAATTACCATTATAATTCTAGGTTGTCTTAGCAAAATTTTTCCACTTTTGTAGATATTTATAGCTTCCAGGATTATAGTTCTTAGGCATAAAATAAGCAGGTGTGCTGGAAGGTGGAACATTGAATGTTCCATTCAATTCTTTGAAATTTGAGGACCCTCTTTCTTCAGGTAAGCCTTATGTCTCGAGCCAAATGAACACCTAAGGGAGATGTGCTTCTGAGCTAGACATTTCTGGTACTTTACGGCATATCTTGTTGCTCTGAAAGTTTTTTGAGTTTGGGGTGGGGACTTAGCATCTATCTAGCCTATACCCATCATCAGTGTATCCTACCACGGCAGTCACAGAGTTAGGTGGCCAGCCCTCTGTCAGTATGTCAGTGCTAAACAAGTGCCCACAAGTTTTTCAGCTTCAGCTTCTAAGAGTCCCATTAGCAGTAGGTCTGTTATTCCTTTCAAGAGATTTCTCTATAGTGACAGATACCCTAATGGCTTTTCATGGTCTGACTTGTGCCTACTTAGATTTTGATGAGACATTGGTCAAAAAAGTCTGAATTTCTTAATTTATTTCCCTAAGTCCCCTAGTCTCATTTATGCTGTGGACTTACCTCAAGGCTTTGTGAGTCCCCTAACAGCTGCCATCTTGCTTTCTTCTGACTGAAGCATAGGCGTTATTTTCCCTTAAAATAATCCTGCTAGATTCAACCAGACTTGCTGTTTCTGGCTGTCTGTGTGCAGTTCCTCAGAACTGGCAGGACCTCCCAAAGGCATTTACCTTATAGATGAAGCTGGCTACAAAGCCAAATCTTGTGGCCCACTAAATCTCATCATGAAAATCTGGTTTTCTCACACCCCAGTTTCATCCTGTGAAAATTCTGGAGTCTCACACTACAATTTTCCATCCAGACATAGTAGAAAAAACAAATTTGAAGAGCTCAAAATGCAAAATAAGCAGAGTTTCATCTGCGAACAGCTTACCAGAGATCCTGGCGAGTGCTGAAGAGGCCGTAAACAAAGAGGCTCTGTGGGTCTCTTCACCTGCTCCTAGGAACCATCTTCAGAGTCTTCAGCAGCTGACCTCAGGTCCCATCTCATCGCCAAGACTGCCAAAAGACAAACAAAAACAATTTAGTAACAAGTTTTTGTTCTTTCAAGGGAAAATAATACAGGGATTGGGAAGCACAGTGTCTCACAAGCATGGACCACTGTTCCCCCAAAGTTAACTTTTATGAAATTATAGCACACTATAATTTTGTAAGTTCTGGAACAGATGTTTGGGGTGTCTGGGTGGCTCAGCTGGTTAAGCCTCTGCCTTCAGCTCAGGTCATGATCCCAGGGTCCTGGGATCGAGTCCCGCATTGAGCTCCTTGCTCAGCGGGAAGCCTGCTTCTCTCTGCCTCTGCCTGCCTCTCTGCCTGCTTGTGAGCACTCTCTCTCTTTCTGACAAATAAATAAATAAAATCTTTTTTAAAAAAGAAAGAACAGATGTTTGAGAGAGAAAGGTGCTGTTTGCATATTGTTAATAGTTTTAAAAACCTGACTTTAAATAACAAGAACAAATGTATAAACACAGAACATAGATGTCAGCCACAATGTATATAATAGGAAGAGTGAGGAGATAAGAGGTGTTTCCTTGTCCTGAAATGGTAAGATTTGGACAAGTGAGCAAAGAGAGAGAAATCAGAAAGGACACAACTGGACCTTAAACACTGATGAGTCTCTGAGGATGAGCCTAATGGCCTGAACTATAGGCTCTGACAGTTCATCGGAAAAATAGAAATGCTTATAGGTAGATGTCTTCCACATATGGTCATAAGAATCCAGAGCAGACAATGGATTGGGCCTCTGCCTTCGGCTTGGGTCATGATCTCAGGGTCCTGAGACCGAGCCCCGTGTCAGGCTCCCTGCTCAGCGGGGAGCCTGCCTCCCCTCTGTCTCAGCGTGCTGCTCTACCTACTTGTGATCTCTGTCTGTCAAATATTTAAATAAAATCTTTAAAAAAAAAGAACCCAGAGCAGAAAGAATTGTGACCTAGCATCCCAGATTGCTCAAGAGATTGCATTTCATAGCAAACCACCACTTACACCAAAATTCCTTAGTAGTAGAATTAAAAAGCTTAGATAAGTATAAAAGTAAAAGGGCTTTATCTTTGAGGGTAGCAAGGAAACCTGTAATATCCTGCATCTCCCTCCACCCAAGAAGCACGTAGTGTTTGAGAGGATTCATGGGCAACAGAAGACCTGATGTCAGGATGAGGAAGACAAAATAGCCCATGGAGTCATTTGTTAGTTTGTTACAGAGTCTGAGAAGGAAGAGGAAAAACAGAAAGTACAGCTCAGAGACTATGAAGCAGAGAACTTTTCTTTTTTTGGCAATTTCATACTAAAGACAAAAATTAGATCCCAGGGTCAATCAAGACAGAGAGATCCTATTGCAGACACAGAGCATTTAGTTTGTATTCCCAAAGGGATATACTCTAGGAGTAAATGTGAGGAATGAACTGGTCTTACAGAGATTCAAGACCAACTCTGAATCAGCTAAAAGTCTAATTGGATTAGCTGCATCAGCTACAATTTACCTACCAGAAGGAAAAGAAAAATCCTCTCTAGAGAAAGATAATGTAATCCAGAAACATAATGTTACATCTAACATTTTTCATATATAGAGTATGACACTCAATAGAAAGGAGGAAGCATGGGAAAAAAGAACAAGAATTAACTGAAAACGAAATGAAGAGAAAATTCAGCTAAAAGAAACAGACCAGCCAGAGAGCCAGATATTAGAATTTGGAGAAAATAATTTTCAAACAACAGAGATTAATATGCACAGATATTAAATGACAATACGGTGGATTTTAGCCAAGAACTAAAACTATGTAAACTAATCAAATAATTTTAGAATTGAAAAGTGAAAATAATCAAAATACTTAGGTTTTCTAAAAGATGACACAGTCCTAAAGGGAGAAGTAGTGAATTAGAAGATGATTCAGAAAAAAATATCCAATCAGAAGTACAATGAGATAAAAGAATGGAAAATAAGAGGAATGTGTCAAGATATAGGAGTCACAATGAAAGGGTCAGTAATGGGTATTTGGAGTCCATAAAAGAGAGGAGAAGAATAACGAGATAGAGGCAATATTTGAATACAATGTGGTCACAAAAATTTAAAAACGATGAATCATCCAAAGGCACTACAAACCACAGTAAGTTGCATTCAAATAAAACCAGTTCTTGGAACATAATGGTTAAAATGTGTGAAAATCAAATACAAAAATAAATGGGAGCAAACAGGATGTAGAAAAGGGAAAAAATAAAAGACAAAAAAGTGCCTGGTTACCAGAAGACACAGACAAGTTGGAAAATAAAAATTAGTAATTCTAACAAATATAGTTTGATTATATCTTCCATTAAGACAAAATTTTGTCTGATCGAATTAGAAAAAAAATCATCTTACTCTATCAAACACATAGTTAAAAGAAATGTTACATAGAGAGCAAGAAGGTGGAAGTTCTATCAGGAAAATAATAATAAGAATGAAACTGGAACAGCACAACCAGAGAAAGTTTAAAAAGAGAAAGTTTAAACTGGAAATTTTTTGAGTTATACAAATAAGAGTTTTCAGCTACCACACCAAAATGTGGTTCTTTTTTTAGTCACACAGAAATTAAGCCAGTGGCGTGACTTTAATAGAATTTTCAGTAAGAATTAAAGGTAAAAAGAAAAGTAGTAAACACACATAGGATAGTTAGCATTCAGGCACTAAATATAGGCTGAATTTGAAAGACTATTGACAGCATTTGTTTTAAACATTCAACAAGTATTATTTTATCACTTAATATCTTCCTCATAAGTTTCTTGGGGATCAAATGAATTAATACCTGATATTATTATTGTTAGAGTACTGCCCCCTGCAATAGTATTTACTGCAATAGTATTTTCTAGAATAAATATTTCATTCCCATTGTCTTACTCTACTGCAATTAAGGATTTTTTAAAAATTATGGTAAGACTATCTTACTGCAATATAAGTTATTTTCCATGTATTATAAAATGTGATAAGAGTTTAATTCAATTCAGTCTGGAAGAGAATACTGACTTAGATGTTTCTTCAAAATGAAATAATTCTTGAAATAAGCACTTCAAACCATTAAGATAGGTATTAGAACTCCCATCTTGCAGACGAAGAAATTCAGACAGAGAATTCAGGGAGTTAGTCTAAAATTACACACACAAAAAAGTAAAGCAAGACCTGGACTGATATTTTCTAAGTCCAGTGGTCTTTAAGAATAGTCATAAGTAGGGGCGCCTGGGTGGCTCAGTGGGTTAAGGCCTCTGCCTTCGGCTCAGGGCATGATCTCAGGGTCCTGGGATCCAGCCCTGCATCGGGCTCTCTGCTCAGCGGGGAGCCTGCTTCCCTTCCTCTCTCTCTCTCTGCCTGCCTCTCTGACTACTTGTGATCTCTGTCAAATAAATAAAAGCTTTTTTTAAAAAAAGAATAGTCATAAGTAAATAGACAAGTCCTTAACTTGGGGGTAACTGACTATAAAAAATTTTCTTGATATAAGAAGAATGCATCCACAACTAGTTAATTTTCTATATAAATTCAACTTGAAACCAACAATGTTGTCCAATTAGAGCTCCTGCTTATGGAAAACATTTCTGACATTCACAGGTTCATTTCACTTAATGGCATTTTACCTCACCATAGTCCTTATCCCACCTTGTGCATCTAGCATTTCTTAAGCCTGCATAATTAATTAATTAATAATTAATTAATTATTAATTATCTGAATAACAAAGTTGGAGGCTCATCAAAGCTCTTTTTTTTTTTAAAGAGTGAACGAGAGCATAAGCAGGAGGGAGGGTCAGAGGGAAAGGGAGAAGGCTCCGTGCTAAGCAGGGAGCAGATGGAGGACTCAATTTCAGGACCCGGAGTCATGACCTGAGCCGAAGGTAGACCCCAACCAGCTGAGCCACCTGGGTGCCCCGATTGGCCTTACGCGTCTAATAAATCAGGCCCTTTTCAGTTTTCATTTTCTCACATCTATTCCGTATCCCATTTCCAGACTGATATTCCCAAATTACCCGACTCCCCACTGTCTGGCCTATAGAAGAGGGTCTCGTAAGCCTGCTGATACGTCCTCTCCAAACTGCACTTCTATCCAGAACTCCAAGTGCCCTAACATTTTAGCTCTAGCTGCTTGGTTCTAAAAGGGATGCTACACAAATATTGCACTTTTTGCTTCTGCTTGAGTTACTCATTCTGTCTGGAGTGTTCTACTCAAGCATATTTTCCCACTAAAAAAGAGAAGATTTTACAGTATTAACATTTGGATCAGTGGTCAGTTACAGAGACATGTCTGTATAGAAACGTTGGGGAGGGTATGTGCTATGTGCTATATACGTAGGGTAAGTGCTGTGAATTGTGTAAGACTGATGATTCATAGACCCATACCCCTGAATCAAATAATACGTTATATGTCAATTTAAATAAAAGGGGGAAAGGGGGTTTATTATAGTGTACTAACTGGCTTACTGCTGAAGGAACAGGCTCTAGGTTGATACTCAAACCAGCACAATTGAAACAGACCATCAAATGTCATTTTGATGTGAAGGCCACTGGTTCCAGACACTGCCATAGGGACCTGCCAAAATTGGGGGATAGCTATGACCAAGATGTCACCACCACTTTGGCGGGCTCGGTACCACAGTGAGACAGCTAGAATAACAAATTTGATTCCATATGCTCTTTTCTCTAACAAACCCACCCCTGGGGCTAGTGGCAGGATCCAAGATCTCGGACAACCTTACCAAGGAAGAAGGAAAATTGTCTCATGACTGAACTTGGCAGTAGAAACAGCATAATCAGGCCTTCATTTTAGTTGTCTTCCACATCTTGCCTGCAAGGATATTATTGGTCAAAGGTAAATTGTATAGGACCCTACTTACAAAGGCTTATGAGAAATGGAGTTTTTACATTTCCAGCTTCTTTGTTACAGGAAGCACATTAGTGAAAGAGTGAAATAGATGTTGAGTATTAAGCAACTTCTACTGCAATTTTCTCTCCATGGTGCCCATAATACACACCATGAACAGGCTTCAAAGGACTGCTCCTTCTCTACACACCTGCATGCTTTAGTTTCTACATTTACTTGTGTTCTCTCCTAAGCATGTGTGTATTCATCTACTGGATTCTAGTTCTTTGAGGACAGGACATTGTATCCTTGGTGGCTTTCAGAATGTAAACATTGCTTCACTATGAGACTTTGTATACCCACAATAGAGATATTTAATGAACATATGTTGAATGAATGAATATGAACATATTTAGGACCTTGGAAGCAAAGAATAGGTCCTCCAGCAAGATAAATGATAATGATTTTTAGAAGGGAAGATTGTACCCAAGACTTCGATGACTCAGGTGGAAAAATAATAGATTAAGGATTATAGAACAACTAAGAATGAAGAAAATTCACACATAGAAAACAGGTTTATCTATATAAAATTATTCTAGAATTAATACTTTATGTTAAAAATTGCTTCTGAAAAAAATTACTTCTGATTTTTGCTTTCTTCAACAATAAGAAAGAAAAATATGATATTAAAAAGAATCCTTTTATTGAATTTTAAAAAATAATAAAGAATTAAAATAGACTTACAAGATGAATATGTTCTGGAAAATCTAACTTATAGCGTGGTGGCCACAGTTAATTTTATTGCATTATATTGACTTTTTCTAAGAGAACAGACCTTACGTGCTCTCACCATGCCAAAATAAAATAGTAAGAACCCTGGGAGGTGGTGGATATGTTAATTAAGTTGATTGTGGTAATCATTTCACAATGTATCTGCATAGGTCAAGCCATCACATTGTACATCTTAAATATACGCAATTTTTGTCAATTATCCCTCAATAAACCTGGGGAAAATTGGAAGGTATAAATTAATACCCGATAAGATTGAGGGTCATGTGACGATTTCCGAAGGGAAGAAGATGCAACTACCTCTCATTACATTTTACTACCTGAAAAAAGCACGAAGATGATATTGGTGGTGTTATACAGAAAGTAGGTGGTGTAATTTGCTGCACAGAGTATCACTGATTAACATAGTGTGGTATTTTTTTTTTTTTAAATCACAACTAGGCAGAGAGGCAGGCAGAGAGAGAGGAGGAAGCAGGCTCCCTGCTAAGCAGAGAGCCCGATGCGGGGCTCGATCCCAGAACCCTGGGATCATGACCTGAGCCGAAGGCAGAGGCTTTAACCCACTGAGCCACCAGACGCCCCCATAGTGTGGTATTTTGATTTGTAGGTTCAAAGAGCATAATTTAAATATGCTTTTAATATGAACTCTAGAATATTGTGTGAAATACACTGGTCGTCATGGACACCATTATTTATTTTTCTTCATAAACAAACCCAGCCCAGTGGTTCTACTGTGATTAACAGACCACCACTCAGATTACTCATTCTTTAATCTGAACTCTTAGGAATATAAAATTTTCAAATGCCATTGTTGTATTTTCAGCAATAAACAGCTGGAGAGTGGGAAAGACTTCTCAGAGTTGAACTTTTTTCTTAATCCAGTCTGCTAATATATAATTTTGAATAACTTTTTAAAAACTCCATGAGGACACCTTGTGAAAAATGTGTAATGATAATTATGCAAAATAATATTTAACTTCTGAAAAGATCGTAACGATTCTTGTCACCGATTTAATGTAGCACTGTGTTGTTCTTTGCCTGATATTAATGAGACACTTTTGGTTATTAGTCATTCAATTGTTAACTGAGGTGGAAAATCTTCAAATTAACAGCTGCCATATATTAACTTACTCATGTAACCTTTCTTCCGTATAGTAGTTATTGTCATTCTCATAGTCATGACTCATGTCACTGGCTTTTTTTCATGCACATCTGTGGCACAACCTACTATTAGTCACCAATGCCTTTCTTCCTTTGTTCTATAAGAACCAACACATAATCAGCTACACAGAATGAAGACATTCCGTAGCCTGTCTGGAGGATTGGCCATGTGATTAACTTCTGGCTAGCAGGACGGAAAAGGAAATGATGTGGGCACCATCAAGTTACACTCTAAGAGAAGGGCCCTTTTCCTCTGACTGGAATATGGTCCTGCTGGTAAGGCGTCATGACCATAGCGGTGAAGGTGATGCCTAGTGCTGCTGGGCCCATGTGTTGGAGCTGACTGTTAAATTTTCAGGAATTTTGCAAGTGGTTAAGCCACTGATAGCTTAAAATCAGCAAATATAACAAGTGAATACCACAATAACCAGCAAGTACCACAAATCAGGGAGTTCTTCTTCCCCAGGTTACCAGTTTACTGCACACCTCTCACAAAACGCAAGGGACAGGGAGAGCAATGAGACAGAACGGATCAGAGCCCTTATGCAATTATGGGACCATCTGGGCTCCGTACGCCTACACTGTCACATGAGTGAGAAATAAATTCTAAATTGTTAAAGCTACTGCTACTGGTGTATTTGTCAAAGATGCTGAACATATACATAACCAAAAGGACAACAATGCCTCTAAATACATCTCAAAAATGCGGCCATCCTCTGAGTGCCTACGTAGTCTGTCAGAGCGACGCACGTTTCACACTTGAGAATCCGCCTTATATGTAAATTACTGATCAATACATACATAATTTCAAATACTTAATATCTGAAAACTTAAAATAAAAGACTATATTAAATATATATATAGGTCTTTCACAAAAACCAAAACCGTGTGGGAAGAAACAGTTGCAAATACATTCACCATTGAGGTTGATATCGTTGATGTGATTTAGCAAGAGAAGTCCTTGCAAAAGGAAACACGAGGGGATTGTGCAATCCTTATCAACTCAAAAAAGATGAGACAGCATCTGCTAAAATGAAAGAAAAAGTTCACCAGCACCACATTTACAAAAAGAGTATTTTACAAAAAGAGTGAGTTCTTTCACAAGAGTAACTGATCATTTTCAAAATTAACCAATATTTTAAATAAATTTTATGCAAATGATGCATTTTAAGAAACTCCTCTAAAAATGTAGCTTTCCAGAAGTCTAATTTGATAGAAATATACAACTCAACATGAAATACACATATTTATTATTTTATAATGCCTCCATTTTTAACAAAACCTGGATTTTCCAATTCAATAACCTATTTTTTCCCAAATGACTTAAATGAATATGGGGTGTTTTTCTAAATGAAATCTTTATCGAAATAGGATCTATGTTTTGAGACTAAATTACTATTAATCTTGTGCCTTAGATAATTTCAGAAGTGGACTGACATGCATTTGACACACTCATCCATCAGAGTATGTGTTTAAAATCGCATAAATATTTTACATCAACATAAAAGTGTTTCATTTTTATCCACCTAGAAAATGTTGAAATTTATTTAAAATGTAAACCTTTATAAACTTTAGTTTATTAAAGTAGATTTTATGAGCAAATCAGTTTACTGGACTAAATAAGTTTACTCATAATATTCCTTTTTGTTTGTTTGATTTAACCAACAGTGAGATTGGTGCAAATGTTGGTTTGGTTCTGGTTTGCCCTGGAGAACTTTGCTTTATAAATTATAATGGACTTCCTAGGTAGTCTCAACAAGATCACAGTGCAGTTAATCCTTCTAAAACCAAAAATAAAAATAACCTGTCAAACAAACAAAAACTTTGTCATTTACCTCTAAGAGCCCCACTTCCTCGAATGTAGCTTTCACTTAGGAATAAGAAAGCGCTTTAGATACTGTAATGCAGTGAAGGGCCTGTTGAGATGGAATTACAGTTATTCTCAGAAAACTTTCCTATAAGCATTATGAAAAGACTGGCAAATATTATCTAATATCCTATATTATTGCGGAAGGGTCCATGGCATTTAGGGCTAGAAGTATAGGGCATTTTCAGCCTCCAGGAAGCGACAGCATCTGGGGAGTATGAAGAAGTGCTTGTGCGAAGACGTGCCTAGAATTGGTGTTGGAACGTGATCTCAGGAAAAAGGGTGTTCATGGATGGTAGCGGAAACAGGAATAAGAAGTTGGTCACAGCTGCAGGGGTCACTGGCCCAGGAAGTTAGTATATTGGAGATAACAGAAGCCAGGGTTCCCACTGTCAGAATAGATGAAAAGGAAAAACAAAACAAAACAACAAACTAGCACAAATGCTGGGATGTTACATTGGTATTAGTATTGGCGCAGAATTAGTGTTGGGTGGATGATAGATCGGGAGACACAACTAAACGTGTATGAGTGTGTACTATAGTCTCTTGTCCATAACCCATATTTGAATATACGCATTTGTACGCATATTTACAAACGCACATATGGAACTTATAAAAATATATAAATTAGTTCCTTGAGGTGTCCTTTTAGAGGGCTGAGTAGCCGCAATATCCCAACAGTCACAAGCTCACTTGACATCTAATCTTGATTTTTAAATATTTTTTTCTAAAAAAAAAAAAAAACAAAAAAACAAAAAACCCAAAACAAGTGAATGTTTTTCAAATGGTGAATTCCAAGTTTGGGACTAAGATAGCCCAAATGAGCCTTTACTTCAGGTGAAAGTAAGTTCTCAAAAGAAGACAGGGTCATGCCAAAGGGATGTAGAAACCATATGAGGGGGCTCTTACAGGTCAGATCTAAGAACACTTGAATGCCAAAATAAACAATGGCACTCAAAGGTCATACACTTCATTAAATAAAATATAAATCCATGACTCCCTACTTTAATTAATTTAATTAAGGTGAAAAGATAAAAAAAAAATTTACAAACAATGCCAATCAATAAATGCAGAAGGAATGGCAGATTTAAAAATCATCATGGACAAGCATAATTAACTCAGCTAGGAGGCGTCAGTGGATACTAAAACAAGTTTGTGAAAACTTTATGAGAAATGCAGTACTTATATGTTCTCAAAGCCCCTCCCATATAAAGTAGCTATAAATTACAAAGGGAAAACAAGGAAAAAAAATACATTGGAAACCTGACAAATACCAGTTTAATCAAGTGATGAAATCAGTTAACAAACCAAATCCGAACTGTGTACCGCCCGAGCAGAAGAATGAACCCTCGCATGTGTGATACTCCTGACAAAAATACATGCCCTGAGTATATAAGGAAAAACTATCAGCTAAACCGAAGTGCAGAACATTCCACAAAATAAATGGCTTGAATTTTCAAAAGCTACATGGTCATGAATTCAAGGAAACACTAAAGAACTGTGCTAGATTTAAGGTGACTGGAGAGACACACCCACTATGGAAACATGAAACCCTTTAACAGATGGATTCACAGTAAGGGACATTTTTAGGTCATCTGGTGAAAGTTTAATTGAGTCTGGGTATTTGATGGTAATAATGTATCAGTGTACTCTTACTTGTTTCCTGATTTTGATGGTTGGATTGTGGTTATGTAGGAAAATGTATCTTTTTCATAGGAATTACATACCAAATATTCTTGGGTAATAAATCATCGCGTTGGCATATTACTCTCAAACAGATCAGGAAAATATATTTTATACCATCCATGTAACTTTTCTGTAAGTTTGATATCATTTTAAGATAAATATAAACTATATTTGAACTCATAAATTCTTGAGTTCTAATAGGTAAATAAAAATCTGGAAAATCTGTGGCTAAACTGCTGCCAAAATATTCCACAAAGAAAGTTTGTTTCTAGTAACTTCAAATATTCCTTGCAATATGACTTTAAGCAAGCATGCAAGTAAATCTCAGGCAGATTTTTCTTTGTATAGTATTTATGAAACAATTGGAGAATGGAATTTTATTGTATGAATATATTTGATAAATACAGTTCCACTTGCTTACAAAAAAAAAATTTTTTTTCTTTTTTTTTTTTAAATCAAGCCTTCATTTTTTTGTGACAAAATTATGGCTAATACGTGCAAACCAAGATTTCACATTAGAAGTCAGAATAGTGGTTATTCATGTTGGTAAGAGAAGGCAAAATTGGCTGAAAGGTGGCAAAAGGGTACTTCTCAAATTTGCTACAATCTCCATCAAAATTCCAACAGCCTTTTCATGGAATTGGAAAGACCAATACTCAAGTTCTTATGGAATTACAAGGGACCCTGAAAAGGCAAAATAATCTTGAATAAGAAAAACAAAGTTGGAGGATTGTACTTCCTGGCTTCAAAACTTACTCCAGGGGCGCCTGGGTGGCTCAGTGGGTTGAGCCGCTGCCTTCGGCTCGGGTCATGATCTCAGGGTCCTGGGATTGAGTCCCACATCGGGCTCTTTGCTCAGCAGGGAGCCTGCTTCCCTCTCTCTCTCTGCCTGCCTCTCTATCTACTTGTGATCTCTCTCTGTCAAATAAATAAATAAAATATTAAAAAAAAAAACTTACTCCAAAGCTAAGCTAATTAAAACAGTATGCACTGGAATAAGGGAGATGTACAAACAGATGTAACAGAGTAGAGAGACCAGGAATAAACTCTCACACCAAATCAACAGAATTTTACAAGGCTGAAGTGGCCGTCTAAGTGGGGAAAGACAGTCTTTTCTATAAATCATCCTTGGAAAACTGCAGAGGCACATGCAAAAGAAAGAAGCTGGACCTTTCCTTCCCTGAGGTGTAAAAACTAACTCAAGATGCACCAAAGACCTAAATTTAGGAGATAAAATTATCTTAGAAGAAAACTTTGTGAAAAATCTTCATGACACTAGATTTGGTAATGATATCATGGACATGACACCCAAAAGCACGTCATAAAAGAAAACATAAATAAATTGTATTTCATAAAAATTAAGAACCTGTGTGCATCAGGAATATTATCAAAGAAGTGAAAAAACAACCTACAGGAAAAGAATTTGAAATCCTATGCCTAATAAGTGATTAAGATCCAGAATATATAAAGAACTCCCCAAATTCAGTAACAACGACAATAAAAAAACAAACAGCCCAATTTAAAAATGGGCAAGGGACTGAAATAGGCATTTTTGCAAAGGAAATAAACAAATGGCCAATAATCACATGAAAAGATACTCAACATTGTTACTCATTAGGGAAATGCAAATCAAAATCACAATGAAATATCACTTCACACTTACGAAGATGACTAAAAAAGAATAAGAATATAACACGTATTAGCAAGGATGTGGAGAAATTGAAGCCCTCAAACAGTTTTAGTGGGAATGTAAAATGGTGTAGCCCCCATGGAAAACAATTTGGTGGTTTTCCGAAGGGTTATACATAGAACTTCCAGACGAACCACCAATTCCATTTTTAGGTATATATCCAAAAGAACTGAGAGCAGGGATTAGAAAAGATACTTGTATGCCACTGTTCATGCATTATTCACAACAGTCAAAAGATGAGAAAAGTCCAAGTGTCTATCATTGGATAAGTGGGTAAATAAAAATGGATAAATAAAACATGGTACATATGTATAATGGAATATAGCTTAGGTATAACATGTTATACTATGTACTATATTATATTCTATAACATGAATGGATCATGTAAACATCATGCTTAATGAAATAAGCCAGACACAGAAGAACAAATATTTTATGATTCCTAACTTTTGAGGTACCTAGAATAGGCAAATTCATAATACAGAAAGTAGAAGTTTCTGTGGACTAGGGGCATGGAAAAGGTGAGTTATTATTTAATGTGGTATTCTCCTTGTGTGTGTGTGTCTGTGTCCAAATTCCCCTTTTATTAAAGGCACTGGTCATACTGGATTAGGGGCCCACCGTACTCCAGGAAGACTTCATCTTAACTAATCATGTTGGCAAAGACCCTATTTCCAAATAAGGTCACATTTTGAGGTATTAGGGGTTAGAACGTCAACATACCAATTATGGAAGGGCAAAATTCAACTCCTAAGCATTACCTTTCCTTGAATTAATTTATTTATAAAGACAAGCTTTTTAACAGATTTTTCTTGGTAACACTGAGAGTGCTGAAGTCAGAAATATGCAAGGACACCTACGTGTTTGGGCCATATCTTCAAATGACACCATACACTTTTCTAGAAGTTTAGTTCTGAGCTTTATTTTCAATGCATTATCAAGTTTATATTTCCTCACTCTTAAGTAAATTGCCCAAACTTACTACATTGTCCAGATTTATTGTATTAGTTAATGATAAAACAAGTATTTGAAAAAATAACTTTCAGGAATTGTCTCTGCTATAGTTTCTGTTTTTATTTACTGGAAGTTTCTTTATAAAAAGCCATGATATAGGTATCTTTCTTTTGCAGGAATGGCAGGATTACATGAATGTTTTCATACATTCCCTGACGGTTCCCTACCTACCCGTCAGCCTACGTAGGGCCAACATTCCAAGTGACGGGTCCACCTCCTGTGTTTTACTGCAGCAGCAGCCAACGGCCTTTTTCTGCAGTCGGTGTCTAAACCAGAACTCCCAACACCACCGGAAATCGTTCCAGCACATGTGCTAAGTACATCACTCAGTAATAAGACTATTTAAATTTTTCATCCCTGAAAATAAGTCTAACACTTATGAAGGCAACATGGTACTCAGGACAAGCGTGAAATTCTCTTTGACGCTAAGACATACTGATAAAAATCATGAATCACCCACAAATACTGTGATTTGATTCTTTGAATCCTCTCCACAGAACACTTACTTTTTGATTAGGGAGATCAGATTTTTGTTACAGAGAATAATAATAACCATCTGTTGAAATAAGTAACTGTATGGCCATCCCATGACAATAGAAAGTCCCTAGAGTAATCTCATATCTCAAATACATCAAAGGTACGCTTTAGAGAGGACCAGCGTCTGGTTAGAAAACTAGCAATGAAATAACGGAACATTCTTTCTTCTATCCTCTATCAGAAACTACCATTCCAAAAGTACAGAGTGTCCTTTCCACTTCTCCCAGAATGACACAGCTAGGGGTTATACATCCCCAGGCCTGGCAAAACATTAATAAGCAAAATCTCCCACTTGCACTTTACAAGAGAAATAGTTTACAACAGGACCAACAGGGTAGAAAGCCACCAACTTAGTTTGGGAAACGTGAGGGGGAAAGTGCTCTTCTGGCCCCAGATAACTTTTGCACATCTAGTCCAGAAACCATTAGCATTTTGAAGTCAAGAATTATTTCCAGGAAGTCACAATAAAAAGGATTTGCCATGAAGTGTAAAAAGGTAATAAAGCATTATCAAGGATTTGTTAGCCAAATTTTTAATGCAGCTGTGGGAACTGAGGAAATGAGACAGGGCAAGTATATCCTGATGGGTAATTAGGAGGAAAGGCTCACAGCACTCGGTTCCAAGGGACGGGCTGAGGGTGGTGCTTCAGAGGCAGAGTCTGGATCTGAAAACCAGGGGACACTTGTGTGGTCCTTACAGAATGAAGAGAGAGAGGGGGTACAGGGGTTTCCTTTGTATATCCCGTGAAGCTCACTCTGTGTCTAAGCCAGGAAACTGAAATTAAATATAGCAACTTTGATCTAACTTTATGACTGGAGGAAAACATTTTCTTAGAAGGGATAAAATGTATATGCTACACTATATTGAAAGTCAAATTTGAATTTGATTTTCAAATTTCAAATTCCAAAGTTACTACATTTAATTTAATTTAATCTCACTCTGTGTCCAAGCCAGGAAATTAAAGAATAAAATTTAGAATTAATACAGTGAAACTCTGAAGAGCTTATTATTTGTCATGTGAAACATATTTACTTTGGACATACCGAAACAGGAGTTTGTATCAAGTAGCATAGGCCCAACTAAGGTAAAAGGAAGGGGCACGGACTAAAAAGAAAAGGCAGCCTCGGACATCCAGGAGCTGACAGCCAGGCCCTTCTACTCTCCTGGTGAGTGTGATCTCACAGAACATCAATATCAGACCCGGACACTATAATCATGACGGAGCCAGGCAAAAACAAGGCCACTCCACAACCATGGGGGAACACAGATAAAACATGAGCACTCTCCAAGCACAAAATTCTAGACATTCCCCGTTCCCAGCCAAGATGCTTTAGCAATCACTGCTTTACTCTTCCTCTACACCGTCCTCCCTAAAGATAAGATTTATTTAGAGCTCAGTCATCGAATTGTCCCCCATTTCCAGTAACAGTCAATAGATAGCAAACTCCTAATTCCTTGCACTCCTCCCCAAATCACCCATCCAATGCCCAAATCCTATAAAAAGTCCATTCCAGCACCCTATTTCCAAGGGACCCCGTAGTTCCTCATGGTGTGCATTCTCTCGCACCGTAATGAGTAATAACCTGAGTTGCTCAAATGCATTCCTGGTAGTTGTTGTAGCACGTTGATAAGGCGTGCTGAAATCCCCCCAAAATAAAATTAAATTAAATAATTTAGATAATTTCTGCTACTAAAATATAAAGCCTCACTTATTCCATCTCTATAATATTGTAATGGCAACAGCAGAGCTTTACTTTGGCCTTAAATATCTATGAACCACCTCATTTCTCCCCTCCCTATATAAACTGCTTGATAAACCAAGTTAGACTTCTGAGTAAAAGATGAATATTACCTTGAAAAGTATTTAAAATGTTAAGTAACTTATACCATGCTGATTTTTGTTATAGAAAAGACCACCAGAACAACTATGTAAAAAGTAAACTTAAAAAATTATCAGACAGAATCTCTCTCTCTGAGTTACAAATACATCTTTTAGAAACACCTCTACCAACTCCCACCTGCAGTGTTCCTGCCTGGTGTAGTACTTTCCCAAGTTGACTCTGGGCTTGGCCATGTATTTTGCTTTGCCTAGTGAGACATTATCAGATGCTACAGATTAAATTTTGTCTTTCCAAAATTCATAGGTTGAAGCTCCAAACTCCAATGCAATTGTATATATGGAAAGAGAGCCTCTTAAGAGGTCATTGAAATTAAATAAGTTCATAAAGGCAGGACCTCAACCCAACACGACTGCAGTTTTTATAAAAGAGGAAGAGACAGCAGGTGTGCACGTGCACAGAGAAAATGCCGCATAAGGATACAGTAAGAATCCAAGGAGAGCATTCTCATGAGAAACCGACCCTGCAGGATCTTTGTTTGTTTATTTCTCATTTTATTTTATTTGTTTTCAGTGTTCCAGAATTCATTGTTTATGCACCACCCCCAGTGCCCCATGCAATATGTGTCCTCCATAATACCCACCACCAGGCTCACCCAACCCCCACCCCCTCCCCTCCAAAACCCTCAGTTTGTTTCTCAGAGTCCATAGTCTCTCATGGTTCATCTCCCCTTCCAGTTTCCCTCAACTCCCTCTCCTCTCCATCTTCCCATGTCCTCCGTGTTCTTTGTTATGCTCCACAAATAAGTGAGAACATATGATATTTGACTCTCTCTGCTTGACTTATTTCGCTCAGCATAATTTCTTCCAGTCCTGTCCATGTTGCTACAAAAGTTGGGTATTCATCTTTTCTGATGGAGGCATAATACTCCATCGTGTATATGGACCACATCTTCCTTATCCATTCGTCCGTTGAAGGGCATCTTGGTTCTTTCCAGTTTGGCGACCATGGCCATTGTTGCTATGAACATTGGGGTACAGATGGCCCTTCTTCTCACTACATCTGTATCTTTGGGGTAAATACCCAGTAGTGCAATTGCAGGGTCATAGGGAAGCTCTATTTTTAATTTCTTGAGGAATCTCCACACTGTTTTCCAAAGTGGCTGCACCAACTTGCATTCCCACCAACAGTGTAAGAGGGTTCCCCTCTCTCCACATCCTCTCCAACACACGTTGTTTACTGTCGTGTTAATTTTGGCCATTCTAACTGGTGTCAGGTGATATCTCAATGTGGTTTTGATTTGAATCTCCCTGATGGCTAATGATGATGAACATTTTTTCATGTGTCTGTTAGCCATTCGTATGTCTTCTTTGGAGAAGTGTCTGTTCCTGTCTTCTGCCCATTTTTTGACATGATAGTCTTTTGTGTGTGTTGAGTTTGAGGAATTCTTTCTAGATCTGGGATATCAACCCTTTGTCTGTAGTGTCATTTGCGAATACTTCTCCCATTCTGTGGTTGCCTCTTTGTTTTGTTGACTGTTTCCTTTGCTGTGCAGAAGGTTTTGATCTTGATGAAGTCCCAGAAGTTCGTTTTCACTTTTGTTTCCTTTGCCTTTGGAGACATGTCTTGAAAGAAGTTGCTGTGGTCAATGTCAAAGAGGTTATTGCCTATGTTCTCCTCTAGGATTTTGATAGATTGTTTCACATTGAGGTCCTTTATCCATTTTATCTTTGTGTACTATGTAAGAGAATGGTCGAGTTTCATTCTTCTACACATAGCTGTTCAATTTTCCCAGCACCATTTATTGAAAAGACTTTTTTTTCACTGTATATTTTTTCTTGCTTTGTCAAAGATTATTTGACCATAGAGTTGTGGGTCCATATCTGGGTTCTCTACTCTGTTCCACTGGTCTATGTGTCTGTTTTTTTGTCAGCACCATGCTGTCTTTGTACTTTGATTTTTAATATGCAGTCTCCAGAGAAATGTAAAAAATATATTTCTCTTCTTTAAGCTACCCAGTCTGTGGCACTTTGTTTTATCAGCCCTAGCAGACCAGTACAGTACATACTATGAAAGCAGAGTCTTGATAAGTACTTGTAACTCAAAACCTTCTTGGGACCCTAAAACCACTATGCTGTGGAGAAGTTCAAGTTTAAGAGATTGAGAGACCATATAGAGGAGAACAAAGAAACTCAGCTAACACTCAAAATGGAGGCCATGGACATATGGGCCTAATCAAGCCAACCCTACCATCTGCCAGCCATTTGAGCCATCCTACCTGAGGTTCCAGACATCATGGAACAGAGATTATGCCTGGCCCAAATTCTTGACACACAGAATCATAAGAAAAACAAAAAACAAAAAACAAAAAAAAAATGGTATTGTTTTAACCTCTTAAAGTTTAAGGTGGTTTGTTAACATAGCAACTTATAAATAAAAGAAATTGGTACTAGAAATGAGATGCAACCATAGCAAACACCTAAAACTTGTAACATCGCCTTGGTGACTGGGTGGTGGGCTTGAAGTATTGCATCATTGTTCTCCAGCAAAAAGAGCCATTAGGAGATATATGCACACAGAATCATGTGCACATACACCCTCCTAACACCCCACATATATCAGAGACAGAGATTTCAAGGAATTCTCTCATGTAATTGTCAGGGCCATCAAGTTTGAATGGGCACAGCAGGCTGGCAGGTTGGAGACGCAGGGAAGAAGTGATCTTGCAGCTCTAGTTTCAAGGTAGTCTAGAAGCAGTATCCCTCTTCACTGAAAGATTACAGCCTTCTTTCTCTTAAGATTCCAATGGTTAGGGGCGCCTGGGTGGCTCAGTGGGTTAAGCCTCTGCCTTTGGCACAGGTCATGATCCCAGGGTCCTGGAATTGAGCCCCGCATCGGGCTCTCTGCTCCACAGGGAACCTGCTTTCTCCTCTCTCTCTGCCTGCCTCTCTGCCTACTTGTGATCTCTGTCTGTCAAATAAATAAATAAAATCTTCAAAAAAAAAAAAAAACTTCCAATGATAGTAAGAGACCCATCCTCATTATGGATAGCAATCCACTTTATTCAGAATTTACTCATTCAGATGTTAATAGCATATAATAGAGGACAAAGAAACACAGAGAGAAAAAAAAAGTAGGCAAAAAAAAAAAAAAATAGAACAGAGCATCCAAGAACTGTGTGTGTCTTATGGTCTATCATACGTACGGTTAGTATCCTAGGATGAAAAATGAGAACACAACAGGGAAAAAAAATGAAAACTAGAATCTGAAAATTATCAAAAATTAATGAAAAACAATAAACCACAGATCAAAGAAGTCAAGAACTTCAAATAAGATAAACATCATTTAAAAACTATAAGTAGAAGAGCAAATTATACCCTAAGGAAGCAGAAAAAATGAAATAACGAAGATAAGAGAGATGTAGAAATAGTAAAGAGAACAAAAGGTAATGTCTGGTTAATTTGACAAGAGTAAAACATTTGATAAATATCTAGCCAAATTAGTGAAGAAAAAAAAAGAGAGAGAGAAGATATAAATCATAAATGTCAAGAGTAAAAAAGGAGAATCACTATAGATCCTCATACATTAAAAAGGATAATTCTGGAATATGCTGAAGAACTTTATACGAATTAATTTGAGAATTCGAATTAAAAGGACAAATCCCTTAAAAGATGCAAATTACCAAAGTTCACTCAAGAATAAAAAGCCTGCATAGCCCAACATCAATAGTCACCAAATATTTCACCAAAGGGTGACACAGTAATTATTTTAAACTTCACAGGCTATAGAATGTGCGTTCCAATAACTCATCTCTGCCATTGTAGTACAAAAAATCCATAGACAATACAGAAACTAATGGCCATGGCTATTTTCCAATGAAAACTTACAAAAACAGATGACTGGCTCACAACCTGTAGCTTGCCAACTTTTGACCTATTTCTAATAATTCAGCAAATGATTACTGAAGGCCTATGATATAACAGGCATCATGTGAGATTAACATACAGTCTGAACAAAACAGACTCTCAGCTCTCAAAGTTTATGGTCTATGGTCTAGTCGTTGATATAAATAAATTATCAGACAATTAAAATATGGTAACTGTAACAATGGAGATAATCCAATATTCTGTATAAGTATGTAAGAAGAAAGACATTAACCCAGATTGTGGGGTTCAAAAAAATTACCAGAATAAGTTATATCTCACCAGAAGATGAAGAGGAGATGGTATCTCAGGAACAACAACAAAAATATTAAAAAGAAACTATGGGAAATCTTAGAAACTGAAAAAAAAAAAAAAACTTCAGTATAAATGAAGTTTGGAAGGCAAATTATAGGACAGTATAAAAGGAACAGAGTCCACCTGAGCTAAGCCATTGCTATAATTTAGGAGAGAAATAATAGTGTTCTGAACTATGGTAGTGGAGTAGTGATGGCAAGAAGTGGGCAAGTTCAACAGACAATTGGATGGATATGGCATTTAAAGAAAGCCAAGAAATTCAGCATTCTGGTTTAAGCTGGGCATTGATGTCATGTTTCTGTTAAAGGAACACAGAAAGAGTAATCAAGCTATATATCTTCAAAAATGGTAGGTAATTCCAGGTATAAAATAAATAAATCCTGAGGATGTAATGTAGGGCATGGTGAGTGTAATTAATAATACTATAATAGAGATTTGAAAGTTTCTAATGTAGTAGTTCACAAAGGTTCTCATCACAAGAAAAATTTGTACCTATGTGAGGTGATGGACGTTAAGTAGACATTGTGGTGATCTTTTCTCGATATATACACATATAGAGTCATTATGCTGTACACCTGAAACGAATATAATACTTTATGTCAATTATATATCAGAAAATTTAACAAACAAGATAAAACGTTAGGTAATTCAACATGTATATATTCTCCCTTTTGTAACAGGAACTATGTTTATTACACAGTTACAGTTATAGTCCAGTCGCCTGCCACCTCCTAAATCCATGTAGCATTTGTATTTGTCCTTTTTCCTCCAATAGAGAGTGATATTCTTAAAGGAGTGTGTTTTCTATGTTTACATTATAGTCATTGACAAGTCTGTGTTCAGCATCTAGGACTAGACCATGGCCAGCTTCTATGAGGGGAAACCATTGAAATGATATCATTCTAAACTTCCTACTCAAACGCATGCCCTTTGCACCAAATTGTATAGTTTAGTTTTTAACTCCCTTCAATGTCATTATTCATATAGTTATACCACTGGATAAAGATATTTGGTATAGAAATTTAAAGATGTAAGAAATCAGATATCAACTAGTTCAGCATCTTCAAAACACAAAAAAGGAAACGTGACGGTGATGTTTGCTGTATATAGAAGAGGCTTATTAGGAAGGGGATGAGATTAGGAGACTAGTTTTGATGATGCATGTGCATAATTTTTTACAAAAGATAAGAAAAAGTCACTTGTCCTTATTGATAGTCACCTCTGCATATGTGTGTGGGCGGGGGGGGATTGCCAGTGGAAATTAGGAAGACACTAACTCCCCTAAGACACACCTCAACCTTCTACTGAGTGAGTGGCCTTTCTCTTCTTTCATTTTGGCTTAATTGTGGAAACAACCTTACATAGTTTCATTTTTGTTGTGATCAGCTTTTAGGTATCAGAAAACTACACTAGTAATATCTTTATTAAAAACCACTGAAGCAAAATTTGAACATATATATATATATATATATTAAAATATTTTACTTATTTGACAGAGAGAGAGATCACAAGTAGGCAGAGAGGCAGGCAGAGAGCGGGGAGCTGAGCAGAGCCAGATGCGACATGGGGCTCAATCCCAGGACCCTGAGACCACGACCCGAGCTGAAGGCAGAGGCTTAACCCACTGAGCCATCCAGATGCCCCAAAATTTGAACATTTAAAGAGAATTTTTTAACTGTAAGCAATGACCAAGAAAAAGCTACAAGTGCTGCAAATGTATGAAGATTGTGGGTTGGTTGAGTCATAAAAAGCTGACTTAGTTCAGCTGACCTCTTAAAATATCTTTCAGGTATATAGAAACCAAGTAATTATAATGTATTCAGTTTAAGCCAAAAAGGAAATTGCTCCCCCACCCGCTTTGTTATGCTTTTAGTGAATGGATTTTAAGAATATGGCACTGAGTAATGATGGGATAGTCCACAGAGGAACCAGAATACCACTGGCACTGATTGAATGGCTTTTTCACTGGCTCTGTGTGACCTCTGAAAGGTGATTCCTGCCACCACAGTGAGTGTAGCAGAGGACAGCTGAAACAAAGTTAGAACAGCTGACTCTTTTAAATGGAGCAAATGGAGTTTTATGGAAAATATGAGTACTTTAAAGCTATGCTCTTTAAAACAATGTCAGGCTGTTCCTAAACCAAACAGAGGGAAGGAGTTAAAGTGATTTCCAGAATAACACAGTTGCCCAAATAACTGCGGAAGAGAACAGGAGTTTGAACTGAGTATCAGCATTGGCCATATTGACTCTAACACTAATTAGAATCTCTTACTTCACTAAAACATCAGTGTAATGCCAGAAATAAAAACGAGGAAAACAAAAGAGCCTAAGAAACTCTTTCTAAAGAGAAATAAATATATTCCAATAACAAAGGGCCTCAAATGTGCTGTTGTTCTATGTTCTGAAATTTATTTTTAAAGGAATAAATAAACAAATAAAACTCAAAGTCAAGTCCGTAGCTGTAGAATACAGTAGCAGATGAACCCAACAGCTGAGAGTCGGCAGAAGTTGACTTTGATGACAGGAAACCCAATTACGAGTGCCGGTCTCTATCAATTAAAAGCTAACGTGTGCTAAAGGAGTCATACTATAGCATAGTCTTGAGCTGAAGCTAGATGAGCCAAATGGCCAGAAATACATTCTAGGATTTTCCTTTTCAAATAATACAATCTTCAGGAATTAGAAAAAATACTTGTATAGTTAAATTTTTCCCAGGAGCCAAAAGAAAAAAAGATCACTTGTTCTGTTCTTCTACTCACTAATTCAACATGGCCTCTTCAGGTTACATTTTTTAAGAACCTAGAAAGCAGACAATTTGCTAGAATAGCGAAGATTATTGCTCAATAAATACGCTCTAAACACAGTGTGCATCGACCCCTCTTGTAGACATGTAAATGATCACAGTAGTTAACAGATTCTTTGAGGGCTGAGGACTCAAAAGAAAATTACATCAAGAAGTTCTAGTCAAGTTTTTATGTGATATATGCGGAACTGTAAATTATCTACCATACGTATTCCAAATTTTATAATTTATAGAAGATTCAAAAATTGCAGCTATTCTTTGTAAATTGTAACTTCTGATTATTTGGCTAGGGTGAGTCAACCACGGTGGAAAAACTCATGATTTATGTCTCAAAGTGTCTTCCCAAGCAGTAGCGTCTGTCCTCAGAGGAGAAGACTGAGATAGCTCTCTAGGAAGAAGGCACCTAACCCAGGATGCCGCCATCTCTGAACATTAAAATCCTCAACTTCTTTTGATGATATCTAGTGAAAGGTAATACAACATTTCGGGGGGGGGGGGCTGCTCCTTACAATAGCTACAATTATTAATCCTTTACTACATAATAGGAACTATGTATACATAGCTTCTTTTCATTCTCACAACCGCCTTACTAGCAAACATAGGAGAAATTGGAGGCTTAAGAAATGAAATAATTGGTCTAAAGTCACATGATTGTTAGCTGCAGGTGCTATGACGACTCACATCATATTTCCGAGTCTGACTCAGACTCTGTGCCTCCTCCACGGGTAAGAGCAAGGCAAAGACCAGTGCACCTGACTGTCCTGTTCCCCGTCGTGTCTCGGCAGAGACCTCAAAGGGTTTGAGTAAAAATAAGGAAGGTATTAAAAGATACTGCAACGGCACTAGTGAAGAACTCAGCATGGGTTGTTGCTGCCAAGCACAAGAATTCTGAACTGGGCAGACCTGGCCCAGAAAGACAGGAGGATAGAAATAACCCCTCACTCAAGGTTACTTAGGAAACTCCTCAGGGTAGATGTAAAACTTATAATCTTCTTCTTGTAAAAATTATGCCTTGATAATTCATTTGTCAACTGGACAGTATAAGACAAACTTTAGGGTTTTGGTTTTTTATGCAGCCAATATTTATTGAGATAGATGTGCTAGAAGTGATTCCAATGCGATGTGGCGGTAAAAAGACACCCACCCACCCACGTCTGCTGAACTCTGTTGCCTCAAAGTCACAAGAACAACCCAAACTTAAAAGGGGGAAATAAGACTGGATGCAAAAAAACAAAAAAGAATTTGTGGTCGTATTGTATCCAATGCAATTTATTTTAGTTTGTTACTACTTTTAGTGTTTTCCTTATTCAATCTCTAGAAAGAAGTTAATTCTCTGGCAATAGCAGTTGCTCAAAACTAACTGTCTCTACACTCACTGCCTATAAAGAAGCTTATATGTTTAATGAATGCCTTTTACTAACCTATATTAATCGATCACACCGAAACACAAGAAGACTAGCTTTTTTTGTAACAAATATTATTTGGGGATTATTTATAACCACAAGAGCAAACTCTTAAGAAAAATTATCCAAAACAGCTACTAAAGAAATAGAATATTTGCATATAATTTCAGTGTCATACTAGAACACTGTTTAACAGGATCACCCCAAAATAATTTAATTTCCTAGATTATGAACCTTTGTTTGCTTTGCTTTTTACTACTGATTAAAGCCAAGAGTTTGTGAAGTTGTATGCTCACTTGCAGTTTTGGAAAACTGGAGTTGTAAATAATATCTTTCTAGAAGAAAGGCAATCCCAAGGTTGTAATTTATCACCCTGTAGAAATTAACTTGTTTTATCTCTAACTTGGAAAATCTACTTCAACTTGTCTTTCTTAACAATATCGACTTTATCAATCAATATCTTTCTATATCAATCTCTGTTCCCTAAGTGCTCCTTGAACTAGCGTTATACCTTCTAACTGAATCCCTCATTAATGACTTAAATAAATGTTTACTATGCACTCACTTGATATTTGTAAGAAAGCCTTGTTTCTAACTTAAAATTATCCTTTCAATGGATCTAGAGAATATAATGCTAAGTGAAATAAGTCCGTCAGAGAAAGACAAATACCATATGGTTTCACTCATTTGTGGAATTTAAGAAACAAAACAAATGGACACAGAAAAAAAAGAGACAAACAAAAAAACAAATTTCTAACTATGAAAACAAAGTGATGGTTGCCAGAGGGGAGGTGAGTTGGAGGACGGTTAAACAGGAGACGGGGACTAAGAGTTTAGACTTACCTTGAAGAGCTCTGAGTAAGTACAGAATTCTCAGATCGCTGTATCGTACTACTGAAGCTTACAGAACGCTGTTAACACTACAAACTCTACTGGAATTTTAAAAAATTATCCTTTTTCAATGTAATGATAAAATGTAGGAACAAAAAAGTAGTGTCCAGATTTCCTATTAGATTGTATGTAGGACTGAAGAAAAGAAAATCATGAATATAACTTGCAATCATATGTGATTGCACAAATGTGAGACAATCATTTGTGAAAATTACGCCATAAAACCTGAACATCTCTCAGGGTAAGTTTTAAAGCTATGGATGAATCAGTCTTGCCTGCTTGAGATCAAAAGCAAGGAGTATCTGCCTTTGTCACAAATATCATTCAGCAAGTACCATAGGAGCATTTAAAACATTATCTTAACATGTTCTAAGAGAATAACCCTGGGAAAATTATCATTTATCCATGAAAAATTTGGATCAAGTTTTTAATAGCAAAAAACACAGTACACTCATTTTGGATCGAGAACAGAAAGAGTAAACTAATTTTCTATTTTTAAATTATGCGTAACTTAATGTTTAGATTTGGGTCATACAAAAATCTCATCTGTTAAAGTCACTAAACCAGATTTTATAATATTGAAGAGGTGATTTATAGACCTTTACTCCTTTATACACCTTATTCCTATTCCTTTTATATACTTTATCCTTCAACCTTACCCTATACTTTAAAGACTACTAAAATAAGGTATATATAAGAACTAAGGTTTAAGATCCTACCTCTTCTACTTCTTTCTCTCTAGAGAAAATCTGGTGCTTTTACTTCTATAAATCTATAAATTTTTGGTTTTGAAGCAATACCTAAATCCATTTATTCAACAATAAGATTACACTTTGGATATCTAAATATCTCCCCCAGTAGGACATTCAGTTTTCTTCTCTATGCTTAAGACATTCAAAATGTTTGTACAGAATAAAGTTTTGAAACTACTAAGTCTTGAAATAAAATACGTCAAAATATTATCATTTTCCCATAAGGATACACACAAGGACAACCAAAGATACACAAGGATAACCTTGTATAAATTGAAAGGGAGTCTAGATGCAATATTTTGTGAATTGAATCTACTTAACTTTGCCTAAAGATTTTGTTTAGTAATTCTCAGAAAATAAAATGCTTGAAGCACAGGCTAAAGTTCATTTTTGTTTTTGAAGTTAATGTTTCCAAGATCATTTGATTTTTCTGATCAAATCTATTTACTTGAAAAGTAGAATTAAATTTGCCACAGTGAGTGCTTTTGGATGACATGAATAATAAAATCGAAAGCATGTTATATTCTTCATGTCCATAATCTGTGACTAAATTTAGATCCTAACTCATGCTTTACAACATAAATTTGTGTTCAAAACAACCATGAACGTTTGAACAAAAGATCTACATTGCTGAAATTTAGTAAGGAAGAGTGCATACTTGGGCTTTCTATGCTGAACAGAGTCAAACTTAATCTAAACTTGTAATGAAGTGAACTTTTCTAGAACCAATGACTTTGTTCCTCTGGTCTTTTCTACACGGGGCCTGGTTATACCCATTATGTCACTGTGTTGATTATCTGCTAGGAGACCTCTAAGCTCCTGTGAGATACTAAGAATTCCAATAAGAAAGGAGTATCTTTAGAACTCGTAAATTCTTTCCTGTAATCACCTAGCTAAGGCTTTTTCTGCAGTTGACAAATAACTCTTTAAAGAGTCTAGTCCATGTAGTCTCTGTGTTATAAATTTTAAGTATGTCTTATCACTTAATCCTCATAGTTCTGTGAATAAGCAATATTAACCCTGTATTAGGGGTAAGGACAAATAACTTGTTCAAGGTCACCTGACTGACAAGTTGCAGAGCTATATTATTTCTTTCCAAAACCTACAGTCTTTACACTTGAACTGAAGAAGAATTTCATAAGAAGGAGGAAGGTTTTACACCATCAGTCACATTTGTAGCTGAGAAACCTATTGTCAATTACTAGGCAATTCCAAATGTCCACAACAGTTGGGGCAAACAAGACATATATTACTTAGTCTGGAGAAAGTTCCTGTATTAGATATTCTATAACATACCTATAATCTTTCTAGGGATTATTAATTATTTAAAAGTTTAAAAATCACAAATTTGAAAATATTAACTCTAGGAAAAAGAGAAAAAGGATACTTCTTGCAGTGTCATGTATTTATACACACACAGCCTTACTCTCTCCTCCAGCCATTAAATTCTTAAGTAACTATAAATAAATCAAATTTCTTTTCTTCTCTCCTGTTATCCCATCCACACCTTGATTCCACTAACAGCACACTCACAATAGAAGTTTCAAAATCCAAGTGTAAAGCTATTTTCTGAAAATCAAGATTTTTGGAAATATTCAAAATATGACAACAAAAGTTAAATCTAGGGGTGCCTGGGTGGCTCAGTTGGTTAGGTTCCCAACTCTGGGTTCCAGCTCAGGTCATGATCTCAAGGTTGTGAGAGCAAGCCCAGCATCGGGCTCCACACTCAGTGGGGAGTCTGCTTGAAATTCTCTCCCTGCCCCCCCTTACTCCCTCCCAGCATGCTCTCTTTCTCTAAAATAATCTAAGAGTAAATATAAAGTTAACTCTGGAAAGTGATGGTCACGTAAAGAATAGCCTTTACATTACAGAGTAGGCTGTAATTAAGAGAATATCATATGAACAGCTTTAAAACACTTGAAGTGCTGGCTTTCCTTTACCTGCATAATTCCCCTGGATCTATTGTAAAGATCTCCCTTTTTCATAGCATTTTTAAAATTTGTATTTAAATTCTATCTTTAGTTGTTTGACTCCTCATTGAAGGATGAATAATGGCCACCCAAAGATGTCAGTTCCTAATCCCTGGAATTTTTACATGTTACCTTATTTGGAAGAAGAATCTTTACAGATTGATTAGCATTTTGACATGGGGAGATTATCTGGATTACCCAGATAGGCCAGGTAGGCCCTAATGCAATCACATGTGTAGACACAAACCAAGAAATGCTGGCAGCCACCGGAAGCTAGAAGAGACCAGAAATGGATTCTCCTCTAGGACTTCTGGAGTGAGCATGGTCATGCTATAAGCTTGATTTTGGACTTCTGGCCTCTAGAACTGTGAGAAAGTAACTCTCTGTTGTTTTAAGTCGCCACGTTTCTGGTAATTTGTGACACCAGACACAGGGAACTAATATACTCCCATGTGAGGGAAAGAACTTGATCATTTTTCTCTTGCAATCTCACCACCTAGAACATCGTTGGTTCCAAACACTGATTCTAAACCTCACTGCAATTCAGAATAATGCACAAAACAGTTCAAAGCTACTAACACCTAGACCAAATCTCCCATTACAGAAATTCTGATTGAATTGTCTGAGGTGAGGTCTAGGCATGAGTTATTTTCGGTTTTGCTTTGCTTTATTCTGCAGATTATTTAATGTGTAACCAAAGCGGAAAAGCACAGCAATCGAGAAAGGCTGATCCAGGGAGTTATGGAGGAGGGTGCAGCAGCTGAGAGCAGGGGCTCTGAACCGGCTGCAAGGGGCCCGGTCCGTCTCCCGTATGTGCTAAGTGTAGACTAGAACACATTGCCTGATCCTCAGTTTCTTCATTGTTAAAAAAAAAAATGAGACAATAAAATTATCTTCATCATAGGGTTATTGTGTCTGAGATAATGTAGATTTTAATATAGTGCCTAATCCACTGTAAATTCTTAATAAATGTTAGATCTCAATGTTAGGAAAAAATCTTTACTTCACAAGTCTTTGGCCAATCATTACTTTGAACTGAGTGAATTAGACAGGCGAAGGATTATATTCAAAATAAATACTTAATATTACATAAAACAAATCTTACAGAAATTTTGGTTTGATTGTTTAAATTTAGTGAGCTTCTGAGGTTCTTAAATATAAATTCATTACCAATAACCCAGAGATTTGTCAAGCAACTTCTAAAAATCTTATAATTAAATCCCTTCTATCAATTCAGGCAATATGTTCTCCTTTAATGTAGTTACATTAGAAAGCCACTTGTTTGAGTTAAAATTTGTATTGCTTTGGGTGGTAAAGAATGGAGCAACATTTTGTATACATGTAGGAGATCCATGCCAATCTTTCTAAAAAAGTTCCCCCTGCTTTTTTTTTCTTTTCCAAATCCCCATCTGTTTTGCTGATGTGCCAATATCCAGGGTCTGTTTTTCATAATGTCATTTTGTTTGTGAGGATGTCTGTTCCTGAGAGTTCACGAGCTGGCTGACAATGAAAAAGTGATCACAACGAGGCCAGGAAATATCCTGAAAAATAAAGCAAAAGCCAAGAAAGGCACTGCGCCCTGCTGGCCAGTTGTGTCGAGGGCTCAGGAAAGCAGGGTCAACAGTTTCAGACATTACTCTGGGGGATCTCCTTGGTGGCTAAAGAAACTTCCAGAAAGGGTCCACTGAATATCAGAATCACATCACAGCTGCTTAAGTTCTCTCCAGAACAGTTCAAACAGAATAATTCTCTGTGGAAGAAGAGTTTTTTTAACAAATTAAAAAGCAAACAAGAAAAACAGCAAATGACTTATTTTTTTTTTTAAATCCTCTCTCTGAAACATCAAGAAAATGAGGTGAGGGGATTAAAAAAATAAAATACTTATAATAAGCATTCTTTAGTTTTGTTTCCATATTTAACTAAACTAAGAAATGCCTGGAATATAATTATGTTCATGGTTCCCTCGCTAATATTTTTGCTTAGCTGATAATTCTAATTTACAGCAAACAGATAAATATGTCAAAAGGAGTTTTTTTTCTCTTTTCAAAACAGAAGCATCAAAGTTCTAGGCAACTTATACCACCAGAATTTTAACATACAATTTCCAGTGTGACACGTGGGTCAGTTTTGTTTATTTAACAGACTCTGTTATGCCATGACATAACCATACAACCTTTAAAGTTTACTTATGTGTGAAAATTGTTAATGAAAAAAATTTTTGTGTTAACAAGACTAAATCCCCTCTTGCTGTGATAATAAAAACAATCTTTAATTTTATGTCATTTTCCATTTTTTTGTTGGGTAGAAGAAAGGCATAGATATTATACACTTCCCCTGGCACTGGACGAAATGTCACTCTTGATTTAAAGACATTTTCATACTGATGGAGAATAAGAGAAGTCTTTTCCTTTTGGGTAATATGACTGTGATTTCCATATAGGATATGATGGATAGAAGTTTGTAAAATATCTATTAAGTAGCCTGTGCAATTTCCTATGGCAAAAGATTACCAGGAAGAATTTATAGGCTACCGTTCATTATTTTTTAACACCCATTTTATTAATAAATACCGTAGAAACAACAATTCGACAGAGAGCCTGAGAAATGTTCAGAAAGTTTCTGGAACAGTCTGACCCAGACTACACAGTCGGCCACTGGCTGGATGGTCACTACACAAGGGTTTTACTTGGCAATAAGAAACCAAGAGAAAATATAGGAATGGGATTCATCTCCAGTTCTATTTAATCATTTTCAAGTATGGTAGCTTAGAATGCCACAACGTGTAAAAAAAGAAGTGGGGAGGAGAGAGAATATTTCAAGAAAAGTATAAACCCAACTTTGGAAAGACGACCTTTCTTTCCTACTTGGTTCTAGGTCTGCATAAATTAAGGCATCCATACAGGAATTAGCTGTTAAGTTTCTAGGACTTTTTTGTAAAATTCCATTTTCAGTGGAGATGTCCTAATGCACTATATCCCTTCCCTTCCCTCTGGCTTTAATTCAGGTGACAGGCAGGAAAAGCAGAGTTCCAGGGTCCCGCCTGTTCCCAGCGAGGCACAGCTTTTTCAGCTTGCGGCACAACAATCGCAGGAAATGGTGGATGATGGAAACATGTTCCTAGAAGGGGAGTTTGAAACCTAGGAGAGCCCCTCCTATCCGAGCCATGACTACTGACCGAGGCATGAATGGGAGGAAGCTTGCCACACTGAGAAGGCCGCACAGACCACTCTGACGGGGGGCCAGATTGTCCCTTCCTGAAAGCCAGGGAGTGACACACTCCCAGGATGCACCTTCCTCTGACCTTTCCTGAGCCTCATTCTTCACCCGCCCCCAGAGCTCCCGGAGGGGGACTGCAGACTACACTCTTAAAGAAGGCATATAAAAGGCAGCCACGAATGATAATACTCTGAAGACACAAACCAAGCATGTCTACCTCTTTCCCCATGTTAACTGTTCTCACATGAGGCCAAGGGAGCAACTTACAGATGGCCCCGCATTCTAAAATGGTAAAAGAGGACTTAGCTGAAGAGCCATGAGGGGCATGGGAGGGGGGCAGGGAAAAAAAAATTCTGCTTGTAGTTTGAAAAAAAAATTCCCATTCCTCATACGTGGGATTTTCAGTCAGTGTTCAAATGAACAAATCATTCAGTAGGTGTCACGATTTTCATTTCCCCCAAAAGTAAAAGTAAATTGTCTTGGCTGGGCTCTTTCAGTTATTTGTCTTACAGTTATAAATAAGATATCTACAGGAAGTGATCTGGATTCAAGATGACTTGGAAATTAATAGTGTCATTCTCCTAGGCAAGGATGTCATTTATAGGATGGCGGTAGAGAGATTTTAAGTTGTATTTTGCTTTAAATATCATTGGAACAAACTAATATTATCATATTTTACAATTAAGGAATAAATTAATATATACATTTTACAAGGTATATTAAAAAAGATTTTTTTTTTCTCCAGGAACACATTTGGGAATGGGAGGAGTGTATGGATATCAAATCACAGAGAAAGGTTATTTAGTGTATGGATATCAAATCACAGAGAAAGGTTATTTATTACGGAGGCCTCAACAGTAATAATTAACAAAAGCTTAGGAAGGTGGTAAATTCAAGTAAGGAACTTTCAATTAAACAATGATGATGAGGATACAAGGCATTTCCTGAGAATTTATCTTTGACTAGGAGAAGTTGTTGAAGCATTTGGCCTTTAATTCTAGGCAGTCCTTAATCCCCAGGAAATATCCTCAACTTTTCTGCTATTTAAACATACTAAAATTCTTCAGAGAGAAAATGGCAGATGACTTGTTTTTTTAGACATGATACAGCTCACGGACATTCAGATTTCTTTAACTATTTCTCAGCATCCCTTTGCACTTCTGTGAGCCTTACCACATCCAGTCTAAGATTTACAGTATAATGGTTAAAAGCTTTCTTCCAAACAAAGAGAAAAAGCGGTAACACACCAAAAAAGACTCTTAAATATTGAGAATGAACCAGAAGTTACCAGAGGGCCCTCATTGAATGCGGGGCTAGGTTTTTGGGTTGCTGTGTTGTTCTCCACCCCTGCCAGGCCCACACAGAAGCAACCATGTCTAAGGGACCTGCAGTTGGCATTGATCTTGGCACCACCTACTCCTGCGTGGGTGTCTTCCAGCACGGGAAAGTGGAAATAATTGCCAATGATCAGGGAAAACCGGACCACCCCAAGTTATGTCGCCTTCACGGACACCGAACGATTGATCGGTGATGCCGCGAAGAACCAAGTTGCGATGAATCCCACCAACACAGTTTTTGATGCCAAACGCCTGATTGGACGGAGATTTGATGATGCTGTTGTCCAGTCTGATATGAAGCACTGGCCTTTCATGGTGGTGAATGATGCTGGCAGGCCCAAGGTCCAAGTAGAATACAAGGGAGAGACAAAAAGCTTTTATCCGGAGGAGGTGTCTTCCATGGTTTTGACGAAAATGAAGGAAATCGCAGAGGCTTATCTTGGGAAGACGGTTAGCAATGCAGTTGTCACAGTACATGTGTACTTCAATGATTCTCAGCGTCAGGCCACCAAAGATGCTGGAACTATTGCTGGTCTCAATGTACTTCGAATCATCAATGAGCCAACTGCTGCTGCTATTGCTTATGGCTTAGACAAAAAAGTTGGAGCTGAAGGGAATGTGCTGATCTTTGACTTAGGAGGTGGCACTTTTGATGTGTCAATCCTTACTATTGAATGGTATCTTTGAGGTGAAGTCCACAGCTGGAGACACCCACTTAGGTGGAGAAGACTTTGACAATTGAATGGTCAACCATTTTATTGCAGAGTTCAAGCACAAATATAAGAAAGGTATCAGTGAAAACAAGAGGGCAGTTCGTCGTCTCCGTACTGCTTGTGAACGTGCTAAGCATACACTTTCTTCCAGCACCCAGGCCAGTATTGAGATTGATTCTCTGTTTGAAGGAATCGACTTCTATACCTCTATCACTCATGCCTGGTTTGAAGAATTAAATGCTGACCTGTTCCATGGCACCCTGGACCCTGTAGAGAAAGCCCTTCGGGATGCCAAGTTAGACAAGTCTCAGATCCACGATATTGTCCTGGTGGGTGGTTCTACGTGTATCCCCAAGATCCAGAAACTTCTCCAAGATTTCTTCAATGGAAAAGAACTGAATAAGAGCATCAATCCTGATGAGGCTGTTGCTTATGGTGCAGCTGTCCAGGCAGCCATCCTTTCTGGAGACAAATCTGAAAATGTTCAAGATTTGCTGCTGTTGGATGTCACTCCACTTTCTCTTGGCATTGAAACTGCTGGAGGAGTCATGACTGTTCTCATCAAGTGTAATACTACCATTCCTACCAAACAGACACAGACCTTCACTACGTACTCCGACAACCAGCCTGGTGTGCTTATTCAGGTGTATGAAGGTGAGCGTGCCATGACCAAGGACAACAACCTACTTGGAAAGTTCGAACTCACAGGCATACCTCCTGCCCCTCGTGGTATCCCTCAGATTGAGGTCACTTTTGATATTGGTGCTAATGGTATCCTCAATGTCTCTGCCGTGGATAAGAGCACAGGAAAAGAGAACAAGATTACCATCACTAATGACAAGGGCCGTTTGAGCAAGGAAGATATTGAGCGCATGGTCCAGGAAGCTGAGAAGTACAAAGCTGAAGATGAGAAACAGCAGGACAAGTGTCTTCCAAGAATTCACTTGAGTCTTACGCATTCAAAATGAAAGCAACTGTTGAAGATGAAAAACTTCAGGGCAAGATAAATGATGAAGACAAACAGAAGATTCCTGACAAGTGCAATGAAATCATCAACTGGCTTGATAAGAACCAGACTGCAGAGAAGGAAGAATTTGAACACCAGCAGAAAGAGCTGGAGAAAGTCTGCAACCCCATCATCACCAAGCTGTACCAGAGTGCAGGAGGCATGCCAGAAGGAATGCCTGGAGGCTTCTCTGGTGGTGGAGCTCCTCCCTCTGGTGGTGCCTCCTCTGAGCCCACCATTGAAGAGGTTGACTAAACCAACCTGAGAATAAATAGGTTGAGCATTGTTCCACACACAATATTCAAAGGACCCAAATTTGTAGCAAATTCCATGGCAGTTGTAACGTTGAGCTGCTATAGCAAAAAAACTGGGCATTCTTGATACTTGAATATGGAATATGTGCACAGGGAAAGGAAATAAACATTGCACTTTATAAGCACTGTATTGTTAAGTGGAAAATGCAATGTCTTAAATAAAACTGTATTTAAAATTGGCCAAAAAAAAAAAAAAAAGTTACCAGAGGGGGTGGGGGTGAAACAGGTGAAGGGGACTGATCACACTGTGACTGAGTGATGTATGGGATGGCCAAATCACCGTGTTGTACACCAGAAAGCAAAGTAACACTGTATGTTAACTAACTGCAATTTTTCTTAAAGTAGGTTTTCTTATCCATATAAAATACCTCTGAATCTTGGTTCTAAAAGTACTAACTCTATGACTTTGAACAGATTACTTAGTATATTCAAGTAACCATCTCATAAACCGTAGCATGGGGATGATACCTTCCTAATTAACAATGACTAAATGAAATAATAAAATAACATACAGAGTGATTAGTACAGTGCCTGGTGCCTAATTCAGTTCCCTCCATTTGGTACTGTTAAATTTTCCAGAAATTTTAAAATTACAAAAGAAGGTAGATTAATGTTTTCATTATTTTATAATTGCTTTTTTACATCTTTTTTCTCAAAAATGTTATGAAACAAGGACTTATCTATTTCCATATTAAGAACTCTCCCCAATATTAAAACTCTCTCAAATTTCACATGTTAAGAACTCATATTACTTCACTAGTACAATTATATCCAGATAATCACAGAATTCACTTGAAAATAATATGTGGTTGTCTCTGAATTTTGCTCTGCCCACGTTACAGTAAAATATCTCCATTTAAGGTCCCAAACCTATAGAATCTCTGTGCCTTACAGCTTCAACTTGAACTAAGAATAAAAATAAGTTTTGGTGTTCAGATCATGAGTATAGTATACAATTTTCCAAAACAAAATAAAGAGCCTGGCAAAATAATATATTTTCTCTTTTATCAAAAAAGCAAATGTACATATTATTTACATATAAATAATTCCTTATAACTATCAATTCTGACAAACAAGATAGTGAATACTGAGAAATTTATAATTATTTCTAAATTTGGAAGGCCTAAGTCATGTGTAATTCCATATTCCATTCTCCACTAACAAAGGACCAGACTGATAGGTTGAAATTAAAGAAAGAGATAAGACAAACGACAGAAGCGGCCTCCACAGGGAGGATAAGACTAAAGGGGATACATCATTCTTCCTTCCCTTGTTTTTATTTTTCCCTGAAAACATACAGTGAGTTTCTCCTACAGGAACAAGGAGGCAGGTTGAGGAGGAAGATAATTTAAAGACTTAGATAAGTGAGACCTCTGTCCTTGACTAATTCAGGTTCCAGCAAAGGAGGCAGATCCTCAAAGAAATAAGCACAATGTCAAAGAAAAAACATTATAATCAAAGAAAGCTAGAGAGTGGGCAACTATGCAGAGGAGCTAGAAACACTCTATAGGGAACCAGAAAATCTTTATAGAAAGGGCTGCATTCAACCTGAGTCTAGAGGAATAAATGAACATATTC
The DNA here is from genome assembly GCF_922984935.1 of Meles meles. NCBI lineage: Eukaryota > Metazoa > Chordata > Mammalia > Carnivora > Mustelidae > Meles > Meles meles. The sequence goes on along the minus strand of NC_060074.1, from coordinate 479,979 downwards.
TTTTTTTTAAAGATCTTTATTTTTTTTAAGATTTTATTTATTTAATTGACAGAGAGAGATCACAAGTAGGCAGAGAGGCAGAGAGAGATGGGGAAGCAGGCTCCCTGCTGAGCAGAAAGCTCAATGCAGGGCTCGATCTCGGGACCCTGAGATCATGACTTGAGCCAAAGACAGAAGCTTTAACCCACTGAGGCACCCAGGCACCCAAATGAACATATTCTTAAAGGCAGTAAACTGGGAAAGGTCTTCCAGGAAGTGGAAAGTCCTGCAGTTTCTACACACGAATGTGAAAGAGCACAATGTGTATGGAAAAGTACAACATGCAGAAGGCATGGAAAGTGTAATGCCGAGACTGAGATGCAGAATGATCCTCAAAGATGAACCCAAGACAGAAGATGAAGGCCTTGTATGTCTCGCCAAGGCTGGACTTTCCCTGTAACCAGTGAGAAGACACAAGAATGCCTTAAACTAGAGAAAGAAGCAAGCAGACTAGAGAAAGGAAGGCTTATGATGTAATGGTTGCATTTGTCCAAACAGACCTTACTAATGTTTTTGGGAGAGGGCAAAGGTGTGCATGGAGGCCAGTCTGTGTCTGTCTTCTGTCTCCTCCTCCAGCATTCCTGTTCACCACAAGGACCCCAGACCAAAAACCATCCCCTGCCACTACCACCGACCTCCATGATACAAAAACAAAACAAAACAAAACAAAACAAAACAAAAACCAAAAACCAAAAACCAAAACAAAGAATAGTTGACTGTGAGTACCCCCCACAACCTTGGAAAGACAGAACCAGCAAAAAGGTTCTTTAAAAGTCCTGGAATCCTGGTTTAGAAGGATGTTAGGGTTAAGAAAGTGCATTCCCCTTGGCTCCATAAATGACTCACCCCTGGGGATTGGCTGGGGTGGATCAGAAGGTGTCCCCCTAAAGAGTGCAGTTCATGGGGCGCCTGAGTGGTACAGTCAGTTAAGGAACTGACTCTTGGTTTCAGCTCACTTTCTGATCTCAGAGTCATGAAACTGAGCCCTGAGTCTTTCTCCAAGCTCAGCGTGGAGTCTGCTTGAGAGTCTTTCTCCCTCTCCCTCTGTCCCTCCTGCTCACGTGCTCTCTCTCTTCAAAAAAATAAATAAATCTTAAAAAAAAAAAGTAGAGTCCAGAACATGGGTCCTCTCCCTTGGGTGATACTTGTACAAAGATGAGATGATGTGGGCCCCAACTAACTCAATGAGAATGGAACAGAGAAGAAAGGCCAGTGTCCCATCAATGAGATTTAATTAGAGCATATGATGACAGACAATTTATGGCAAAAGTATATGAAATGGCTGTGAACTAAGAGGAATGAGTAAAGGTCACTGAAATTTCTGGGTCAGTAGATATAGTAAATAGTGTCATGAACAACTATTGTGGTAACTAATACCATGACCATTGTCTTAGTATATAGTTACTACGTGCCAGGAACAGCTCTAAATGCTTTTGTCACTGAAGAATACAAAAAGAGAGGAGAAAGCAATTGGAGGGAGGGAGAAACACCGGAGGGTAAAAAGTATGGCTTTCACTTTGAGTTTGTGTCATTTAAAAACATGTGCCACTAACGAGGTTCAAAGGCTGAAAAAGGGTCAGTAGCTCAAGCACTCCTATGAAGTGCATCTAAATTAGTAACGTTACAAAAAATAATTTCCATATCAAGCATGTAAGTACACAGACTACAAACTAGACTTTATTTACTTAGTCATTCATGTGTCATTCTGCCCTCAAAAGAATATGATGTGACTTATAATTATATATAATAAAATCAAAGTATGTATAACTTAAAGGTGAAATTATCTTATTTTCCAGTAACATTTACTAGCAATGTTCCTTCAAACCCCCTTTTCTGCTGAATAGAAGACTTCTTTAGAGATCTGACAGCTCAATTTTATAACTTTTGTTTTGAAAGATGCTTATTCTAGTTGTTTGGACTTTGTCCTCTTCATCTAAAAACTTTAATCTCACAGTCAATTTGAAAGAAAAAAAAAGTATCTTACAGGTTTTCCGTCTGTTCATCATTGCTACTGATCTACTGCCCGGCTGCACAGCCAGAGCGAACAGCCAACCTCCAAGTACCAATTAATATCTCATACCGTCTTTCTTCACATATAACAACTAGGTTTTTATTGAATATCCTTATTACTCAACTAGATTCATATTAATTTTTCAATTAATAGAGGGAAAATGTATGGGATCATTTCAATTTAATTCATTAAATCAAATTTGATTAAATGATTCAACTTGATTTCTCATCATATATAGATATGTGTATATATATTAATGTCCATATTCATGCATTCATATACATAAGCATGTACATGTAATTGGGCACAACACATAACACAAAATGGTCCTCTCCACACAGTCAGCATATCAAACTTTTTGCTAGCTAAATTAAGTCACATCAGACATCAATCTTATTTAAACTCTCAAATGGCTTTCCATAGCACTTGAAATAAAATCCAAACTCCTCACCAAACTCTAATAACCCAAACTACTTCGTACACCTTTTTATGGCCACCTCCTTTTAGGTTACCATGTTCAAGCAATACTGCATGTATCCTTGATCCATGGTACAAGCTCATTTGTATGACATAATTATGGCACTTTTCCTTACCTCTGTGGGGAAAGTTCTTACAAGGTGTTTACATGACTGGATCCTTCGTATTGTCAGTCAAATAGCTCCTCATTCCAGTGATTTGTTATTTCCTTCCTTGGTTGCTATTACACTTATTGCTATTTAAAATCATATACTTATTTAATTATTTGTTTATTGTCAATCCCAGCAGAGTGTAAACTCCATAGCTGGGTGAATCTAATCTGCTTTACGACAATATTCATACTACCCAGGGGTGTGCCTCACATAGAAGGCACCAGGCCCATAAGAAACATTCAATAAATCTGTTGATTGAAAAATGTTCAAGAAAATTGAACACTATATTATGTAGTCCATCTACTTTATTTTACAGCATTAAAGCTGAGACTGAAATTAAGCTTTATTTCTAAAGATTTAATATCTAGTTCGTGCCAAAATCAGCATATAAACCCAAGTTCTCTGATTTCCTCACTAAAGTTGTTTTCATCGTCAATAATTTATGTTTTCAACTGAAAGAAATATAGGATGAAAAGAGTCAATATGATCTTATAAACTGTGAAAAATGCCATTTAATACTACAGAACTTTGGGAAACACTCCAAACCAGTAAATATGTGTTCTGACACCCTAGCAGCCCATTTTAATGAAACCTTACTTTGACTCTGAGACAAGAACAATCACAAAATTATTTCTTGGGTACTGTCCACCGGGATTAATAGTTAAGAATTTCTATCACATGCTTTTTATTCCTCAACAAATGGTCCATGTGTCTGCAATTATTTACCAAATCTTCTCTCTGCCACATTACTTATAAAGATCGTATAAAATCAGTTTACATGACTGACATTTTATATTTTCTTATGACCACCAAAATAAATCTCAAGAACTAACAGGAATGCTTTAATGGTCTAGGATCCCATCTATTAAGCTTTTAAGTATTCCTCATTCTAATGAAAGTTAGTGATGATGATACTGATGTATTTCCAAAATCTCTAGGGTGTTTTTATTCATTATTACTATTAATAAAAACTCAAAATATAGTTTTCCAGCCAATTTTTACCTTAAATTCCAGGGCAAACTTATTGACAATGTAGTTGGCAATATTAGTTCAAACACTTTGGCACTTCTTCCTGGGTGGCTTTTTAAACGGTACGTCTCTTTGTGATCTCCTGCAAATCACCGATTTTAATGAAAATAACTCCCAAATGCTGCCCTTCAATCAAAAGTTCCCTCAACTTAATGCCATGAAAATAGCATTTACTATTAGATGCGCTTTTTACTCCTGTGCCACTAGGATATTTTGATCAAAATCACATTTAAATTTCATGTGAAGACAATGCATGATTATGGAAGTTAAGTACTTTTCTGCCTAACCTCATCTTAGGATTTTGAGTATGAATATCATGCCACAAAGTATTTAACAGTTGTCTTAAGATGATAAAGTCAGAAAGACATCATTTTACCACTGATATGAAGACTTATTTTCTGGAAGCCAAGAACGAATATGTGTGTTTTATTTTCGTCAGGGTATACCTCATATGTAAATGTGCTGTTTGATGTTCAGACTTAAAATATGTGTGTATCTCAACCTGAAACTATAAAGCATTTGCAAAATTTTATGCTTGTAATCAGCATATCAAATACCATACTCATAACATACCTACATGTTATGTAGGTATTACACATTAAATTACGTAGGTATTATATATTAAATAATTTTACTCTAAAATAAAAGAAAGAGACTTAGGGAGATGTTTCTAGTTGATACACTGCCAACGTCTGAATACATTTTAAACACTTACATTCACAGCGGGAATTTTCAAGAAGAAACACAGAGCTCCTACAGGCTTCATGCTATTTTCAGAACATAAAGCTTCAGCTATTACATTTGTTAAATACTAAAACAGCCAGAGGGAATCCCCAAAGACACAGTCTGCTTTTTCAGGCAGCAACTTTTCCTTTCAGCCGAAGGTCTATAATCAGAGGAGTTTCACCCGCTCCAGGTGTGGCCTTGAATTCCCAAGCACAGCTGCGAAGAAGCTGATCTGATTTTTTTTTCTCTTTCCTTTCACTCCCTAAGCAAGGCAGCAAGTATTGCCTTTTCCTCTCTTGAGGGGAATTTGTGGATTTATGTTTTGAAAGATTTTCCTCTTTCTGTTGCTTAGCAAACATGCTGTTGTAGGTCAAATGAAAAATGTATGCAAGTGAAAGCTAGGAGAATGGAGAATATTTAATATGTTTAAGATATGGACAATTCTTGGGATAAAATAAAGATAATTCATTATATACAGTAGGGATTTTTATGACATCATTTTACCATGTTCTTTAAAGGAAGATTTCATGACAATTTAATGTAAAATTATGTATTAGGTATAGAAAAAGATGTTTACTATTTTTTTAAAAACATGCTATAAGCTACATGGTTTGAAAAAATCATGAATTCTGGACTCTTCATAAGCTAATGGTGAGAGCTCATTTAATGGAATAATAATGTCTTCACTGTGCTCTTTTTGAATATCCCTAAATGCTGGCCTTATAAGTAAAAAAAGAAGCACAAATCCCATGTGTGTCTTTATCAACAAACACTGATTCGATAAACATGGATTGACTAGCTACCAGGTTCCATGTTCTGGGTTGTATGTTTGCAATTCTGAGACAAATACCCCTAATGAGTTCATAACCTGCTGGGGAAGACAGGCATGTGAATAAACCCAGTAATGAGATATAAACAGAGTTCTTTAAAACCCTAAAGACAGTAGCCAATTTGCATTTGAAGAATTTTCTGTGGTGCTTATTAAAATGATCTGTCTCAGCCGGACTTCAAACCTGAATTATAATCTTGAGGGTGCACACAGGACTCTGTAGGGCATTTTCCAAGGACCGCAACATGTTTTTTAGTGTACAGACAACCAAGGTCCTCTGAAGAGAAATTCATACTTTCTGAAGATGCTGAAGTCTTCTTCTATAGGAACTGAAAGGGGTACAGCAAAATACTACTTTTCTTTGTCAGAGTTCTGCTAGTTGACAGAGAACAACTTTTTTATTATTCATTCAATATCTGTTTAGCAATCATTAATTGACCACCTAATCTATGCCAGGTGCCTCATATATGTAGTAACAATGGGCTTGTAATACCAAACCTCATAATTAGAAAGATGAAATTAGTAGGCCCTTTTACCACATGGCAAAAAGGAGAAAAAACATGCCCTTGCTACAGGCCAGCTCCCAAAAAGAGGAGATGAGGGAATGGAACCATGCATGCCCAGTTTTTCCTCCCAAACTCACCAATATGAGAGTCTTTCCACTTCTCCTAAGAAGAAAAATAAAGACAGCACAAAAGTCATGCTTGTTGAGATCCTTCCAAATGAAAGGACTCAAGTGTGTAAAACTATTTCCCTTCCTCCTCAATGGTGACATGCGAACTGGATCTTGAAGGAAGGGTCAGAGTTTTCCAAGTCATGGGATATTGTGGTGGCAGAAAAGAGAAACAAAATATAAAGTGATAACCATGTTCAAACCTAGGCCTGTGTTTCAAATCACCATATGAGACAAGAGCCTTCAGAGGACTTGAAGTCAGTGCACAGAAAGAGCAGCTCTATTTAAGAAAATGGTTCTGGGATCAGTGCACAGTTTGGGATATAAAAAGGACGGCTATCAGGAAGACTAGCTGTGAGGATGTAGCAATAATTCAAGAAAGAATCTGTAAAAGCCTAGAAGAACGCCATAGCAAGAGAAAGAGAAAAGCAAGGGACATATTTTGCAAATGGTTCTGTAAGACGATGGGTAGGAATGAATGGCTAATTGTGTACATAAGGATGGTGAGACAAAGTAAGATTGACGTTGAGTTTGAGATTTCTAATTTGATAGGTTTGATAGAATACCATCTGACATCGAAACAGAAGACTGGTCTAGGGCTAAAGGATGAGTTCCATTTTACATATTGTGTAATTATACATATTTACATATTGTGTAATTATATATTGTGTATATGTAATGACATATTGTGTCATTATATAGCTAACATCTAAGACCCAAGGCCTCGTCCTAGGTTCAGGCTGAAACTGGCTGGCTTCCTTCTTTTCAGCATCACTGAGGACTTGGATACTCTTGTTTTTCTCCTGGACAGTACCACAGTCCTTCCTATCTTTTCTGGTTCCAATCCATACACTACCAAGTGCAAAAGCAGAACATATTCTTGTTAACATCCTCTTTCCTCAGTAGTTTAAAACAAACAGAAATAACAAAAAACCCCACTCCTATCCTTTCTGATTTTAGAGGTATTAAAACCTCTGCGTTACGACCTTTGAGGTCAGAGGTATTAAGCTAAGGAGGGATTTCAGTCATTTCTCCATTTAAATGGCATCTTTTAATGAGAACAACACTCACAGCGTTACATAAAATAAAAATTAGTCTCATAATCCTAGACACACCATGGGTCTCTATCCCTTTAACCTCCTTTATTATTTTTTTAAAGACATTTATTTTAGAGAGAGGGAGAAAGAGAAAGCATATATGAGACGGAGTGGCGGAGGGAGATGGAGAGGGAGAACCCCCAGCAAACGCCCCGCGGAACACAGAGCCCTGTGCAGGATTCAGTCTGAAGACCCTACTATCTGACCTAATACCTGAGCTGAAATCAAGAGTCAGAAGCTTAGCCAACTGCACCACCCAGGTGCCTCTAGCCTACTTTATCATTTTTCATAGTATTTACTGCCTTCTTCATTGCACTTACTATCTTTCTATCATTGCCTCTTTCCACAAAGATTCAAGCTCTCTAAGAGTAGGCAATTTATTTTTATTTTTGACCAGTACTACAACGTCAGAGGCTAGAATAGTGTTTGGCACATGGGCATAAAATCACAGATACATTATTTGAACGAATGACGAGAATTAGAAATACTCTTCTGCCAGGGGTGCTGTGCTGACAATCTCATAGTTTAAAGGTATCTTCTCTGCTTCAGAGTTTATAGGCTTTGCAACGTTACTCTTTTTTTTTTTAATTTTTATTTGTTTATTTACAGCATAACAGTGTTCATTGTTTTGGCATCACACCCAGTGCTCCATGCAGTACGTGCCCTCCTCATTACCCACCACCTGGTCCCTCAACCTCCCAACCCCCCCACTCCCCCACCGCCCCTTCATAACCCTCTAGTTGTTTTTCAGAGTCCATAGTCTCTCATGGTTCATCTCCCCTTCCAGTTTCCCTCAACTCCCTCTCCTCTCCATCTCCCCATGTCCTCCATGTTATTTGTTATGCTCCACAAATAAGTGAGACCATATGATACTTGACTCTCTCTGCTTGACTTATTTCGCTCAGCATAATTTCTTCCAGTCCCGTCCATGTTGCTACAAAAGTTGGGTATTCGTCCTTTCTGATGGAGGCATAATACTCCATTGTGTATATGGACCACATCTTCCTTATCCATTCATCCGTTGAAGGGCATCTTGGTTCTTTCCACAGTTTGGCGACCGTAGCCATTGCTGCAATAAACATTGGGGTACAAATGGCCCTTCTTTTCACTACATCTGTATCTTTGGGGTAAATACCCAGCAGTGCAATTGCAGGGTCATAGGGAAGCTCTATTTTTAATTTCTTCAGGAATCTCCACACTGTTCTCCAAAGTGGCTGCACTAACTTGCATTCCCACCAACAGTGTAAGAGGGTTCCTCTTTCTCAACATCCTCTCCAACACACGTTGTTTCCTGTCTTGCTAATTTTGGCCATTCTAACTGGTGTCAGGTGATATCTCAATGTTGTTTTAATTTGAATCTCCCTGATGGCTAGTGATGATGAACATTTTTTCATGTGTCTGATAGCCATTTGTATGTCTTCGTTGGAGAAGTGTCTGTTCATATCTTCTGCCCATTTTTTGATATGATTATCTGTTTTGTGTGTGTTGAGTTTGAGAAGTTCTTTATAGATCCTGGATATCAACCTTTTGTCTGTACTGTCATTTGCAAATATCTTCTCCCATTCCGTGGGTTGCCTCTTTGTTTTGTTGACTGTTTCCTTTGCTGTGCAGAAGCTTTTGATCTTGAGGAAGTCCCAAAAGTTCATTTTTGCTTTTGTTTCCTTGGCCTTTGGAGACATATCTTGAAAAAATTTGCTGTGGCTGATATCGAAGAGGTTACTGCCTATGTTCTCCTCTAGGATTCTGATAGATTCCTGTCTCACGTTGAGGTCTTTTATCCATTTCGAGTTTATCTTTGTGTACGGTGTAAGAGAATGGTCGAGTTTCATTCTTCTACATATCGCTGTCCAGTTTTCCCAGCACCATTTATTGAAGAGACTGTCTTTTTTCCATTGAATATTTTTTCCTGTTTTGTCGAAGATTATTTGACCATAGAGTTGAGGGTCCATATCTGGGCTCTCCACTCTGTTCCACTGGTCTATGTGTCTGTTTTTATGCCAGTACCACGCTGTCTTGGTGATCACAGCTTTGTAGTAAAGCTTGAAATCAGGTAACGTGATGCCGCCAGTTTTGTTTTTGTTTTTCAACATTTCCTTAGCAATTCGGGGTCTCTTCTGGCTCCATACAAATTTTAGGATTATTTGCTCCAGCTCTTTGAAAAATATCGGTGGAATTTTGATCGGAATGGCATTAAAAGTATAGATTGCTCTAGGCAGTATAGACATTTTAACAATGTTTATTCTTCCAATCCAAGAGCATGGAACAGTCTTCCATCTTTTTGTGTCTTCTTCAATTTCTTTCATGAGTGTTCTGTAGTTCCTCGAGTATAGGTCCTTTACTTCTTTGGTTAGGTTTATGCCCAGGTATCTTATGGTTCTTGGTGCTATAGTAAATGGAATCGATTCTCTAATTTCCCTTTCTGTATTTTCATTGTTGGTGTATAAAAAAGCCACTGATTTCTGTACATTGACTTTGTATCCTGCCACGTTACTGAATTGCTGTATGAGTTCTAGTAGTTTGGGGGTGGAGTCTTTGGGGTTTTCCATATAAAGAATCATGTCATCTGCGAAGAGAGAGAGTTTGACTTCTTCCTTGCCAATTTGGATACCTTTTATTTCTCTTTGTTGTCTGATTGCTGTTGCTAGAACTTTTAATACTATGTTGAACAAGAGTGGTGAGAGTGGGCATCCCTGTCGTGTTCCTGATCTCAACGGGAAGGCTGCAAGCTTTTTCCCATTGAGGATGATATTTGCTGTGGGTCTTTCATAGATAGATTTTATGAAGTTCAGGAATGTTCCCTCTATCCCTATACTTTGAAGCGTTTTCATCAGGAACGGATGCTGGATTTTGTCAAATGCTTTTTCTGCATCAATTGAGAGGACCATGTGGTTCTTCTCTCTTCTCTTATTGATGTGTTCTATCACACTGATTGATTTGCGAATGTTGAACCAACCTTGCAACCCAGGGATGAATCCCACCTGGTCATGGTGGATAATCTTTTTAATGTGCTGCTGGATCCTGTTTGCTAGGATCTTGTTGAGAATCTTTGCATCCATATTCATCAGTGATATTGGTCTGAAATTCTCTTTTTTGGTAGGGTCTTTGCCTGGTTTGGGGATCAGGGTAATGCTGGCTTCATAAAAAGAGTCTGGAAGTTTTCCTTCTGCTTCAATTTTTTGGAACAGCTTCAGGAGAATTGGTGTTATTTCTTCTTTGAAAGTTTGGTAGAATTCCCCAGGGAATCCGTCAGGTCCTGGGCTCTTGTTCTTTGGGAGGTTTTTGATCACTGCTTCAATCTCATTGCTAGATATCGGTCTATTCAGGTTGTCAATTGCTTCCTGGTTCAATTTTGGGAGTTTGTAGCTTTCCAGGAATGCATCCATTTCATCTAGGTTGCTTAGCTTATTGGCATATAACTGTTGGTAATAATTTCTGATGATTGTTTCTATTTCCTTGGTGTTAGTTGTGATCTCTCCCTCTCAATGTGAATGGCCTAAATGCGCCCATAAAACGACACAGGGTTGCAGATTGGATAAAATGACAGGACCCATCCATATGTTGTCTACAAGAGACCCATTTTGAACCTAAGGATACACCCAGACTGAAAGTGAAGGGATGGAGAAGCATCTTTCATGCCAATGGGCCTCAAAAGAAGGCCGGAGTAGCGATTCTCATATCAGATAAATTAGATTTTAAACTAAAGACTGTAGTCAGAGATACAGAAGGACACTACATAATTCTTAAAGGGACTATCTGACAAGACGATGTAACAATTGTGAATATCTATGCCCCCAATATGGGAGCACCCAATTACATAAGAAAACTATTAATCAAGATAAAGAGTCATATTGATATGAATACAATAATAGTAGGAGATCTTAATACGCCTCTCTCAGAAATAGACAGATCATCGAGGCAGAAAATTAATAAAGAAATAAGAGCATTGAATGAAACATTGGACCAGATGGACCTCATCGACGTATATAGAACATTCCACCCTAAAACAACAGAATACTCATTCTTCTCAAGTGCACATGGAACCTTCTCCAGAATAGACCACATACTGGGTCACAAAGCAGGACTCAACCGATACCAAAAGACTGACATTATTCCCTGCATATTCTCCGATCACAATGCTTTGAAACTGGAGCTCAATCACAAGGAAAAGTTCAGAAGGAACTCAAACACCTGGAAGCTAAAGACCACCTTGCTTAAGAATGCTTGGATCAACCAGGAGATCAAAGACGAACTTAAACAATTCATGGAAACCAATGAGAATGAAGACACCTCGGTCCAAAACCTATGGGATACAGCAAAGGCGGTTCTAAGGGGGAAATACATAGCCATCCAAGCCTCCCTCAAAAACATTGAAAAATCCAGAATACACCAGCTGTCTCTACACCTTAAAGAACTGGAGAATCAACAACAAATCAAACCAACTCCACATGCAAGAAGGGAAATAATCAAGATTAGAGCAGAGATCAATGAGGTAGAAACGAGAGATACAGTAGAACGTATCAATGAAACTAGAAGCTGGTTTTTTGAAAGAATCAATAAGATCGATAAACCATTGGCCACACTAATCCAAAAGAAAAGAGAGAAAGCCCAAATTAATAAAATTATGAATGAAAAGGGAGAGATCGCAACGTTACTCTTAATACTGTTATGGTCTCTTCTGAATGGGATTGCATCCCATGATGCGTGACTCCAACTTCTACAGTTGACTGAACCGAAGGACATCCGATCTAAAGACTGGAGCAGATTTACAGCATGGCCTGATGCCGGAAAAGGAACTGGGCCAGTCAAATCTCTTTTTGGAATTTAACACGGGAAAGAGAACAAAGCATTGCACAACAGGAGCTAAAGCCAAGAAAAGATTTGAAGAGGAGTTAAAGCCATAAAAATCGAGGTAGAGTTTGAAGCCATGAAGAATTATGAAAAAAAAAGTAATGTCATTAAACAGAATAAGCAATGAATAGCCAGAAGCAATGAGGAGAAGAAAAATTAGATTGATCAGAAGGAAAAAAATTCAAGGACCAACCCTGTCAGTAGTAATGGGAAATTAGAGCAGAAAGACTACAAAAACAATGCTTCAGACAAACAAGAAAAAGGAGAAAGTCTTAGTACTACCCATGAGAGGGAGACGGAGTTGCTTATCTTATCTCTAGACCTGACACATCTTCTAATGACTTTTCAGCTCCAACTTTAGCCTGAATCTACCTTATGATAAAACTATTTAATAGAATTTGAACCTATGAAAAATATAGCTGCAGTAATATATATGTTCATAATTAATTTGTACTAACTTCAAGTTAAGTGTCAATATCCAATGTCAGTGTGCCTTGTAAAGTACCATGAAATATTTAATTTCTTATAAAACAGAACCTTGGCATCGCTATTTTGATCCTATTAACTGAACCTACAAAGTGTATTTACAGGAACCTACACTGTAGAATGGAAAGGAAAATAAACAAAAATAAACAAGCCAAGAGATCTTCTTCCTATAAGGTTAGCCTGTTGGTAAATACTTTTCCTCTTTGATATTCTTCTTCCTCGTCTTGACTCACCAGTTGTTTCTTCCCTTTGGCTCCACCTCAGTCCATCCAAGCTGCTGTAACAAAACACCCCAGACTCGATGGCTTGAAACAACAGAGATTTACTTCTCACAGTTCTGGACTGGGTGTCTGAGATCAGGCGCCGGCCTGGTTGGATGAGGGCTGTCATACAGACTTCTCATGACTCCGTCCATGGCAGGCAGGGCTCAGGAATCCCCCTAGACTCCCTCACAAGAGAACTGACCCATCCTTGAGGGCTCCGCCTGCAGAACCTCATCGTTTCCGAAGTCCCCTCCTTCTAAGGCCATCACACTGGGCATTAGGATTCCAACATCTGAATTTGCGAGGACACAGACACTCAGACCATAGCACCCTCCTCATGAAAAACGACATCAAGGAAGGTGCTGTTACTGTTTAAGTGTAATCAAGAGGGGAGGAGGAAGGAAAACTAAAGAATCTAACACAGTCTTGTCTTTTCCCAGGTTTATATTAGAATACCTCCTTTCTGAAAATTATGACCTAAGATTTAGACATTAGTGCCTTCCTCCCATTACTCTACATTACAACTGGAACCTGCTAAAGTCAAAATTCTGGAATCAGAATTTAATTCTACAAAGAGTCTTTTAAAATATGCTCATTATACATGCTTATCTGTGGAACTTGATGTTTATGACTAAACTGACCTCAAACTTGATTTTTTTTAAAAAAAATCATACTTGTTAAAAAAAAGCAGATTTCTCTCAGAACTAAAAAATAATAAATTGCTTTTTATGAGTCTTTGCAATTTGTTTTAACTTCATGGAATTATAGCTTAGTATATTAGATAAATCATACAATCACTGCTCTCAGAAACTGCTAGTGAAACTCTCCAAGATGTAGAAAACAACATCAAAGCAAAGAGGTTTGGGGCCTTGATTTAAAATTCACTGGGTCAAACCAAGAAATAGAAATCAAACTTAGTATTGAATAGTACCTCTCTTCCTAAATAAGCAAAATTTATCAATGAAAAACAAAATTTAGTTAGGGACAAAATATAAAAATTACCTTTTTGTTTTATACCTTTGTGAAGTGGTGATTTCCTAGTTCTTGAAGTAGCCTTGTTTAGAATTCTTCCCCCCTTTCAAAATATGAGCATCTCTTCTAATAAATGATCCTGAAAATCTTTACGGAGGGAAAACTGAAAGACATAGGTAAGAAAGCACTGAAAACTGTGTGAAGAAAATTAAAACCAAAGTTTGCAGGGAGTGTAAAATTCTTCATTTGTGAGTTTTTTTAATTAGAACTCTCTGAGCTACAAGTGATAAAAATACAAATGGGAGAACTCCATCTCTGGAAGGGAAGCTTTTTCCAACAAAAATAGAGATCATGTATTTTCAGCTAAAGGTTAATATGAAAAAAAATTGCTAGCTTTCTTTTGTAAATAGAATGATTAGCTAGAAAGAAAAATCCCACGATAGGTAATAGTCATGGTATGTTTGTCACATCATTTTTATAAAAATTACAATTTAAAAGTTTGGTGGTTCTGATAATTAACAGTGAAGAGTTAGTCCATTGTAAACATTTGTCTGGATTTTCAGTCTCCTTCATGGTTTAACTGTAAGCAAATTCCAATTTTACTGAGGCCAGTTGAAATTTCCCGGTAGGAACACTGATTATGTTAAGTGATGTGGGGCCCTGTGATACTTTTCCATCTGTGTTTAGCTAAAATGTCTGTACTGCTTGTGAGTCTTTAATACTGTAAGTTGACCCATCCATGTAGAAATGAACTACAGTAAACTCACTGATGTCAGAGGTGAGCCTGGCTGATATCACTGGGTGTGACAAGACATCTCAATTTGTGAAACACAAGATGCCATTCTTTTAGGAATAGTGTTCAAATACAAGAACATTACATAGTACCAATATTTTCTAGAAGAAATTTCAAGTAGAAAGTGTAATATATCCTCACAGAAATAGGAAGCTTCTATCCGCTGGAGAAGGGAAATAACTCCTAATTTGGCTCACATGCTTTGTTTCTGTTCATTTGAATTTCTTAATTCTAACATCACATATCTATTTATTTACTTAAGAAGTATTTTATGAGCAAAAACTTGCACCAGATATATTACAGATAAAGGGATAAAAGTCAGGTTTGCTCACTTAGCACTAGGGAAGACAAACAGGTTTAAAAAAAAAATCATTTGAAAATTATCCGATGGAGAATTACACAGAACGCTGCAATAGCACAGTGGTGCTCCCCTGAGCTAAGTCTTGACAATAAGCTGGGGGAAGACGGAGAGAGCAGCATTTGAAAAAAAAAAAAAATACAGAGAAAAGAAAGTTTTGGAAACTGCATCTAACCTGGAGTGACGAAAGCCCGGAGAAGATGTGGAAGGAAAACAGAGCAGAAACAAAGCTGAAGCAATGGGGCAGTGCCTAGTCAGAAAGTCTCCCATTTACTAAGTGAAGGAGTTTTTATTTTATCCTGAAGCTGATGAACTTTTTAAAAAGGTTTCTTCTTTCCTTCCTTCTTCTTTCCCTCCTTCCTTCCTGAGAGAGAGCGTATGCATGAGTAGGGAGGACAGAGGGAGAGAGAGTCCTCAAGCTGACTCCCTGCTGAGTGGGGAGCAGGATGTGGGGCTTGATCCCAGGACCTGGACATCATGGCCTCCGCCAAAACCGGGAGTCAGACACTCAACCCACGATGCCACCCAGGAACCCTATGAAATTGATGAACTTTTAAAAACTTGCAATTCTTGAGGACTGAGGTCACACATACTCATCTCTCAGAAAATGAACTCTGCTCTTCTTTAAAATGTTTTCCATATTTTTGCTAAAAATATTATAAGGATGTTCAATGGCTGTATTATTCCTAGGCTATTTTAAATTTTAACTACATATTCATTTATTCTCCCCACAGTAACAAGGAAAGACTACATCTTAGTTTCTTTGGAGATTTAAGTCCTTTTCAGTACTTGAACAGCTTTTAAACATCCTAGAATAATGTTCTTTCTAATTCTTCCTCCTTCCCTCTTCTCTTAAAGGAGTTTGTACTGGCTGTTGAGAGAACTAAAAAAATAAATAAAAAATTCTGATTTCAAAGCGATATCAGGAAAGAGAACTGAAGAGATAAGACATATCGAGTGACCATCTTCTATCACCTTATACTATTTTCTCATTTTCCAAGAATTTCAACATCTTTTACACGTGGTAGAAATGATACACACTTCTAATTCAGTCACATCATTCTTTTTTCTTTAAAAAAAGAAAAAGGGGGCGCCTGGGTGGCTCAGTGGATTAAGCCACTGCCTTCGGCTCAGGTCATCCTGGGTGGCTCAGTGGGTTAAAGCCTCTGCCTTCGGCTCAGTTCATGATCCCAGGGTCCTGGGATCGAGCCCTGCATCGGGCTCTCTGCTCTGCAGGGAGCCTGCTTCCTCCTCTCTTTCTGCCTGCCTCTCTGCCTACTTGTGATCTCTGTCTGTCAAATAAATAAATAAAATCTTTTAAAAAAAGAAAATAAAAATAAATATAAAAAAAGAAAAAGACGTTTGCTTAGAAGACCAATTGGGAGTAGGGGAAATACAATACTAAACTGAGAATTTTTTATTCCTTGGTGTAAGTTCAGGTTCTGACGTTAAATAATGATACAACTCTTTACTCGTTTAAAAAAGAGAATTAGATTAGATCTTAACTTTGTATCTGTAGCCAATGCATAGGATTTTGAAAAATGTGTAATATCATAATTTGATGTGTTGTCCAACAATTTCACCTTGAACTTGAAACAATTAAGAAATAACATAAGATGTATATGTGAGCCATACTCAGAAATTAGCCACCTTCGTATTTGGTAAGTAAATATATCACCTGTGCGAATAAGATTTCTCTCAAACCCAGCACATTTAGTACTGAAACAAAAGAGCTGTATTTTGACTGTTTCTAATATTCTTAAACTGTACATTAGAGTTAGGTTCATTTTCTTCATGGAAAGGCAAACTTATCTGCATTTACATATTTCTAACTCTGGTAAAATTTATATTTAAATTCTATTATGTGTGTTGACATGTTGTTAGAATTTCTTTGGATGAAAAAAATCCAGTGATGCATATAGTATATTTCAAAATAAACTAGTGATTCTAAAAGTTACATAAAAAATGATCAGTTGTATAAATAAAATCTTTTAAAAAGTGGGGGGGACTCTGAGTGGCTCAGATGGTTAAAGGACTGCCTTTGGTTCAGGTATGATCCTGGAGTCCCAGGATCAAGTCCCACATTAGGCTCCCTGCTTGGCGAGGAGTCTGCTTCTCCCTCTGACCTCTCCCATCTCATGTTCTCTCTCTCAAATAAATAAATAAAATCTTTTAAAAAAATCAGTTGTTCTTCAGATCAATGTATTTCTTTGAATAAATGGATTTGATACATGTTTTCCATCTTGAATTTCTGAAACCTAAAATGTAGTTCACGATGAATTAATGACCCCCAAAATTGTTCTTCACAAAACAAAATTCACTAAAAAATTTTAGATCCACTTTTCAGTTTCTTTAAAGATTGTCATTTTCTTCTCCCATTTGAATGCAAAAACAAGCAATAAAAAGAAACTGCATAAGAAAATACATGTCATTAGAGAAATGTCATGATAGTATTATTTTATCCTGTGTTTGAGGAAGAGTATGTGCTTTTATATATATTAAATATTAAATTAATTATATATAAAAAGGTAATGTCATCCAGATTTAAAAATGACCAGACTTCAGAAACTGAAGTCGACAGAGATTGAGTACGCTGCATCTTAAAAGGCTTACTGGGAAATATCCCAAAATTATGAAACTTGGCAATATGGATGTGCAAATTGTGGATATGGTTTGCAATATCTGTAAAACTGCTGATTTAGAAAGAAAAGTAAGCTAGAGATGGAAGAATAGAGAAGAGATAATATGTTTAATAGCTGGGGAATTTATAGATAAAGTTAAATAATTTATTTTGGCTTCTATCCCCATTTCTTTGTTGTTGTTGTTTTTACTACTAGCCTTCATAGTTTAACCTGTAACCAGTTTACTGAAAAGTTTCAATCATTGAATAGAAGCATCAAATGATTTTAATTTTCCCAGTAATTGCTGTGCAGCTATGCTATGTTCCACCTAGAGATATTTTGGCTAAGGTCCATCATTTTCTTGTTATATTTGGCTATTATCATGGTCTCTTTTTGGGCTCAGTTTTCCTCTTTTCTAAAAAGTTCATTCTCAAACTTGATTCCATGTTTGTGTTCCTAGTCCCACCTCCCACATTAAGGAGTAGAACTGAGTCCTGCTTACTATGAATGAGGAGGCGCACAGTTAGCCTGACTCAGAAATATCTCTTCGTTGTTTTCCAGACCCTAGTTTCACTGCTGTTGAAGGCACAGACGGAGATAGAGAAGACACAGACATCTTAACGGTACTGTCACACACTGGTAAGAGGTGTTTCTCACATCGCTAAGATTTGGTCTGTTCTCGCTGATGCTGATGTTCTCTGCTGATGATGTAGGCTTTACACAGTTGATGCATGTGGTTTTCTTGAGACAATGGTCAACACCACCCCTGCCCTCCTTGCTGCTGAGCACAAAAACTCCCAGCTGATACGATGACTGGACGCTGAAGTTCAGTCCCCATTGAGTTTCTCAAGGCTGTGTCAAAAGCACCCAGAATGGTGATTTTGTCTAATTTGCACCAAAGTCCGAAGCTGAAGACTCCTGAAAATGTCTGTGTCTGCCAGACCCTTAATGCTTTTGCAAACTGGGATTTGCCATCAAGTGGTCCCCTAACTTCTGCTCCTCGTGTAACTTCTTCATCATTCACAAGAAGCTATGGAAAGAAATGGGGTCCTCTTCCATACTGTGAGTTTCCTTAAACTTTTCCAAATACATTCATTACTCTACAGTCCTTCAAGTCCTACTCACTATGGTCACTCTTATTCCTGTTCAAGAACCCTCCTTAACCCAACTTCGGAAAGCATATGATACAATTCCCCTTTCTTTCAAATAGCACAAGGAGGGAACTGGAAAGGAAAACACTTCATATTCCTGGAATCCCAAAATTATCTCCTAAGGAATCCCACACTACACACTCTGATCATCGAGTGACAACAGAACGGACCTATTTGTTTGCAGCTTATTGTGCTTCCAACTGAAGGATCAGGTGCTACTCTTTGTTCCGATACCTTTAATCCTTATTTCTGGTATTTTCCTTAAGTGGCTTCATACTATAAAAAGCACCTACATCCTTAGAAAAGAGTGAATGAGCTTCCATTGAAATAATGTTCAACTCACAGGACCAATCTTTAATCGCCTCTCTCCTGTTATTTCCTATTGTAACTGTGAAGAAAGATGGTAAAATACTGTTGGGGTTTGGCCAGTTCAGCAAGTCCAGCCAGGAGGTGTCTATTTCCAACTGAATGTTGATTGTCGTATTATTAAAATGAGTGCTCTTTTGTTCTCAGATTTAGGCCTTAGCCAATTCAGGAATAATCGAAATATTCTATTTGGCTCCCAGTGGCTGCCTCAATTGTTATGAGAAACTTGTAATTGAGTCTTATTATCAGTTTTAGCCTTTCCAGCTCATCAAAACACAAATTTATTCTTCCAAAAACAAAATTCTTCATAAATCCTTGATGTACAACTTTCAATCTCAATTGAAATTACCTATTCAATTACCTAGAATAAAATGTAAACCCTTCAGTATGCAATTTTAATTTCCTACAATTAGTCCCAGCTTATCTTTTTATCATACCTCAGCGTATCTCCTTAAAGCCTGATGGTTCTACTTTCCTGTACTACCCACCATCCTAGTGCTTCTTCCCACATCTGTTTTTCGGAATCATGTGTCTTCAATAGACTGTCTTTCTCTTTTCTTCCCCCCAAACCAACTTATTGAAAATGTTCGCTTTTTTAAAAAACAAACCCTAATTCTGCCTTCATCATGAATGCCCATCATCCCTATAAGAATCAACATTTCATATGAATTCCCTTAACAATTGGTCTAGGTCCCTTATGACAGTATTTCCAATGAATCTTTGCTGAATAAAAGAATTTTTAAAAAAAATCTTCCACTAAATTGTAAGAACTTTGAGGTAGAAGTTATCACAGTTTTCTTTAATTCTTCACAAAGAATAAAACAATATGATCTATATAGTAGTCAACATAATGTTCCACAAATTAAATTGAGAACTAGAAGTGGTTGACAGAGAAGAAACCATAGGACAATAAGAGAGTAACCAAGATATCAGTAATTTCTCATTTTGCCTCCATTTGCTTTGCTAAGCAGAAATGGTGCTCAAGGCCTTTGGGAACACAAGAGTGAAAACAGAACCATGTTAGGATCCTTCAGATGGTAGAATGTAAACAGAGATGCACTTTCCAATTTCCTGGACACCATGAGGTAGATTTGGCATCATGAAGAGGTAGTGGTCAGGGGAGCATGGGAAGCACCCATTAGGAGATTTCAGTGTACTAGCACTAAGGCAGTAGTGCCCAGGGGAATGAAGAGGTACCTAGTGCTTTCTGGTGGCACACATTACCATGTACTGTATCCCTTAGAAACTACTGTACTCTAGGAAATAATTGCAGCGTCCAGGAAAAATTGAGTGCCAGGAGTACACAATGCCCAGAACGATTGAACTCATTCTTCTATACATTTGATTCAGCCATTGAGACTTCCCAAAGTCCTTGAGAGACACTTAGTGTAAAATCCTTTGTGAACAAATAGGAACTTTCATGTGAGTTCATGAGACCCCGTCTGGTTCCCAGTGAGATGAAAGAGAAGAAATTCTCATTATCTAGCTCCACCCATCCAATGGCCAGAATTCCAGTGGATCAAACAGGAACCATCATAACTGTGCCTAGAATATTGTCCACCAAATCTATAATTTATATTAATTTTACTTTTAACAATCCATCTTGAGGCTGCAAGACATAATCTTAATTTTTAATAACCAAATTTATTATTTTTAGAAGAAATAACCTGCCCTCCTGGGAATTAAATGTAGTTTACATTTTATTTTCAAAAGGAACAGATTTTGTGACCAGGTAACATCATGTTTTTATAAATATGTTTAATATATTATACTTGGAACAAATTATAATTCTTTTTTTTTAATTTATTCATTTGACAGAGAGAGATCACAAATAGGCAGAGAAGCAGGCAGAGAGAGAGGAGGAAGCCAGGCAGAGAGCCTGATGCGGGGCTCGATCCCAGGACCCCGGGAACATATCCTGAGCCGAAGGCAGAGGCTTCAACCCACTGAGCCACCCAGGCGCCCCACAAATTATAATTCTAATAAAATTTTTGTCATATAAATAAATATTAATCAGAGTTCTGAAAACAACTTAAGGAAAATATGCTACCCTTTCCCTATTCATTCAGTAGTCCTAAATTAATAATTTATATAAATTTGACTTTCTGATAATTTAAAAAACTATAAATCCTAAAAGAAAAATCTCTGAAATTCCATTGATCACACTAAGGTCAGGCTTTCTACTTAGGAGTTTAAAGCTAAATTTGGTTCTAATTAAGAATGATAAATACGCATTTGGCTCTTTCTTCTCTGGACTCCGTAGTAAAGAAAAGGAGTTCATGAATTAACTGAGGATTATCCTAGCCATCTCAGTAATAGGCCATGACAACAATTAAAACATAACAAATTTAGTACTGTAAGAAGGCTGCTTTTGAAAGCTTGTCTAATGAAGCAAGCAAGTAAACATGAAGTGGAAAGATTGTACTCAATAATCTGGATTTCTTGAACTTCTTTATTTAAAAATATTCCAACTCGGGGCACATGGGCGGCTCAGTGGGTTAAGCCTCTGCCTTCGGCTCGGGTCATGATCTCAGGGTCCTGGGATCGAGCCCCCACATTGCATCTCTCTGCTCAGCAGGGAGCCTACTTCCCTCTCTCTCTCTGCCTGCCTCTCTGCCTAGCTGTTATCTCTGCCTGTCAAATAAATAAATAAAATCTTTAAAAAAATAAAAAAAAATATTCCTACTACATCAGCAGATCTCTCAGAGAGAATTTATAAGTGAGGGAATTCAAAAAGAATATATTTCAAAAAAGGTAGAGGTATCTACTCACTTAGAACTAGAAGAATGGTTTAAAAGTTTTCTGACTTTTCTTCCTTGAGCCATCTAGTCATCACGCTGGTGGTTCTGCACCAAACTGGTATGTATATAAACTTCCCAAACAGAAGAGAACTACTTATGTTGAGTGTATTTGGAAAAGGTTCATTTGACGGCATTGACAGGATAGGCATTAATTTTACTGTTGTTCTTCAGCTTCAGGTTGAGCGATTTTTTCAGTCCTTTCTTTCATCCTTTTCAAACGACTACAGAAATAGACACAAGAGGAGCTTTTTGTAACAATCTTCTAAAGTTCTTTCACTTTAGCTATGGAACATCAGCCCAAATGCCATTATGTGTTCTACTGTGTACTGTAGCTTAACTTTCTACCAATGTATATCTAAAATATTTCTATTTAAAAATGTATAAACTGCCTAAAGCAGAGAGTAGCGAATAACAACATTATGAAAAGATTCTCATGATTCTGGTAATTTCCATGTTTCTTTGGTTCACTCTTTTTGGTTAAGTACCTAGTACACAGTAAATATTGAGTAAACATTTGTCAGCTAATCAAAATATCAACTGAGAAGAACCTATTCTGTCATTAAACCTTACACATAAAAAGAAAGAGCATTATGAAATAGAACAAAATAGAAACAAAAATAATTTGTAATTTGTTCCCTGCCCCCCAACCAGGGTCAGGTTTTATACTTTGTATTTTACTGTTTTTAATTCCCTCAAATAAAGTGACTATGTTAAGAGTTAATGATCATTATTAAAACTAAATGATTTGCTCTAATTATTTAATATTAGCAAACTAAGTAGTTTGCTATAATATTAAATATGAACACACCTGACCAGTATTAAATCCTAAAAACTAAATAATATTAAATGTGTTCTATAGCAGCAGAAAACTGTTCAATTGAAGTTATAAAAGTATTTTGAGAATATATTTTAATATTAAAAGTTACTTCTCTGTATGCTTTCTGTGCTTTGGAGTTTCTATAAATAGTCTACATCCCTTATTACACAAGAGACACCCTTTCACTGACCAAAGAAGAAAACCATTTTGTTTTGCTTCCTAATAAACATCTACTATTTTCCCTTTGTTCACTGCCAGATGGAAATTTTATTAAGAAACAAAATAGAGTCTCTTAGTAGTCATGTTAAAATTAGACCCAAATTTGGGGCACCTGGGTGCTCAGAGGGTTAAGCCTCTGCCTTCAGCTCAGTCATGATCTCAGGGTCCTGGGATCGAGCCCCGCATCGGGCTCTCTGCTCAGCAGGAAGCATGCTTCCCCCTTTCTCTCTGCCTGCCTCTCTGCCTATTTGTTATCTCTGTCTATCAAATAAATAAATAAATAAAAATTAAACTCAAATTTGCTAACACAACTCATATCCTGACTGAATGTAAGATTAGTTGGTTGGAAAAGGAAAAAAAAAGAGGGGAGAATGTGATCAGGCTGGAGCTAGATTTAGGGTATATTTTGATTAGGAGAAATTGTATCCCAAAATTTTAAAGGAAAAAAAACCTATATGTATACAAAAAATAATGTTAAATACAATGAAGGGATAAAATATGACTATAACAATGAAAACTTAATGTTTTTTTTAAAAAGGTATTGATGATATGTAATAGTTAAAAAAAGTTAAAAGACGAAAAGTTGAAAAAAAAGAATAAGAAAAAAATAAAATTAAAACAATTTAACTCTGTGAGACTAAAGGATGGGGGGGGGGAGCCATGAGTTCTATTTGTTGCTTTCCCCTAGTTCTGAAGTTTTGCAGTTCTCATTGATTGGTTAACTAAATTACAATTATATCCTAAATAATATGCAGAACAGTTTCCCAAATTCCAATATTACAAAGTACACTAGGGATTAAAAAAGAATAAATTTTGAGGAAGATGACAAAGGTAGGATCTATATATTTGACAATGAAAGCTGAGATAAAGATCACACAACCAAATCCTAGGGAAGGAAAATACTATCCATTAGTTAATTTAAAACACTAAAGAATTATTTTAGAAAATATATATATTTAAAAACCATGGAAGTACTTTTATAAAACAGAATGGCTGAGAAGAAATTTAAGATACAAAATATCAAGAAACAAATACAGTTAACAAAAGCAAACAAAAAACCACCATTCAAATCAACTCTATATCACTACATTCCTAATTGAATTATTTTACAAAATAATATTTGTATAATTGGGGGAAAGAGGACAAGAAAAATGGTAAGTTTAAATTAAGAATTCAGAGTTATCTGACAGAAATAGCATTTTGTAGCATTAAGAAATGTTTGTCTTAATGACCACTTGTTTTTATGTAAAAAATAATGTAACAAAAATTTTATAGCAGACATGTAAACATAAAAATGAAATTTTTATATACAAGGACTAAGAATTAAATCACAAGTTTGCCATAAATTCTTGCAAACATCTCTTTTTACTCACCAGTGGTTATTTGTTTATATCTCTAAATGTTTACTTTAGAGTCAATTAGTAGACATCATTCCTTTCAAAATCTTTCTAATATGTTCCAAGGTTGTAACAGAATAAAATATCTCCTTTTCTTATAATAATTCATCTGAATTTATTTATGTTTTCAGTTATATAAAGTGTAAGAGTACCAACCATCTTTAATGGGGAAAAAAAAATCTTTCCTCCAAGTATAAAACAAAGAGCACTAAGAAATCAAATGCATTTAGATAGAAATAACAATTGTACATTATGCTTGGCTTCCACTTCTATTCGAGATTTACTAGCCACTTGGAAGCAGTTACTGTCTCAGGCCTACGCTGGGAAAATAGAAATCTAGTTACATTATGCTTTATTACATTTTTTTAAGTAATAAAGGGTATAATATTCTGCACCGAAGCACTAGCTGTACCTCTCTGGCTGTTCTAGTTCTTCCACAAAGCAAAGAAAAAGAAACAAGCAGGATAAACAATTGCATCTTTTTATAAATTGTCAGGGCTCTATTTCATTTAGCTGAAAGAATTTTCAAAATGTGTTTTGGCGTCCATAACCACTGCAACAGTCTCTTGTCAGAGACACTGACAATTTTTTAAACAATAAATCCACTGGATTTATTCCAACCTTTATGTTCCTAGATCTGAATATAGTATCTCATAATACTGACCACTCCTAATTCTTGGATGTCTCTCTTAATCATGGTTTCCAAGGCACTACTTTTTCTTACTTTTCTTACTTTTTCCTACTGTCAGTCTAACATTTTCAGTAACATTTTCCTTTAATCTTTAATGTTGCTCATGGTTTATTCTCTCCATACACACACTGATGATTTCAACTGCCACATGTTCTTAATGACTTTTATACTAGTCAATAACTTGTCCTCTGGTCTAGAACTTATGCAGAGCTGTCTTCTAGATATGTCCACCTTGTTGTCCCTGAAATAACTCAAGCACAGTATATCAAAAATTGAATTCATTACTTTTCCCCTCAAATCTGGTTCCTCATTCTTCACTGCTTGTTAAGGTGAATAGCAAGTTAGTCCATCCATTAGCCCAAGCCAGGAATCTAAACCACTTCCTTATCTCCATCACCTTCATTTCACATTCTCAACTGTTACCTGTCTCCCCAACATCAGTCAAAACATGCCCTCCCCCATTCCTCTCACCAGTAACATAGTACAGATTCCCATCAACTTGTACTATGGCTATTAACTTGTCTTCCAACCCTCAATTCCACACAGCTCCAATCAAGGCATACTGAAACCAGTACAACATACCTTAAAAGAGAAAATCTGAAATTACTCACTTAAAATCTGGTAAATCTGTTCCTTAACATAAGACAATCCTCAAACTCCTTAAGGAATACAAATAAGGATTTAAATTACCTTTTACCTTCTATTCACATTTACAGTTTTCTCTCTTGGTATTACACAAATGCACACACACACACACACACACACACACACACACACATGCACGCACACACACACATGACCTGTTCCTTGGCCAGTCTGAACTATTTGTAGTTCCCAGAAAGTCTTGTGTGTTTTCTAGTTCCCAGTCTTTTATACATACCTAGATTGCTCTTTATATTTTTCTAGGCATCAAACACATATGCATCTTTAAAATATTAAGTATGTCACTCTCTAGGCAATTTAATGCATCTTCTTTTTAGTGCCCATTAGAACTTGTATTACAATAGTTTTTACTTTAATGAATTTATGTGTTCAATTTCCTCATTCTCCAGCCTATGTAACAGAACAGGGCTGTCCACATTAACCTTTGTATCCCAGTGTTTAGAAGAGTTCATAGCATTATTAGGTCTTCTATAAAAATCTGATAGACAGGGCACCTGGGTGGCTCAGTGGGTTAAAGCCTCTGCCTTCAGCTCAGGTCATGATCCCAGGGTGCTGGGATCGAGCCCCACATTGGGCACTCTGCTCAGCGGGGAGCCTGCTTCCTCCTCTCTCTCTGCCTGCCTCTCTGCCTACTTGTGATCTCTGTCAAATAAATAAATAAAAAACTTAAAAAAAACTGATAGACAAATTAGTGAATAAAGAATTCTTCAAGAGTCACCTGACTAGCTCAGTCAGTTAAGCATCTGCCTTTGGCTCAGGTCACAATTCCAGGTTCTGGGATCCAGCCTTGCTTTGGGTTCCCTGCTCAGCAGGGAGTATGCTTCTCCCTCTCCCTGTACCCCTCCCTTCTCCTCATATTCTCTCTCTTAAATAAATAAATAAATAAATCTTTAAAATAAAAAATAATTCTTTAAGGGAGGAAGCAAGATGGCAGAGGAGTCAGAGACTGAAATAGCATTAGGTCCCAGGAGTTCAGCTAGATAGTTATCAAACCGGTCCGAACACCTACAGACTCAACACAAGATAGAAGAAAAGCAGCAATTCTAGGAACAGAGAATCGACCACTTTCTGGAAGGTAGGACGTGCAAAAAAGTGAATCTGAAGGGATGGGAAGATAGAACGCCGGCGAGGGGCCAGCTCCTATCAAGTGGTGGAGCACAAAATCAGAACTTTTAAAAGTCTGCTCCATGGAGGGACGTCACTCCAGAGGCTGACCAGGGGTGGAGCCCACTAGGACAGTGTGGTCTCAGGACCCACAGGGTCACAGAGAGACCGGGGGTTTCTGTGTGTGGCAGAACTGCCAGGTATCAGAGCAGGGAAGCCGGCTGCAGAGACAGAGCCGATGAGTACACACTCAGCTCGGGGTTACCTTAAACTGTGATCCCATGCACAGTGATGCCACTGCTCTTTGAGCAAGGACCCCACAAGTGGCAGATCTGGAGAGACCCCCTCCTTCCTCCTCCAGGAGGAGTGGCATGGGAGTGCATGACAGGAATCTGCCAGGTTTGGAAACTCCAAACGGGGCTGTGCACCAGAGATAGAAATGCTCAGTCACAGGCCAGGTGACCACGGAATGCAGCTGGAGACCAGGGAGACAGAAGGGATTGACCGCTTTTCTCTGAAGTTGCACTGAGGAGTGGGGCCTGAGCTCTCGGCTTCTCCAGGCCAGAGATTGCGAGGCAGCTATTTTCATTCCAGTCCTCCAAAGCTCTTCAGGAAGCCTTCAGGAAACAAAAGCTACCAGAGTGATCCCAAGCAGATTAATCAGCCTGGCCCCTGGCATGGGTGGTGTAATTCCGCCTCCCACAAAGACATTTGAGAATCACAGCAACAGGCCCCTCCCCCAGAAAATCAGCAAGAACATCCAGCCAAGACCAAGTTCACCAATCAATGAGAACTGCAAAACTTCAGAGCTAGGGAAAATCAACAAATAGAATTCATGGCTTTTTTCCCCCATCCTTTAGTCTCACAGAGTTAAATTGTTTTAATTTTATTTTTTCTTATCCTATTTTTTCAACTTTTCTTCTTTAACTTTTTAAATTATTTTATATCATCAATACCTTTTTTAAAAAAACTTCAAATTTTCATTGTTATAGTCATATTTTATCCCTTCATTATATTTAACCTTATTTTTTGTATACATATAGGTTTTTTTTTTCCTTTAAAATTTTGGGATACAATTTCTCCTAATCAAAATATACCCTAACTCTAGCTGAGACTGATCACATTCTCTCCTCTTTTTTTTTTCCTTTACCAATCAATCTTGTCAATTGCTTTTTTAGAATACTTGTTAAATTTTCATTTTTATACTCATATTCCATCCCTTTATTGTGTTTACCCTTATTTTTGTATTTATATAAGATTTTGTATATATATAAGATTCCTTTCTTTAAAATTTTGGGAAGTAGTTTCTTCTGAGAGCAGAATTCACCCAAAATCAAGTGGGTGGCTCTGTTCTATTCACCGGTATGTATGTATGTATGTATATGTATGTGTGTGTGTATATATTTCCTCCCTCTTTCTTCTGCCCCTGGTTTTGGATCTCTTCTGATTTGGTTAACACACATTTTCCTGGGGTCTTTGCCACCCTTTTAGTATTTTATTCTCTCCTTCATATATTCTTATCTGGATAAAATGAAAAGGTGGAAAAACTCACCACAAAAAAAGAACAAGAGGCTATTCAGACAGCTAGGGACCTGATCAATACAGACATTGGTAATATGTCAGAACTAGAGTTTAGAGGATGATAATCAAGGTGCTAGCTGGGGTCGAAAAAGGCATGGAAGATATTAGAAAATCTCTTTCTGGAGAAAAAAAAAATCCCTTTCTGGAGAAATAAAAGAGCTAAAATAAACCAAGTTGAAATCGATAAAGCTACTAATGAGGTGCAATAAAAAATGGAGGCTCCTACTGCTAGGATAAATGAGGCAGAAGAGAGAATTAGTGATACAGAAGACCAAATGACAGAAAATAAAGAAGCTGAGCAAAAGAGAGCCAAACAACTACTGGATCACGAGGGGAGAATTCAAAAGATAAGTGATACCATAAGACGAAATGTTGTGAAATGTTGTGAGCAACTATATACCAGGAAATTTGACAAACTGGAAGTAATGGATGCATTCCTAGAGACATATAAACTACCACAACTAACCGGGAAAAATTAGAAAACCTGAACAGACCCATAACCACTAAGGAGAATGAAGCAGTCATCAAAATTCTCCCAACAAACAAGAGCCCAGGGCCAGATGGCTTCCCAGAGGAATTCTATCAAACATTTAAAGAAGAATTAATTCTTATTCTCCTGAAACTGTTCCAAAAAAAGGAAATGGAAGGAAAACTTCCAAACTCATTTTATGAGGCCAGCATTACCTTGATCCTAAAACCAGACAAAGGCCCCATCAAAAAGGAGAATCACAGATCAATATCCTTGATGAAAACGGATGGAAAAATTCTCCCCAAAATACTAGCCAATAGGAACCATCAGTACATTAAAGGATTATTCACCATGACCAAGTGGGATTTATTCCAGGGCTACAAAGTTGGTTCAACATCCACTAATCAAGCAATGGGATACAACACATTAATAAAAGAAAGAACAAGAACCATATGATACTCTCAATAAATGCTCAAAAAGCATTTGACAAAGTACAGCA
Source organism: Meles meles (assembly GCF_922984935.1). Taxonomy (NCBI): domain Eukaryota; kingdom Metazoa; phylum Chordata; class Mammalia; order Carnivora; family Mustelidae; genus Meles; species Meles meles. The sequence goes on along the minus strand of NC_060074.1, from coordinate 450,847 downwards.
TCCCTTCCTGATCAAAACTCTTCAAAGCACAGGGATGTAAGGCACATACCTAATCACATCAAAGCCATCTATGAAAGACAAACAGTGAATATCATTCTCAATGGGGAAAAACTGAAACCTTTTCCCTTAAGGTCAGGAGCATGGTAGGGATGTCCAATATCACCACTGCTATTCAACATCATACTAGAAGTCTTAGCCTTGGCAATCCGACAACAAAGAGAAATAAAAGGCATCCTAACCAAAGAGGCAAAGAATCTGTACTCAGAAAACTATAAAGTACTCATGAAAGAAATTGAGGAAGACACAAAGAAATGGAAAAATGTTCCATGCTCATGGATTGGGAGAACAAATATTGTGAAAATGTCTATGCTACCTAAAGCAATGTACACATTTAATCCAATCTCTATCAAAATACCAAGTTTTTTCAAAGAAATAGAACAAATAAAATCCTAAAACTTATATGGAAATAGAAAAGACCCCGAGGGGCGCCTGGGTGGCTCAGTGGGTTAAAGCCTCTGCCTTCAGCTCAGGTCATGATCCCAGGGTCCTGGGATCGAGCCCCACATCGGGCTCTCTGCTCAGCAGGGAGCCTTCTTCCTCCTCTCTCTCCCTGCCTGCCTCTCTGACTAGTTGCAATCTCTGTCTATCCAATAAATAAATAAAATCTTAAAAAAAAAAGAAAAAAAAAAAAAGAAAAGACCCCGTATAGCCAGAAGAATGTTGAAAAAGAAAGTCAAAGTTGGTGGCATCACAGTTCCAGACTTCAAGTCTATTACAAAGCTGTCATCATCAAGACAGTATAGTACTGGCACAAAAACAGACACATAGATCAATGGAACAGAATAGAAAGCCCAGAAATAGACCTTCAACTCTATTTTCAACTAATCTTTGACAAAGCAGAAAAAAATGCCCAGCGGAAAAAAGACAGTCTCTTCAACAAATGGCGTTAAGAAAATTGGGAGAGCCACATGCAGAAAACTGAAGCTGGACCATTTCCTTATACCACACACGAAAATAGACTCAAAATGGATGAATGACCTCAAAGTGAGAGACAGGAATCCATCAAAATCATTGAGAAGTACACAGGTAGAAACCTCTTTGACCTCAGCCACAGCAATTTCTCCTAGAAACATCACCAAAGGCAAGGGAAGCAAGGGCAAAAATGAGCTATTGGGACTTCATCAAGATCAAAAGCTTTTGCACGGCAAAGGAAACAGTCAACAAAACCAAAAGACAACTGACAGAATGGGAGAAGATATTTGCAAATGGCATATCAGATAAAGGGTTAGTATCTAAAATCTATAAAGAACTTATCAAACTCAACACCCAAAGAACAAATAATCCAATTAAGAAATGGGCAGTGGGCATGAACAGACATTTCTGCAAAGAAGACATCCAGATGGCCAAGAGACACATGAAAAAGTGCTCCACATCATTCAGCATCAGGGAAATACAAATCAAAACCACAGTGAGATACCACTTTACACCAGTCAAAATGGCTAACATTTAACAAGTCAGGAAATGACAGATGCTGGCGAGAATGTGGAGAAAGGGGAACCTCCCACACTATTGGTGGGAATGCAAGCTGGTGCAACCACTCTGGAAAACAGTATGGAGGTTCCTCCAAAAGTTGAAAACAGAGCTACCCTAAGACCCAGCAAATGCACTACTGGGTATTCCCACACTATTGGTGGGAATGCAAGCTGGTGCAACCACTCTGGAAAACAGTATGGAGGTTCCTCCAAAAGTTGAAAACAGAGCTACCCTAAGACCCAGCAAATGCACTACTGGGTATTTCCCCTAAAGATACAAACATAGTGATCCAAATGGGCATGAGCACCCGAAAGTTTATAGCAGCAATGTCCACAATAAGCAAACTATGGATAGAACCTAGATGTCCATCGAGTGATGAATGGATAAAGAAGTGGTATATATATACAATGAAATACTATGCAGCCATCAAAAGAAATGAAATAATGCCATTTGCAACAGCATGGATGGAAGAAAATTAGTCAATCAGAGAAAGACAATTATCATATAATCTCTCTGATATGAGGAATTTGAGAGTCAGGACAGGGGGTCATGGGGAGTAGGGAGGGAAAAAATGGAACAGGATGGGGTGGGGATGGAGACGAACCATAATGGACTCAATCTCATGAAACAAACTGAGGGTTGCTGGTGGGTAGGAGGGTAGGGATAAGGTGTTTGGGTTATGGACATTGGACTGGGTATGTGCTATGGTTGAGTGCTGTGAAGTGTGTAAGCCTGATGATTCACAGACTTGTACCCCTGGGGCTAATAATACATTATTTGTTAATGTATTAATTAATTAATGTATCAATGTATTAATTAATGTATTATAATTATTAACTAATGTATTATTATTAATACATTATATGTTGATAAAAATAATTTAAAAAATAAAATAATAAAGAATTCTTTAAGTAATAAAAGAATATAACTTGTTTTAGTTTTATATTTCCTTTAAATGATACTGACATATTATTAAAGGATTTTCTATCTGAAGAGACAATCAACTGTCATTAGATAAAAGAGAGGACTTGCCAAATCTAATGAAGTGAGAAAAAGGAAAAAAAAAGTTTCTTCCTTAAAGGATCCAGAAATCACCAAATGGCCAAACATATACACAGTGTGGCATTATCTGATTGCCAAACAACATCCTTAAAGTTTTCTTATTTCCTCCTTTGGTCCACAGATTTAGGAAACTATCAAGAACAGGAGTACAAGTCACTACTGGCTTTATATCTGGGTGCCCAAGATTCAGAGTAGTGACCCCTTTCTTAACGAAGCCTAGAGCACCATTTCACCATATGCATCACCATGGTGGTTCCCATATTCTTTGACATTTCACACTTGCTTACTCAATTTCTGTGTACAATCAGCAGATTTTTTTACAATTCAGTTTTCTGATATAAATTTGAGTAGTGCCTGTCATCCTTATCAGAAAAAACTATATATATATATATATATTCTATCCTCACTCAAATAAGTAACTGTGTTTTAAACATTAATCTATATGGTACAACCAAAGTGTACCAAAACACCCACTAAGTGTTTCTCAATTTGTTGGTAATGACAGTTCCCATTGATTTATGGTCTCACTCCCAAACCATCCATGAAACTAAATGGATAATGGCTTCTTCGATTAAGAGAGTTGATTTGAGTGATAAAAGATATTCTAAAGCATATTACTTATTGATTTTTGTGTATTTTAAGACTATCTCTCTAATTTGCAAAAACAGAAATGAGAATTTTTTAGTGACGTTTAAGGAGAGAAACTACCTTAATTTCTTATTTATGTTTCAATCCATAACATATAGCATGTTGATCTTATCCATTGCTAAAAAGCTCTTTAGTGGAAATCAGTGAAAAAAGAGTATTTTTATATGAATTACATGTTCATACATTTTATATGAAGGACATGATCATACATGAAGTACATATTTATACATGAGGTACATGTTCATATATTTTCTGACTTCAACAACAGAAAAAGATACAAAAGAAAATCATAAAAGGCAAAACAGCAAAAGGACAATTTTAAACACTAAGTGCATACCCTGTGATAATACTGTTTTCAATTGGTGCCAATAGTCCAAGAGAAGTCAGTGTGTTGTACTCCCAGGAACAAATTTTTGTGACCCTTGACCATCATAACAGTTTGATAGTGATAAGGAGAATTCTAGTAAAAATCAGTGCTAGAGAAACTACCCCTCTCAGAATAGTCCTGGAGTCAATCACATCTACTTCCACTGCAGGTATTATAAATATAGCACTATACACCCTTCAAATCTGAATATTAACTTAAAGCTCTCTCAACTTAATGGGGGTAGTATACTCATGTATGATATTAATTTGAGTGAGTCTCTCAAGCAGCTAATTTGGCTGCCCTGTTCTTACTTTAGGCACAGCTGCTGATTTGCTGGCAAGCGACAATATTGTCAGGATTCATTCTTTCTCTGCATTGTACCCTCACTGGCCTCTAATTTCTTCTAATTGTGCAAGCAAGGAGACAGTACTCTGGATTATACGATTCTAAAACTTAATACCCCGAAGAAGAAGACACTAGTTCTACAATGTCTATGATATATCCACCCCCTTAAAAACTGTTTAGCTCTGTTTAGATGATGTGTTCAAATTTAAAACATAGTCGTGAAACTAGATCACACGTGTATCCCGATGGAAGGAGAAACTGGATCATACCCAATAATACCATAGGAACTGGATTCAGAGCAATAATGAGAATTTCAGAGGAAGAAACAGGGTTTATATGTGAGAAGTCAAAGACAGGGTATAGCAACTGACTTCTGTTTAAATGACCAATATCCATTTATTCTTTTCAATATCCATCTTTTTCTTATGTAATAATTTTTAATGGTCCTACCTAACATAATGCCAGCATCTAACATATCTTGGAAGGAATTCAAAGTTTCATATAGTTGCTGAGCCAACTCCAAGTCCAGGATCTTGATGTAATACACGTTTCTTAAGGAGATCAAAAGTGACTTCTTATGGCTTTGGCAATGTATGCTTCACTGACTGATTTGATCATGTAGTTAGGATGGGTAATCCTAGCTAAAATACCAACACACAATGGAGGAGTGGAATAAGAAAATACCTCCTGCTACAGAGAGACTGTGTAATCCATTGTGTATAAAAGAGCCACATGTTTTCTGAAATGGAGTTAGAATATCAATTGTGTGACTGAAAATAGTGCTTAGAATAGGTTTGTGTGAGAAAATTATCCTGCAACACACAAAATAATGTTTTAAATGTACTCTTACTTATAAAAATAAGGTGATTTTTGCCAGAGATATGGACATATTTGAAACAAAATAATTAATATTTCACTTAGCATAATACTCTCTACTTCCATCCATGTCATTGCAAATGGCAAGATTTCATTCTTTTGATGGCTGAGTAATATTCCATTGCATATACTATAACATAGCATAATATAATAATATAATAAATGTATACACACACATTCCATATCTTCTTTATCTATTTATCAGTCAATAGGTATTTGAGCCCTTTCCATAATTTGGCTATTATTGGTAATGCTGCTATGATTTCACTCATATGAGGAATTTCATAAAGGAAACAGATAAAGAGGGAAAAAAAGAGACAAACCATAAAACAAATTCTTGGCTACGGAGAACTAACTGAGGGTTGCTGGAGGGGAGGTCGACAAGGGGATGGGTTAAATGGGTGATGGGTATTAAGGTGGGCACTTATTGCTATGAGTAATGGGTGTTGTATTTAAGTGATGAATCACTGAATTCTACCTCTGACACTAATATTACACTGTAAGTTAGCTAACTAGAATTAAAGAAGAATTTAGGGGGGAAAAGAAAGAAAATAACTAATATTAATCAGTCCCAACATTAGAAGAAAGTATCACCAAATTGATATATTCTCAGTACTTCAAAAAAACTACAGGCAGACTTTTGGTTTCTGATTCAATATATAAGAAGCCTGGAAGTCACCACTCAACCCTAACAAGCAAAAAGCTGAGACGAATTGAAATATCAACAACCCTTCTTAGATCTGTAAAAGAAGTAAGGTCGTAGGGCAAACTGCAGCCCCCAAACTGGAGACCAACAGGCAAATACAGAGAATCGCAACTTAACAGAGCAGAAATGCGCCAGTAGAAACTGCCATAGGGTGACAGACCAGTACCAGGGTACGAAAACTTAAACAGTAATAGATAAATTTCTTGAGGCTCAATGCAGGCAACTCAGAGTCATAAACTCTATAAGAACACAGTCAAGGCAAGGAGGGGAACATTTTTGTGTTTTACCTCCAGAAGCTTGATCAGGTTCTCACGGTAAGTATCAAAGAAATTCCAGCCAGAGAAGGGGAAAAGGAACCATTTTGAAACACAAGAGGGCATTCTCTTTTTAACAAGTTTTGTCCCGTGGAGAAGTTAACCAGACTCTAAACTGCTGGGATTCTGTCCGAGCCTCAATGACCTGGAGGATGGGAATACCCAATTCCAGTCCACACTTGCTACTCAAGGGAGAAGGATTACTGAGAAGCCTTGAGGAAGTTCACAATCCAGAGACACAAGCTCACTAAAAGACTGGGACCTAATCATAAGATTATAGGATTCCCCTCCTTCCCACACCTTACTACTACATTATGAATAGCCTAAGTACAGGTTCCTTTTACCTGGTACATCATGTCCAAAAACCAGGGAAAAAAATTACAAGGCATACCAAAAGGCAAAATACAATTTGAGAGGGAGAATAAGCAACAAAACCAGATGTGGCAGGAATGTTGGAATTATCAGACTGGGAATTTAACACAACTATGATTAATATCCATTTACTAAATGGATAAAGGAAACAGCATGTAAGTACAAACGGGCAATGTAAGCAGAGGGATGGAAATTCTAAGAAAGAACCAAAAAAAATTTAGAGATCAAAAACACTAATATAAATGAAGAATGTCTTTGATGTGCTTATTAGTCAACTGGATATGACTGAGGAAAGAATCTCTCAGCTTGAAGATATCTCAGCTGAAACTTCTAAAACTGAAAAGCAAAGGGGGAAATAAAGACTTAAAAAGATAGACTATTCCAAGAACTGTGGGATAACTAATAAAAGGTATAATATATATCATTGTAATGCCAGAAGATAAAAGGAATAGAGAAAATATTTGATGAAATAATGACAAAGAACTTCTCCAAATTAGCGTCAGACACTAAACCACAGATCCAGGAGGCTCAGAGAACACAAGTAAGAATAAATGCCAAATATATACCTAAGCATATCTCATTCAAGCTTCAGAACATCAACGATAAAGCAGAAGTCCTGAAAGAAGTCAGAAGAAAAAAAATCACATCTATAGGAAGCAAAGATAAGAATTACATTTGATGTCTCCTCAGAAACCATGCACATACAAGGAGACCTCAGCGAGATATTTAAAGTTTTGAAAAAAATAAAACCCACCAACCTAGAATTCAGTACCTTGTGAAATTATCCTTCAAAGGTGATAGAGTGGACGCCTGGGTGGCTCGACTGGTTAAGCCTCTGCCTTCATCTCAGGTCATGAATCTAGGGTCCTGGGATGGAGCCTCACCTCAGGCTCCTGCTCAGTGGGGAACCTACTTCTCCTCTCCCTCTCCACTCCCACCACTTGTGCTCTCCTGCTGTGTCAAGTTAATAAATAAAATATTTTTAAAGGTGATATAAAAATAAAAGATCTTCTCAAACAAAACTTAAGGGTATTTGCTGCCAATAGACCAGCTAACTAGCCTTGCAAGGAATGTTAGAAGAAATTCTTTATAAAGAAAGAAAATGATATACGTCAGAACTTGGATCTACATAAAGGGCAAACACCAGAAAGAAAGAAATGATGGTAAAATAAAAACTCCTTTCTTATTCTTGATTGGTTAAACTGATAAGTTTGCTCAAAATAATAGCAACAGAGCATTTGAAAATGTATATACATAATTTTTAAAATGAATGACAGCAATGATACAAGGGATAGGAAGAAAGAATGAAAATTATTTTGTTATAAAGATACTCACATTTACCAGTGAAGTGGTATAGTGTTATTTGAAAGTGAATTTAGGGCTCCTGGGTAGCTCAGTGGGTGAAGCCTCTGCCTTTGGATTAGGTCATAATCTCAGGGCCCTGGGATGGAGCCTCACATCAGGCTCTCTGCTCGGCGGGGAGCCTGCTTTCCCCCTTGCCTCTGCCTGCCTCTCTGCCTACGTGTGATCACTCTCTCTGTCAAAAAAACAAAAACATAAAATCTCAAAAAAAAATAAAGTGAATTAGATTAGCTGAAAATGTGTTTTGCAAATTCTGGGGCAAGCACTATTTTTTTTTTTTTAAGTACAACAGATATGCAAAGAAAGAAAAAAATGAAACTACAAAATGCACAATTGAGGGGAAGGAGTCAATATGGCAGGGGAGTAGCAGCTGAGACGACATCAGGCAGCAGGGGATCAGCTAGATAGTTATCAAACCATTGCAAACACCTATAAATCCAACAGGAGATCAAAGAGAAGAAAAGCAGCAATTCTAGAAACAGAAAATCGACCACTTTCAGAAAGGTAGGACCAGCAGAGAAGTAAATCCAAAGCGATGGGAAGACAGACCATGGGGGGAGGGGCCGGCTCCCAGCAAGCGGCAGAGCACAAAATCAGGACTTTTAAAAGTCTGCTCCATTGAGGGACATTGCTCCAGAGGCTAAACCAGGGTGAAGCCCACGCGGTGTCAGCATGGCCCCCGGTCCCGCAGGGTCACAGAAGGATTGGGGGTGTCTGAGTGTCATGGAGCTCCCAGGTATTAGAGCAGGCTACAGAGATGGAGACAAGGAGTGAGCTCTCAACTTGGGGTTACCTTAAACTGTGATCTGTGGCACAGGCCACTGCTCTGTGAATGGGGACCCCACAAGATCCGGGGAGACCCCCTGGAAGAGCACAGGGGTCTACTGGCTTTGGAGGCTCCAGGCGGGGCTGTGTGCCAGAGACAGAGACGCTTGGTCACAGGCCAGGTGAGCTCAGAGCGCAGCTGGAGACCAGGGAGACGGGAGTGATTGAGCGTTTTTCTCTCAGGGCACAATGAGGAGTGAGACCCCGAGCTCTCGGCTCCTCCAGGCCGGAGACTGGGCAACCGCCATCTTCATTCCCGTCCTCTGGACTCTATGGAAAGCATTCAGGGAACAAAAGCTCCCGAAAGAGAACCGAGCGGATTACTTAGCCTGGCCTCTGGTAAGGGCAGGGCAAAGACACTTGAGAGTCACTACAAAAGGTCCCTCCCCCAGAAGATCAGCAAGAAATTCAGCCAAGACCAAGTTCATTCACCAAGGACAACAGTGGAATTCCAGAGAAGAAAGCAAAGCATGGAATTCATGGCTTTCTCCCCATGATTCTTTAGTCTTGCAGTTAATTCATTTTTTTTAATTTTATTTTTTTCTTCTGCTTAATTTAACTTTTACCCTTTCCTCTTTTAACATTTTTAACTAGTTTACCTTAACAATACCTTTCATAAAAAAATAATAATCTTTTTTGAACCTTCATTCTTTTTTTTTTAAAGATTTTATTTATTTATTTGAAAGACAGAAATCACAAGTAGGCGGAGAGGCAGGCAGAGATAGAGGAGGAAGCAGGCTCCCTGCTGAGCAGAGAGCCCAATACGGGGCTCGATCCCAGGACCCTGGGATCATGACCTGAGCTGAAGGCAGAGGCTCTTAACCCACTGAGCCACCCAGGCACCCCGAACCTTCATTCTTATATTCATATTTTATCCTTCATTGTATCCAACTTTATTTTTTGTATACACATATTTTTTGTATAGGGTTTTTTCCTTCTAAAAAATTTGAGATACAACTTCTTCTAATAGATCAAAATATACCCTAAATCTAGCTCTGGGCTTGTTCTAGTCTGCAGCCTGAGCCAATTCTCTCCACTTTCTTTTTCTTTATTCTCTCAACCAACTTACTTTATCAACTCCTTTTTTTAAAAATTAAAATAATTTTTTTCATCTTTATAGGCATATTCCATCCCTTCACTGTGTTTACCCTTATATATGTTTTTCATTATTTAAAATTTTGGGAGGTAGTTTCTTCTAAGAGAACAAAATACTCCCAAAATTAAGTGGGTGGCCCTGTTCTAGTCACCAGTCTAATATATATATATTTCTTTTTTATATTTTTTCTTTATTTGTTTTCTTTTTTAATTTTTTTTTCTCTGAACTTCTTCTTATCCCCTTTCTTCCCCTCCCCCACAATTTGGGGTCTCTTCTGATTTGGTTAAAGTGCATTTTCCTGGGATCTTTGCCATCCTTTTAGTATTTCATTTGATCCTTCATATATTTTTATCTGGACAAAACGACAAGGCGGAAAAACTCACCACAAAAAAAAGAACAAGAGGCAGTACTGAAGGCTAGGGATCTAATCAATACGGACATTGGTAATCTGTAAGATCTAGAGTTCAGAATGACGATTCTCAAGGTTCTAGTCAGACTCTAAAAAGGCATGGAAGATATTAGAGAAACCCTCTCCAGAGAGATAAAAGCCCTTTCTGGAGAAATAAAAGAACTAAAACCTAACCAAGTTGAAATTTAAAAAGCTATTAATGAGGTGCAATAAAAAAATGGAGGCTCTTACTCTTAGGATAAATGAGGCAGAAGAAAGAATCAGTGATATAGAAGACAAAAAGACAGAGAATAAAGAAGCTGAGCAAAAGAAAGAAAAACAAATAATGGACTACGAGGGGAGAATTCAAGAGATAAGTGACACCATAAGATGAAACATTAGAATAATTAGGATTCCAGAAGAAGAAGAAAGAGAGAGGGGAGCAGAAGGCATATTGGAGAGAATTATTATAGCGAATTTCCCTAATATGGCAAAGGGAACAAGCATCAAAATCCAGGAGATACAGAGAACCCCCCTCAAAATCAATAAGAATAGGTCCACACCTCATCACATAATTGTAAAATTTACAAGTCTTAGTGACAAAGAGAAAATCCTGAAAGCAGCCCGAGAAAAGAAGTCTATGACATACAATGGTAAAAATATTAGATTAGCAGCGGACTTATTCACAGAGACCTGGCAGGCCAGAAAGAACTGCATGATATATTCAGAGTACTAAACGAGAAAGACACACAACCAAGAATACTCTATCCAGCTAGGCTATCATTGAAAATAGAAGGAGAGATAAAAAGCTTCCAGGACAAACAAAAACTGAAAGAATTTGCAAACACCAAACCAGCTCTACAGGAAATATTGAAAGGGGTCCTCTAAGCAAAGAGAGAGCCTAAAAGTAGTAGATCAGAAAGGAACAGATACAATATACAGTAACAGTCACCTTACAAGCAATACAATAGCACTAAATTCATATCTCTCAATAGTTACCCTGAATGTAAATGGGCTAAATGCCCCAATCAAAAGACACAGGGTATCAGAATGGATAAAAAAAAAACCCCATCAATATGCTGCCTTCAAGAAACTCATTTTAGACCCGAAGACACCTCCAGATTTAAAGTGAGGGGATGGAAAAAAATTTATCATACTAATGGACATCAGAGGAAAGCTGGGTAGCATTCCTTCATCAGACAAATTAGATTTTTAAGTCAAAGACTATAATAAGAAATGAGGAAGGACACTATATCATACTCAAAGGGTTTGTCCAACAAGAAGATCTAACAATTTTAAATAACTATGCCCCTAACATGGGAGCAGCCAACTATATAAACCAATTAATAACAAAATCAAAGAAACACATCAATAATAATACAATAATAGTAGGGGACTTTAACACTCCCCTCATTGAAATGGACAGATCATGCAAGCAAAAGATCAACAAGGAAATAAAGGCCTTAAATGACACACTGGACAATATGGACATCACAGATATATTCAGAAAATTCCATCCCAAAGCAACAGAATACACATTCTTCTCCAGTGCACATGGAACATTCTCCAGAATAGATCACATCCTGCGTCATAAATCAGGTCTTTACCAGTATCAAAAGATTGGGATCATTCCCTGCATATTTTCAGACCACAATGCTCTGAAGCTAGAACTCACTCACAAGAGGAAATTTGGAAAGAACCCAAATACATGGAGACTAAACCCCATCCTTCTAAGGAATGAATGGGTCAACCAGGAAATTAAAGAAGAATTGCAAAATTCATGGAAACAAATGATAACAAAAACACAAAGTTTCAAAATCTGTGGGACATAGCAAAGGCCGTCCTGAGAGGAAAATATATAGTGATACAAGCTTTTCTGGAAAAAGAAAGGTCTCAAATACACAACCTAACCCTACACCAAAAGGAGCTGGAGAAAGAACAACAAAGAAAGCCAAAACCCAGCAGGAGAAGAGAAATCATAAAGATCAGAGCAGAAATCAATGAAATAGAAACCAAATAAACAACAGAACAAATCAACAAAACTAAGAGCTGGTTCTTTGAAAGAATTAATAAGATTGATAAACCCCTGGCCAGACTTATCAAAAAGAAAAGAGAAAGGACCCAAATAAATAAAATCATGAATGAAAGATGAGAGATCACAACCAGCACCAAGAAATAAAAACAATTATAAGAACATACTATGCGCAACACTACGCCAACAAATTTGACAATCTGGAAAAAATGGATGCATTCCTAGAGACATATAAACTACCACAACTGAACCAGGAAGAAATAGAAAACCTGAACAGACACATAACCACTAAGGAGATTGAAGCAGTCATCAAAAAGTCTCCAAACAAACAAAAGCCCAGGGCCAGATGGCTTCCCAGGGGAAGTCTACCAAACATTTAAAGAAAAATTAATTCCTATTCTCCTGTAACTTTTCCAAAAAATAGAAATGAAAGGAAAACTTCCAAACTCATTTAATGAGGCCAGCATTACCTTGATCCCAAGACTAGACAAGGATTCCATCAAAAAAGAGAACTACAGACCAATATCCTTGATGAACACAGATGCGAAAATTCTCCCCAAAATACTAGCCAATAGGATCCAACAGTACATTAAAAGAATTATTCACCACGACCAAGTGGGATTTATTCCAGGGCTGTAAGGTTGGTTCAACATCCACAAATCAATCAATGGGATACAATACATTAATAAAAGAAAGAACAGGGATGCCTGGGTGGCTCAGTTGGTTAAGCGGCTGACTTCAGTTCAGGACATGATCCCAGCATTCTGGGATCAAGTCCCATATCAGGCTCCTTGCTTGGCAGAGAGCCTGCTTCTCCTTCTGCCTCTGCTGCCACTCTGCCTGCCTGTGCTCGCTCTCTCTCCCTCTCTCTCTGACAAATAAATAAAATAAAAAGAGAAAAGAAAAGAACTATATGATACTCTCCATAGATGCTAAAGGGCATATGACAAAGTACAGCATTCCTTCCTGATCAAAACTCTTCAAAGTGTAGGGATAGAGGGCACATACCTCAATATCACCAAAGCCATCTATGAAAAACCCACCACAAATATCATTCTCAATGGAGAAAAACTGAGAGCTTTCCGCTAAGGTCAGGAACTTGGCAAGGATGTCCATTATCACCACTGCCATTCAACATAGTACTAGAAGTCCTAGCCTCAGCAATCAGACAACAAAAAGAAATTAAAGGCATACAAATAGGCAAAGAAGAAGTCAAACTGTGATTCTTTGCAGGTAATACAATACTACATGTGGGAAACCCAAAAGACTCCACTCTGCCAAAACTTGTACAGAAATTCAGTAAAGTGTCAGGATATAAAATTGATGCACAGAAAACAGTTGCAATTCTATATACCAACAAGACAGAAGAAAGAGAAATTAAGGAGCCAATCCCACTTATAATTACATCCAAAACCATAAGATACCTAGGAATAAACCTAACCAAAGAGACAAAGAATCTGTACGCAGAAAACTATAAAGTACTCATGAAAGAAATTGAGGAAGACACAAAGAAATGGAAAAATATTCCATACCCCTGGATTGGAAGAACAAATATTGTGAAAATGTCATACTACCTAAAGCAATCTACACATTTTTTTTCGTTCCCATTTTATTTATTTTTTCAGCGTAACAGTATTCATTCTTCTTGCACAACACCCAGTGCTCCATGCAAAACGTGCCCTCCCCATTACCCACCACCTGTTCCTCCAACCCCCCACCCCTGACCCTTCAAAACCCTCAGGTTGCCCCAACCTCCCACCCCTGACCCTTCAAAACCCTCAGGTTGTTTTTCAGAGTCCATAGTCTCTTATGGTTCACCTCCCCTCCCCAATGTCCATAGCCCGCTCCCCCTCTCCCAATCCCACCTCCTCCCAGCAACCCCCAGTGTGTTTTGTGAGATTAAGAGTCATTTATGGTTTGTCTCCCTCCCAATCCCATCTTGTTTCATTTATTCTTCTCCTATCCCCCTACCCCCCCCCCATGTTGCTTCTCCATGTCCTCATATCAGGGGGATCATATGATAGTTGTCTTTCTCCGATTGACTTATTTCACTAAGCATGATACGCTCTAGTTCCATCCACGTCGTCGCAAATGGCAAGATTTCATTTCTTTTGATGGCTGCATAGTATTCCACTGTGTATATATACCACATCTTCTTTATCCATTCATCTGTTGATGGACATCTAGGTTCTTTCCATAGTCTGGCTATTGTAGACATTGCTGCTATAAACATTCGGGTACACGTGCCCCTTTGGATCACTATGTTTGTATCTTTAGGGTAAATACCCAGTAGTGCAATTGCTGGGTCATAGGGTAGTTCTATTTTCAACATTTTGAGGAACCTCCATGCTGTTTTCCAGAGTGGTTGCACCAGCTTGCATACCCACCAACAGTGGAGGAGGGTTCCCCTTTCTCCACATCCTCGCCAGCATCTGTCATTTCCTGACTTGTTAATTTTAGCCATTCTGACTGGTGTGAGGTGATATCTCATTGTGGTTTTGATTTGTATTTCCCTGATGCCGAGTGACGTGGAGCACTTTTTCATGTGTCTGTTGGCCATCTGGATGTCTTCTTTGCAGAAATGTCTGTTCATGTCCTCTGCCCATTTCTTGATTGGATTGTTTGTTCTTTGGGTGTTGAGTTTGCTAAGTTCCTTATAGATTTTGGATACTAGCCCTTTATCTGATATGTCGTTTGCAAATATCTTCTCCCATTCTGTCAGTTGTCTTTTGGTTTTGTTAACTGTTTCCTTTGCTGTGCAAAAGCTTTTGATCTTGATGAAATCCCAATAGTTCATTTTTGCCCTTGCTTCCCTTGCCTTTGCCGTTGTTCCTAGGAAGATGTTGCTACGGCTGAGGTCGAAGAGGTTGCTGTCTGCATTCTCCTCAAGGATTTTGATGGATTCCTTTCTCACATTGAGGTCCTTCGTCCATTTGGAGTCTATTTTCGTGTGTGGTGTAAGGAAGTGGTCCAATTTCATTTTCCTGCATGTGGCTGTCCAATTTTCAGAGCACCATTTATTGAAGAGGCTGTTTTTTTTCCATTGGACATTCTTTCCAGCTTTGTCGAAGATTAGTTGACCATAGAGTTGAGGGTCGATTTCTGGGCTCTCTATTCTGTTCCACTGATCTATGTGTCTGTTTTTGTGCCAGTACCATGCTGTCTTGATGATGACAGCTTTGTAATAGAGCTTGAAGTCCGGAATTGTGATGCCACCAACTTTGGCATTGTTCTTCAATATTCCTTTGGCTATTCGAGGTCTTTTCTGGTTCCATATAAATTTTAGGATTATTTGTTCCATTTCTTTGAAAAAAAATGGATGGTATTTTGATAGGGATTGCATTAAATGTGTAGATTGCTTTAGGTAGCATAGACATTTTCACAATATTTATTCTTCCAATCCAGGAGCATGGAACATTTTTCCATTTTTTTGTGTCTTCCTCAATTTCTTTCATGAGTACTTTATAATTTTCTGTGTATAGATTCTTAGTCTCTTTGGTTAGGTTTATTCCTAGGTATCTTATAGTTTTGGGTACAATTGTGAATGGGATTGACTCCTTAATTTCTCTTTCTTCAGTCTTGTTGTTGGTGTACAGAAATGCAACTGATTTCTGTGCATTGATTTTATATCCTGACACTTTACTGAATTCCTGTACAAGTTCTAGCAGTTTTGGAGTGGAGTCTTTTGGGTTTCCACATATAGTATGATATCATCTGCGAAGAGTGATAGTTTGACTTCTTCTTTACCAATTTGGATGCCTTTAATTTCTTTTTGTTGTCTGATTGCTGAGGCTAGGACTTCTAGTACTATGTTGAATAGCAGTGGTGATAATGGACATCCCTGCTGTGTTCCTGACCTTAACGGAAAAGCTTTCAGTTTTTCTCCATTGAGAATGATATTTGCGGTGGGTTTTTCATAGATGGCTTTGATAATATTGAGGTATGTGCCCTCTATCCCTACACTTTGAAGAGTTTTGATCAGGAAGGGATGCTGTACTTTGTCAAATGCTTTTTCAGCATCTATTGAGAGTATCATATGGTTCTTGTTCTTTCTTTTATTAATGTGTTCTATCACATTGATTGATTTGCGGATGTTGAACCAACCCTGCAGCCCTGGAATAAATCCCACTTGATCGTGGTGAATAATCCTTTTAATGTACTGTTGAATCCTATTGGCTAGTATTTTGGCGAGAATTTTTGCGTCTGTGTTCATCAAGGATATTGGTCTGTAGTTCTCTTTTTTGGTGGGATCCTTGTCTGGTTTTGGGATCAAGGTGATGCTGGCCTCATTAAATGAGTTTGGAAGTTTTCCTTCCATTTCTATTTTTTGGAACAGTTTCAGGAGAATAGGAATGAGTTCTTCTTTAAATGTTTGGTAGAATTCCCCTGGGAAGCCGTCTGGCCCTGGGCTTTTGTTTGTTTGGAGATTTTTGATGACTGTTTCAATCTCCTTACTGGTTATGGGCCTGTTCAGGTTTTCTATTTCTTCCTGGGTCAGTTGTGGTAGTTTATATGTCTCTAGGAATGCATCCATTTCTTCCAGATTGTCAAATTTGTTGGCGTAGAATTGCTCATAGTATGTTCTTATAATTGTCTGTATTTCTCTGGTGTTAGTTGTGATCTCTCCTCTTTCATTCATGATTTTATTGATTTGGGTCCTTTCTCTTTTCTTTTTGATGAGTCTGGCCAGGGGTTTATCAATCTTATTGATTCTTTCAAAGAACCAGCTCCTAGTTTCATTGATTTTTTTCTATTGTTTTTTTGGTTTCTATTTTGTTGATTTCTGCTCTGATCTTTATGATTTCTCTTCTCCTGCTGGGTTTAGGGTTTCTTTCTTGTTCTTTCTCCAGCTCCTTTACGCGTAGGGTTAGGTTGTGTACTTGAGACCTTTCTTGTTTCTTGAGAAAGGCTTGTACCGCTATATATTTTCCTCTCAGGACTGCCTTTGCTGTGTCCCACAGATTTTGAACTGTTGTGTTTTCATTATCATTTGTTTCCATGAATTTTTTCAATTCTTCTTTAATTTCCTGGTTGACCCATTCATTCTTTAGAAGGATGCTGTTTAGTCTCCATGTATTGGGGTTCTTTCGAGCTTTCCTCTTGTGATTGAGTTCTAGCTTCAGAGCATTGTGGTCTGAAAATATGCAGGGAATGATCCTAATCTTTTGATACCGTTTGAGACCTGATTTGTGACCCAGGATGTGATCTATTCTGGAGAAGGTTCCATGTGCACTAGAGAAGAATGTGTATTCTGTTGCTTTGGGATGAAATGTTCTGAATATATCTGTGATGTCCATCTGGTCCAGTGTGTCATTTAAGGCCTTTATTTCCTTGTTGATCTTTTGCTTGGATGATCTGTCCATTTCAGTGAGGGGAGTGTTAAAGTCCCCTACTATTATTGTATTATTATTGATGTGTTTCTTTGATTTTGTTATTAATTGGTTGATATAGTTGGCTGCTCCCACGTTAGGGGCATAGATATTTAAAATGGTTAGATCTTCTTGTTGGACAAACCCTTTGAGTAGGATATAGTGTCCTTCCTCATCTCTTATTATAGTCTTTGGCTTAAAATCTAATTGATCTGATATAAGGATTGCCACCCCAGCTTTCTTCTGATGCCCATTAGCATGGTAAATTGTTTTCCACCCCCTCACTTTAAATCTGGAGGTGTCTTCGCGTCTAAAATGAGTTTCTTGTAGGCAACATACTGATGGGTTTTGTTTTTTTATCCATTCTGATACCCTGTGTCTTTTGATTGGGGCATTTAGCCCATTAACATTCAGGGTAACTATTGAGAGATATGAATTTAGTGCCATTAGTAGCCTGTAAGGTGACTGTTACTGTATATTGTCTCTGTACCTTTCTGATCTATTACTTTTAGGCTCTCTCTTTGCTTAGAGGACCCCTTTCAATATTTCCTGTAGAGCTGGTTTGTTGTTTGCAAATTCTTTCAGTTTTTGTTTGTCCTGGAAGCTTTTGATCTCTCCTTCTATTTTCAATGATAGCCTAGCTGGATAGAGTATTCTTGGCTGCATGTTTTTCTCGTTTAGTGCTCTGAATATATCATGCCAGCTCTTTCTGGCCTGCCAGGTCTCTGTGGATAAGTCTGCCACCAATCTAATATTTTTACCATTGTATGTTACAGACTTCTTTTCTCGGGCTGCTTTCAGGATTTTCTCTTTGTCAGTAAGACTTGTCAATTTTACTATTAGGTGACGGGGTGTGGACCTATTCTTGTTGACTTTGAGGGGGGGTTCTCTGCATCTCCTGGATTTTAATGCTTGTTCCCTTTGCCATATTAGGGAAATTCTCTCCAATGATTCTCTCCAATAGACCTTCTGCTCCCCTCTCTGTTTCTTCTTCTTCTGGAATCCCAATTATTCTAATGTTGTTTCCTCTTATGGTGTCACTTATCTCTCGAATTCTCCCCTCATGGTCCAGTAGCTGTTTGTCCCTCTTTTGCTCGGCTTCCTTATTCTCTGTCATTTGGTCTTCTATATCACTAATTCTTTCTTCTGCCTCATTTATCCTAGCAGTGAGAGCCTCCATTTTTGATTGCACCTCATTAATAGCTTTTTTGATTTCAACCTGGTTAGATTTTAGTTCTTCAATTTCTCCAGAAAGGGCTTTAATATCTCCAGAGAGGGTTTCTCTAATATCTTCCATGCCTTTTTCGAGCCCGGCTAGAATGTTCAGAATTGTCATTCTGAACTCTTGATCTGACATATTACCCATGTCTGTGTTGATTAGGTCCCTAGCCTTCGGTACTGTCTCTTGTTCTTTTGTTTGTGGTGATTTTTTCCGCCTTATCATTTTGTCCAGATAAGAGGATATTAAGGAGCAAATAAACTACTAAAAGGGTGGCAAAGACCCCGGAAAAATGCGCTGTAACCAAATCAGAAGAGACCCCAAATTGTGGGGGGGAGAAAGGGGATAAAAACAGGTTCTGAAAAAAAAAGAATAAAAAAATTTTAAAAATAAAACAAATAAAAAAATATAAAAAAGAAAGAAAAAATATATATATTTAGATGAACTAGTCAAAAAACGTTAAAAAAAAGGGTAAAAGTTTTAAAAAATTTAGCAGAAGAAGAAAAAAGAAAAAAGAAAAAAAATTGAAAAAAGAAAAAACAATTGAAAAAAGAAAAAAAAAATTGAAGTAGCCGCAAGACTAAAGAATCATGGGGAGAAAGCCATGAGTTCCGTGCTTTGCTTTCTCCTCCTCTGGAATTGCTCTGCTGTCTTAGGAATTGAATCTGCTTTCTCCTTGATAGATGAACTTCTTCCTGGCTGGATATTTTGTTGATCTTCTGGGGGAGGGGCCTGTTGTAGTGACTCTCAAGTGTCTTTGCCCGGGGCGGGATTGCACCGCCCTTACCGGCGGCCAGACTAAGTAATCGGCTCGGGTTCGCTTTTGGGAGCTTCTGTTCCCTGAACGCTTTCCGTAGAGTTCCGGAGGACGGGAATGAAAATGGCGGCCTCCCAGTCTCCAGCCCCGAGGAGCCGAGAGCCTGGGGCCCCACTCCTCAGTGCGCCCCCAGAGGACAGCACCCAATCACTCCCGTATCCCCAGCCTCTAGCCGTGCTCTGAGCTCACCCAGCCCGCGACCAGTTCAAGGTAACCCCGAGCTGAGAGTTCAGTCCTCGGCTCTGTCTTTGCAGCTGGTTTCTCCGTTCTAATACCTGCAAGCTCTCCGACACTCTGACACCCCCGATCCTTCTGTGACCTTGCGGGGCCTGGGGCCACGCTGGCCCCGCGTGGGCTTCACCCCGGTTTAGCCCCTGGAGCAACGTCCCTCCGTGGAACAGACTTTTAAAAGTCCTGATTTTGTGCTCCGTTCCTCCGCTGCTTGCCGGGAGCCGGCCCCTCCCCCCGCGGTCTATCTTCCCGTCGTTTTAGATTCACTTCTCCGCCAGTCCTACCTTTCAGAAAGTGGTTGATTTTCTGTTTCTAGAGTTGCTGTTCTTCTTCTCTTCGCTCTCCCGTTGGATTTGTAGGTGTTTGCAATGTTTAGATAAGCTATCGAGCTGATCTCCTGCTACCTGGTGTAGTCTCAGGCTGCTACTTCTCCGCCATCTTGACTCCTCCTCAATCGCAATCTACACATTTAATGCAATCCCTATCAGAATCCCATCCATTTTTTTCAAAGAAATGGAACAAATAATCCTAAAATTCATATGGAACGAGAAAAGACCTCGAATAGCCAAAGGAATATTGAAAAAGAAAGCCAAAGTTGGTGGCATCACAATTCCGGACTTCAAGCTCTATTACAAAGCTGTCATCATCAAGACAGCATGGTACTGGCACAAAAATAGACACATAGATCAATGGAACAGAATAGAGAGCCCAGAAATAGACCCTCAACAATATGGTCAACTAATCTTCGACAAAGCAGGAAAGAATGTCCAGTGGAAAAAAGACAGCCTCTTCAACAAATGGTGTTGGGAAAATTGCACGGCCACACGCAGAAAAATGAAACTGGACCATTTCCTTACAACACACATGAAAATAGACTCAAAATGGATGAAGGACCTCAATGTAAGAAAGGAATCTATCAAAATCCTTGAGGAGAATGCAGGCAGCAACCTCTTCGACCTCAGCCGCAGCAACATCTTCCTAGGAATTTCACCAAAGGCAAGGGAAGCAAGGGCAAAAATGAACTATTGAGATTTCATCAAGATCAAAAGCTTTTGCACAGCAAAGGAAACAGTTAACAAAACCAAAAGACAACTGACAGAATGGGAGAAGATATCTGCAAATGACATATCAGATACAGGGCTAGTATCCAAAATCTATAAAAAGCTTAGCAAACTCAACACCCAAAGAACAAATAATCCAATCAAGAAATGGGCAGAGGACATGAACAGACATTTCTGCAAAGAAGACATCCAGATGGCCAACAGACACATGAAAAAGTGCTCCACGTCACTCGGCATCAGGGAAATACAAATCAAAACCACAGTGAGATACCACCTCACACCAGTCAAATGGCTAAAGTTAACAAGTCAGGAAATGACATATTCTGGCGAGGATACGGAGAAAGGGGAACCTCCCACACTGTTGGTGGAAATGCAAGCTGTTGCAACCACTCTGGAAAACAGCATGGAGGTTCCTCAAAAAGTTGAAAATAGAGCTACCCTATGACCCAGCAACTGCACTACTGGGTATTTACCCTAAGGATACAAATGTAGTGATCCGAAGGGGCACGTGCACCCGAATGTTTATAGCAGCAATGTCCACAATAGCCAAACTATGAAAAGAACCTAGATGTCCATCAACAGATGAATGGATAAAGAAGATGTGGTATATATACACAATGGAATACTATGCAGCCATCAAAAGAAATGAAATCTTGCCAGTTACGATGACGTGAATGGAACTAGAGGGTATTATGCTTAGCGAAATAAATCAATCGAAGAAAGACAACTATCATATGATCTCCCTGATATGAGGAAGTGGAGATGCAATGTGGGGGGTTTCGGAGGTAGGGAAAGAATAAATGAAACTAGATGGGATCGGGAGAGAGACAAACCATCAGACTCTTAATCTCACAAAACAAACTGAGAGTTGCTGGGGGGAAGGAGGTTTGGGAGAGGGGGGTGGGATTATGGACATTGGAGAGGGTATGTGCTATGGTGAGTGCTGTGAAGTGTGTAAACATGGCGATTCACAGACCTGTACCCCTGGGGCTAATAATACATTATATGTTTATAAAAAAATTAAAAAGTTTTAAAAATTTCATCAGAAAAAAAAGCCTGATCTAGCCACTCTAGCTTTTGCCCTTTAATAAAGATTAAAAACTTAGAAAAAAATGCACAATTGAAACCACAAATGAAAGAAAAGCTTGAAAGAAAAAAAAAAGAAAACACAGAACAAGGGCATCAAATAAAAGAGAAACAAATGTGGTGAATATTAATTCAACTACTTCAATAATCACTTTGAATGTCAATGGTCTATATATATCAATTAGTAGACAGAAATTCTCAGAGTAAGTAAAAAAACAGAACCCACTTTTATGTTGTCTACAAGCAATTCACTTTAAATACAAAGTCAGATACAGAGTAAAATAAATGGAGAAAGGTATACCATGCTAACACTAATTTTTTTTTTAAAAAAAGGAAGTAGTTATATTAATTTCAGAAAGACAGACTTGGAAGCACGGAAAGTTGTTAGGAATAAGGAAAGACATTACATGATAAAGGAGTCAGTTCTCCAAGGAGACATAACAATTCTTAACATATATGCACCTAACAGAACAAAAACTGGTAGAACAGTAAGGAGAAATAGGTAAAGCCACTATGATACTTGTACACCTCATCACTATTCTATCAGAAATGGACATTCCCAGCAGGCAAAATATTAGTAAGGAGATAGCTGAAGTCAACAGCACCATCAAGCAACTGGATACAATTGGTAAGTCTACTTTATCCAAAAACTGCAGAAAACACATTCTTCAAGCTCACATGGAATATTTACCCAGACAGACCACACTGTTGGCTGTAAAAGACACCTTAACAAACTTAAAAGAATATATATCATATCATATCATAAAAGAATATATATCATATAAATCAAATTCTATTACAGTCTGGGGGCAGACTTGCAAGTCTGCCCCCAGACTGTAATAGAATTAAACTGAAATCAATGTCAGAAAGATCGCTAGAAATTACTTGGAGATTAAACAACTCTCTTCTAATTAACACATGAATCAAAGAAGAAATCTCAAGAAAAATTTTAAAATATTTTTTAACTAAATGAAGATGAAAATACAGCTTATCAAAATTGGTGGGATGCAGCAAAAGCCATGGTTAGAGGGGAATTTATAACATAAAATGCATATATTTTAAAAATAAAAAAGTTGTAAAATAAATCATCTAAACTTCACCTTTGGTAACTAGAAAAAGAAGAGCAAATTCAGAGTAAACAAAAATTAAAGAAGAAACCAATGATATTGGGGCACCTGTGTAGCTCAGTTGGTTAAGTGTCCAACTCTTGATTTCTGCGCAGGTCATGATCTCCGGGTCTTGAGATTCAGCCCGGAGTTGGGCTCTGTGCTCAGGGAGTCTGCTTGAGATTCTCTCCCTCTGTCCCTCCTCCCACTCATGCATGGGCATGCCCACTCTCTCTCTCTCTCTCTAAAAAAATAAATCTTTTGTAAAAAGGAACCCAATAAGATTGAAAAATGGAAGTCAATAAAGAATATCAACAAAATTAGGGGTGCCTGGGTGGCTCAGTGGGTTAAAGGCTCTGCCTTCAGCTCAGGTCATGATCCCAGGGTCCTGGGATCAAGCCCCGCCTCAGGCTCTCTGCTCAGCAGGGAGCCTGCTTCCTCCTCTCTCTCTGCCTGCCTCTTTGCCTACTTGTGATCTTTGTCTGTCAAATAAATAAATAAAAATATTAAAAAAAAGAATATCAACAAAATTAAAAGCTGATTCTTTGAAAATACTAATAAAATTTATAAGCCTGTAGTCAAGCTTAAGAAGAAAAAAAGAGAGGACATAAACTACTCACATTAGAAATGAAAGTAGGGAGGGGCGCCTGGGTGGCTCAGTGGATTAAGCCACTGCCTTCGGCTCGGGTCATGATCTCAGGGTCCTGGGATCGAGCCCCGCATCAGGCTCTCTGCTCCACAGGGAGACTGCTTCCTCCTCTCTCTCTGCCTGCCTCTCTGCCTACTTGTGATCTCTCTCTCTGTCAAATAAATGAATAAAATCTTTAAAAAAAAAAAAAAAGAAATGAAAGTAGGGACATAACTACTAATTCCATTGATATTAAAAGGATAATAAAATAATATTATGAACAACTCTATGCCCATAAACTTGATAACCTAGATGAAATGGACCAATTCTTAAAAGACAATCTGCCAAAACTCATACAAGGAGAAAAAGACAATCTGAATAGGCTTATCTCTATTAAGTAAATTGAAACAATAATTAATAACCTTCTAAAATAGAAAGCACCAGCTCCCACCAGATGGGTTCACTGGTAAATTCTACTAAACATTTAAGGAAGAGATTATACCAATTCTCTGCAATCTTTTTTAAAAGAGAAGAACTTAATCTATGAGGTCAGCACTACTCTAACACCACTGGTAAGGGAAATCTCTGTTTTAAGGTGGCTGAATAGTCCAGCAGGGGAATCCCAGTTCTGGCCCCAAGGCTACTCCGAGTTTTCCCTCCTGCCCTGCCCATGGCGGGAGCAAAACTGCCCTATATATATATGGAAGTAAGTGTATAAACCACCTTTGTTTGTACTTCCGGCTCAGACCTTTGAAGATCACTTTCCTCTGAGTGGCCTCCCCCCGTCCCCGTGTTAAATAAACCTCCTATCCTCCAAGATCTCCGAATGCCACTTGGTTCTTTCATTGAGCCATCCAGTCCAGATTCCGTAACACCATAACCAGACAATGATATTACAATAAAGCTATAGACCAATATTTATCAGAAACATAGGTGCAAAATCCTTAATATTAGCAAGTAACTCTAATAATGTGTAAAAATAATTATTCAAAGCTTTGCAGTAGTCAAAAATCAATTAATGCCATATATCACATCAATAGGTTAAGAAGAAAAATAAGATCAAATTAATAGATGCAGAAAAAGCATATGCTGAAATACGACAGCCATTCTTGATAAAAACTCAGCACTAGGAAGACTAGGAAGACAGGGGAAACTTCCTCAACTTCATAAAGAATAACTATTTTTTAAAAACCCTACCACTAACATCACATTTAGTGGTGAAAAACTCTAATATTTCTCACCAAGATCAGGAACAAAGCAAAGTCTCCTCTCACCATTCCTTTTCAACATCATACTAAAAGTCCTAACTAATACAGTAAGAAAAGGAAAAAAAAAAAAAAAAGAAACACTGTTGTGGAAGGAAGAAATAAACGGTTTTTGCAGATGACATGATTGTAGAAAATCTGAAAGGACCAAAAAAAAAAAAATTTCTGGAACTGGTAACAAAGCAAGGTCTCACGATACACGAGACTCAACAGCTTTCCTACATACCAGCAATGAACAAGTGGAATTTGAAATTAAAAGCAATACTATTTATATCAGCACTCCTCAAAATGAAATACTTAGGTATAAATCTAACAGAATATGTACAAATCTGTATAAAAAATACAAAATTCTGATGACAGAAATCAAAGATCTAAGTAAATGGAAAGACACTTCATGTTCATAGATAGGGAAACTCAAAATTATCAATATATCAATTCTCATTTTGACCTTAATCAAAATCCCAGCAAGTCATCTTGTGGAATATCAATACAATATTGAAGGAATGGTACCATGCATCAAGATTTACTATAAAGCTACAGAAATTAAGAAAGTGTGTTATTATTGAAAGACTGGAAAAACAGAACAATGGAAGAAAGCCCAAAACAGACCCACATAAATGCAGTCAACTTATCTTTGACAAAGGAGTATAGGAAATACAATGAAGAAAAGATGGTCTTTTCAACAAACGGTGCTGGAACAAGTGGCTGTCCATACACACAAAAAAACTAGACACAGAATTTACCCCCTTCACAAACTAAAATGGAGCACAGACCTAACTGCAAAATGCAAAACTATAAAATTCTTAGAACATAACATAGGGAAAATCTAATTGATCCTTAGGTTCGGCAGGGAATTATTAGGTTAATTTTTTAGATGCAACGCCAATGGCATAATCCATGAACAAACTGGTAACTGGACTTCATTAAAATTACGTCACTGGTGTTGAAGGCACTTTCAAGAGAAGAAGAGACACAGACTAGAAGAAAATACTTGCAAAAGATACATCTCATCAAGGACTGTTATCTAAAATATACAAAGAACACTTATAATTCGATAATAAGTAAATAACCAACATGATTAAAAAATAGTCCAAAGACTATAACAGATGACTTATCAAAAAAGACATACTGATGGCAAATAGACAGATGAAAAGATGTTCCGCATGATCTGTCATTAGGGAATTGTAAATGAAAATGCTAAAATACTGCTGCACACCTAATAGTCAAAATCCAGCACACTGGCAAC
The DNA here is from genome assembly GCF_922984935.1 of Meles meles. Lineage (NCBI taxonomy): Eukaryota > Metazoa > Chordata > Mammalia > Carnivora > Mustelidae > Meles > Meles meles. The sequence continues at coordinate 424,893 of NC_060074.1, read as the reverse complement.
ATGAAATACTGGAAAGGATAGGGGACGAGAGGAAATCTCATTCATTGCTGTTGGAAATGCAAAATAGTAGAACCATATAGGAAGGCATTTTGTGACTTTTCTATAAACATACTCCAACTATGCAAACATTCTCCTGAGTATTTTCAACAGGAGTCGAAAATACATGCCCACAAAAAAATCTGCACACATATGTTTATAGCAGTTTTATTCATACTTGCCAAACATGAAAGTGACCAAGATGTCCTTCAGTAGGTTAATGGATAAATAAACTGATATAGCCAGCAATGGAATATCATTCAGCACTAAAAAGAGATGCATATCCAGCCATGAAAAGACACAGAAGAAATTTAAATGTGTATTACTAAGTGAAAGCAGCCAGTCTGAAAGGGCTACATCCCATAGGATTCCAACTACACGGCACAGTGGAAAAACCAAAAGTATGGAGACAGTAAAAGTATCAGAGGTTACCAGGGGTTTAAAAGGAAGAATTGAATGGGTAGGGCAAAGAGGATTTTCAGGGCAATGAAACTATTCTATGTGATGCTATAATAGTAGATCTAGGCCATTATAAGTTTGTCCAAAGACATGGAATGTGTAACACTGAGAGTGAACCCTAATGTGAACTATGGATTCTGCATAGTAAAGATAGTAAAGACATGTAGGTTCATCAATCATAACAAATGTACCCTGTGGGGTGATGTTGATGGAGGAGGCTACACATGTATAGGGGCAAGAAGTATAAGGCAAATATTGTACCTTCCACTCAATTTTGCTATGAACCCAGAACTGTTCTAAAAACATAAAGTCTATTTTTAAGAAAGAAAAGGGGAAAACCACCAGCATCTTCCATGGAGAAACCGAGATCTGCACACTTGCAAATACAAAATGAACAAAAGCTAGCATATTCCAAGTCAGATGACTTGGAAACATCCAAATGTTTCCTTGGAGAATATATTACAGAAATATTTGTTAATATGGTGTTTATATGTCCAGGAATGTGTGGTCTCAGTAGTATTATAAAAGATTTTCTGAAGGTAAATAGAAGAATGAAAGCAGGACACAGAGAGTAAGGCACAGGAGAGGAGCAGCATTGGAAAACTCTGTCTCACTCCACACTCCACTACTACCTTCCTCGTGTCCTTTCTTGCCTCATGAACATTTATTCATGTATTGGGAAAACTAAAGTAGCAAATACTTACTGAGTGCTTTTGTTTAGTGAATAACTAAGGATTGTTAAATCCAGGAAAAAGAGCATGAAGTATAAATAGGACCAATGTAAGAAGCAAGATTGATCACTATTGTTGCTCCATGTGGTATCAGATTAGGTCCTGACACTGCATATCAAAGTCAAAATTCCCATCAGAATTTAGGGCATTTTCCACTTAGAAACGTGAATTGTACTGAGGCTTAACAAGGAAACAACTTAGAATCCTATGGTCTGGAACTGGTGATTTTGATGTTGTGATCCTTTTGAATAAGACAGGCTGTGAATTCCTAAGATATCCAGTCCATCAAAAATCTAAATTAAGCTTTCAAATCTACCAAGTCAGGTCAGGGTAAAACCTTTCACATTAAAAAGGAAAATTCTATCTCATAAAAGTGATATTTAACCTAGATACACCAATATAAGGCTCTTTAGTAAGAATTTATAGAGCTCTAGATACATAAATATGGAAAGAAACTAAGAAGTGGAACATATCCAACATTACTCCCAATACAGGAATTCTTCCTACAGCATTTCAAACAAAGTTTACACAGCCTCTGCCTAATACATGCAGTGACAATGAGCTCACTCCTTTTATAGAACGTTTAATATATTCGTCTTTGGTCACCTCTGACAACAAACATTTCCTGTGAATTCAGTATCTGCCAGACATAACTCTTGGCACCCAGGCTACAGGCATGTGTAATAAATGTATTCCTTCAGGTAAATTTAATTCCATCTCATTTTAACTTCCATCTGCTGGTCTTTATTCCTATATTACTGCACAGAAGTCCTAAGCATTCCTTTTATCCAGGTAACCATTCCTGGACTTGAGCTCTTGTTCATACGACTGCTATGCAGAATGTACTTAATCTGGATGGCTTCCATCTGCTACTTTTACCAAGTAATATCCTGAACTAACAACAGTATTTCAGACATAGCACAAGCATTTCGGCACAAGGTAGAATTGGTATTTTCTTCATGTGGAATATGGTGAAATCAACATAGTTACATTTAAAAAAAATAGTTAAAGAATTTGGTTAGTGATCTATTTAATGCATTCTCGTGATAGCAAATTAACATGTTTAAATATCATAAAGCATTATCTTAATATTAAAGCAAATTGAAGGTTAAAAAGGTTAAAAAAGTGTTTTAAAAGTCAAAAGCACTGTGTAACTATAAGGCACTGGTTATTATGAGATTCCACTGTATGGCTTTATAATGTAGGGACTGGACTAGAACATGCCAACATACAAGTACTACAGAGGTACATGGAGGAATATTTTCCACGTAGGTGATATCTGGCCCATTTGAGTATTACAGTCTCACAGGAGTGGATGTTCAGAGAGAAGAATGAAGGCAAATTACATTTGTAAGATTAGTTTGCCTACTCTGCTAAGGTAAATAAATCACTGCATGCTAAAAGTTGAACTGGTATACAAACAAAGCTTTGACTACAATTTCTTTCAGTTTTTGTGGATTTGTTGTTCTGAATAATAAAAATATGTACTTTGGCGTGTTATTCTTTACCCAAACACTCTGCGAGGTCCTGGACTTCAGAAAGACTCTGTAAAGAATTCTTCAGTTTTAATTGAAGAGGAATTCTCTTGAGGCCCTTGAAAAATTATTGGATGGGGAACATTTTCGTAAGTGAGAATTCTACTCCACAAGAGACAAGAAACATAATATTCTAATCAGAAAGTAGAGAATCTCAACAAATGCTCGTATTTCTCCCACTTGCAATTTTCCCCCAAAGTATCTTGGAACTTGTTAAAAGTTGGAATTCAGAGGCAGCAAGAGAGCCAGTTGGCTGATCACGTAAGAGCAGACTTTGTTAACTGCTGAGAAAGAGGGTGGTTCACCCACGAGAGTCCAAAATGATATATGTTGAGAATTTGTCAATATTTTCAAAAAGCCAAGGAGAAAACATGTGTCAAACAGAATTTCAAATATAAACAAGTGGGAACTTATATTCAAACCTATGAGAAATAGTTCTCAAACATAAGAATGATATATTAGAACAAATATTTATCCTAAGTATTGATCTTCATAGATCACATTTATCAAGACACTTTACTTTTTCTTTGGACATATAAAATACGAGAACAACATGGTTAGTGATCAGATAGTTTGTGATGATCTGGAGAGCAGTAGTGCTTAATAATACAAAAAAAAATAACCAATTAATTATGTTTTGCTTTAGAAAATTAAGAATGGCATGTCTGGAGTTCTAGATAGCTTCAGTACTTCAAATTATGAAATGCAGACACACTCTGAAGCTCTTTGCACAACCAGACAACACCCTCTGCTCATCTCTTGCCTGACATTGCTGATCTTCCTAACCTCCTATACTCTTTCCAGGGTTAGCTTTCACAAAGCATGAACTTTCTGGCATTCTTTAATATTATTCTAGTATTATTCTATTCCGGTAAGAATTTATGGTATTTTAACTTTATAAAGATAAAAAGGAAGTAAGAAAGGTTTCTTTTGCTGACTTCCCATCCCACTTATTAAATTTTGGTCTACCAGGGACGGCTCCCTGCTCAGAGGATGCTGTACTTACTCCCAAGCAACAGCAAAGCAACAACCCATCTGTGCTGGGCTGATCTCCTATAACTTGTTAATGTACTTTTATCTTTTATCAAGAATAGTAAACAATTACATCCAGAATTGTCTGAAATGGGTTTGAGTCTTAAAATATATTTTTTTAATTTAAGTAACTTTGTTAAACAATTAGCATATATCCACTGAGAGGTACTTTTGTTTGCTTTTATGTTCTCATATTTTCTGGACTAATTCTCCCTTCCACATGCAAATCTAAAAACAATATTTAGATTCCACTCTCTCAAATGCTGATAGTGTCTTACTAAATCTAACCCAAGTCTCTTAAGGGATTTGAAGATTTTTATCAAGTGACAACGTAGCTTTTCATCAGACATTCTGTTAAAACTCTAGTACATGCTCTGCCCCAATAAACCAGATTTGGGTAAATTAAGATCGATAATTGGGTCCTGCCATGGAAAAGGGAAAAAAGCTTAAACCATCCAAAAGAGGCAAATCTCATTGCTTAATTCATTCAGTCTACAGATGTGCATCAAGAGCTGCTCTCTGCCAGGTATTGGTCTAGATGTTGCAAATATGAAAAGAACGAGAGGCACTCTATATTTGAAAAATAATTATTATCACTTTACAATTATGTTTACATATTCCTATTGAAACCAGAGCTTCTGAAGTATCTCAGAAAAGACAAAGGAGACTCAAAGAAGATAATGACTGCCATTTGAGGTGAACAAAAATTCTACAAGTTGCCAGCTTGAAGGTTTTAACCTAGGGTTTAATCTTCATTTGATAATTTGCTTAAATAAATAAGAATTGCACAACTACTTCCCTCAATTTTTCATGTCTTTCTGTATTTAATATATTTGCTTCACAAGTTGAATTCATGTATATTAAAAACTACACGAAAAATATACAACCTCATATGTAGAATCTAAAAAAGCTGAACTCCTAGAATAAGAGAAAATGATGGTTTCCAGGGGCACAGGGGTGGAAGGGAGAAAATGGGGAGATGTTAATCAAAGTGTAAAAACTTTGTGTTATAAGAGGAACAGGTTCTGAGGATCTAATTTACAGGATGGAAAATGCAATGAATATTGTATTACATATTTGAAATATGCTAACAGAGATCTTAAGCGTTACTACACACACAGAGTGACCCTGTGAGGGGATGGATGTGTTTGACTGTAGTAATCATTTTGCAATGTATATCGAATCATCACATCGCACACTTCAAATGTACACAGGTGGGGGGCGCCTGGATGGCTCGGTGGATTAGGCCGCTGCCTTCGGCTCGGGTCGTGATCTCGGGGTCCTGGGATCGAGTCCCGCGTCGGGCTCTCTGCTCCGCAGGGAGCCTGCTTCCTCCTCTCTCTCTGCCTGCCTCTCTGCCTACTTGTGATCTCTCTGTCAGATAGATAAATAAAATCTTTAAAAAAAAAAATGTACACAGGTGTTTTCTTTTCATCATCAGTTACACCTCTGTAAAGGTGGGTGGGGAGGAATCTACATGCCTCCCAAACAAATGAAAGAATCAGTAAGACAGAACATACTCTTTTTCTTTTCTTAAAATGCCCACTTATATTTTGTATCTTATATAGATTTCAGACTTTTTTGGTATATAATTTTGGTGCATTGATCTGCCATTTTGGTGACACATTAAGAATGAAGACTTCGTAAAGCATTTTAATTTATGGTTGCATTTGTTATCTACTGTTACAATTATGTTATGCAACAACCATCCACAATGCAATGGCTTGAAACATCCCTTCTTAGTAGGGTTCCAAAATATGGTTAAGCCTTAATGCCCTAAGACATTTATTAACAAATTAACCATGTGCCATTTGGGAGAGTTGAGAAAACAGTCACTCAAATATTTTTTCTATAGGGCTTAATTTTCTTATGCAAACCCCACTGAGAAAATACAGCTTCAAAACAATAGACGTCCTGGCCCCCCTCATACATCTGCAGCTTGTAATTCAGACTGGGCTAAGCTGGGCAGTTTTTCTAGCTTTATTCTGATTACATCTTGTTTTCTCTGGGGCAATGAACTAGCTATGGCACAATTCCCTTTGATAGAGATTGTTCCAAAATTTTCTGAAAAATTGGCTCTCAATATTACAAATCAGTAATGTCTATTCAACAGTGAAAAAATCACCCAAATTATGTCAGCCATCTGGATTTTTTCCACTTTAATCTCCAAATAACGCACCAGAAACACGAGAAAGGCCTGACGGCCGTCCGTCTCACCACAGCAGGTATTGCTTGGTGCACAAGCCATGGAAGAATTACCTCTTGAGCAATGTCGGGAGAAAACCGTACGCAACGAAGCAGAAGACAGGAGCGCGTCCGTGGGAACTACTGTCCTTTTTGAGTCAAATCTTTATAACCTGAAATTGGGAGAAGATGGGTGATACTTGGGCACAATTGTTGCTTCCTCATCGGATAAATTTCCAGTTTTCTGTGTTCACGGGTGAGCAATTCCACTAGTTTTCAACTCATGCAAACAAACGAGACAAAATGCGTTTTCTCCTGCCCTGCGACGCTCGGCTAGTGAGAGCGCGAGCGCACGGGGCCTGTTAAACACGAGGACGCGCGATGCGCGCAGGCTCCGGGCGCAGAGCTTCACCGTCGCAAACACCAGACGGACGCTGCCGCCGTCAGTTACAGACAACCGCGGCGAACAGTTCGTGTGAAAACTCTGAGCACACAGCACACGCGGCGGCCCTTCCTGCGGTCGGCACGTGACCCCCTGCCCTTCGGGTTCCGCAGCTCCCACGTCGCGGTGCCGTGACAAGCTCCGAGGTTCGCGCGTGGAGCCCGGAACACGGACGAGTCGTGGCTCCGGTGAGTCAGAAGGGAAAGGGCGTGAAGGGCGCGAGACAACAGCGGCCTCAACCACTGCCGGACACGGAGCCATTTCCTGCCGAGAACGACGAACACGTCCCATACGGAGTTCAGGGAAGCTCTTCGGATTCCAGGAAAAGTGCTTCTGGATCGAAGCCGCACGTCCGCTCTCCAGGACGCTCTACGGATTCGGGGGCGCCGGTCTTTACTTCTGAGACCAGACCCGGTGTTCCTTCCTCTTGTTGCGACCGCACGACCGCAGAGGCCGCATCCTACCTTCATGTGAGGAAACAGCACGACGTTGTCCGCAGGGGCCAGTCCGGCGCTTCCTCGTGCACGAGGGTCTGCGCGGCGGGGGCAGCTCCCAGACCACCGCGTCCCGGCCCCCGCCCCGCACCAGGTTCGGACGCCGGACTCCGACGTCCGCGGCGATTCGGGGAGCCGGGGCCGTGGGCAGCGGACAGGCTGCGGGGCGGCGTCCGCACGCGGGGCCGGTGCACCGCACGCTCACTGCCGGGCCGCGTGAGGAGACGGGCCGTCCACGCCCCGGAAGACGGTCCTCGGCGTCCGCGCGGGAGGCTGACGTGACGTCGACCTTCAGTGTCCGGAGTCGCACGACGCACAGTCCTGCTCCTGGGACCGCTCGTCGCCCGCGCTGCGCGGCCGCGGCCGGGACCCCGGGACGGCGGCGAGGGACGGACTAGTGTCGAGAGCCGCTGCCCGCACTTACCAGAGCTGCGACCGCGGGTCACCGCAAAGCAGGGCCCGTCTCGGTCCGCGCGGCCCAGGAGCGGCTTCCGGCGGACGCGCAGCCTGTCGCCACGGCGAGCGGACACCGCGGACACACGGCAGCGGCCGCGCGGGCCGGAGCGGTCGCAGCCGGGACCGCGGCTTCCAGGCCGCCTCCGGGCCTCCGCGTGCTGCCCTGAGCCCGCAGACACGAGCGTCGCGTCACCGCCCGCACGGCCGGCCTCTGCCGCTCCTTCAGGCCGCGCCGGCGTCAGCGCAAGCCCAGGCTCGGGCTACGGGAGCGGGACGCCCTGAGGAGCGACACGCCCTGAGGAGCGACGGCCACCACCGCCACACGCGGCCCGGCCTCCCAGAGAAGCGCCGGCCGCCCCGCCGCAGCACGGACGCCTCGGAGTCCGAGCCCTCGGGGTCCCGCGGCGGAGGCAGCAGGAGCGCCCTCGGGAGGCCCCGGCCCGGAGCACAGAATGAAGCCGCCCCCGCCAGAGGGAAAGCGGCGTCACGGCCTCGTGCACCTGGCCGGGCCTGGGGAGGCTGCTGCGGGCCGCTCTGGTCTCGTCGCCGCTGCGAAGCCGGTTGCGCTGGGTCACGGCCTCCGAGAACGGCAGCCTCGAGCAGAGCTGCCGCGGCCAGACCCACCCTACCGCGGGCCGCGTGGCCCCGGAACCTTCTCCACGCGGCTGGGGCGGTCTGCAAGGAGCAGCTTCGCGCGAGCGACGGCTCCGCTTCCACCTTACAGCTCGGCGGAAGTGGCCGCCGCCGCCAGGCGGAAGTTACAGGTGCGCTCTGCGCTTGCTCCGACGTTCCCGCCCACAGCCCGGTGCCAGGACCCAGGCGCGGTCTGCAGCCCCCGCTGCTGCGGCACCCCCGTGGGTGGGAACCCCCGCCAAGAAGGTGCAGGCGCTTCTGCACACTCAAGAACCGAAGATGGAAGTAAGATAGGCAGAAAGTAAAGTTTCAGAAGAGGGATTTTTAGACATTTGTGCAAACACATTTGAAAACCTAAATTACTAGTCTAATTTCCTAGATAAATACAGAATTTGAGCAGGAAAGCTATAATTAAATTTGGCACTCCTTTTAAGGAATTAGAGTTTTCTTAAAGTCTATGGAATTTTTTAAAAATACGACTAAAAAATAGAGGAATAAAAAGATGACAAATCACATAGAATATGCTTGTGATATGCTACTTTAGAATTTATTATTATTCCTTTACCTTGGAAATAAAAAATATATAAATAAAATACGTATAAATGAAAAAGCCCCTCCCCCAAAGTAACATTTTTAGTGTAACTTCTCTGCCTAATATAATCTCTCCTCTGGTATTAAAAAGGTTAATATAAAATATATTATTCTTAATCAAATAAGGTCCCTCATGACAAGCTATTTCTCCTATACATTTTTGCTTAAAATAATCTCCCTTGGACTTTATTCTCTCACTACCTAAATAAGCTTGCAGATGTAATTCTTTTAAAATTATTTTTATCCTTATATGCCAGAGTGATGTTTTAAATACGTTTTTCAACTAGGGGCACTCCGGTGGCCTAGTCGGTTAAATGTCCCGCTCTGGATTTCCGCTCAGGTCATGACCTCAGGGTCCTGGGATCAAGCCCCACTGGCCCACTTCTTGCTCAGCAGGGACTCCCCTTGTCTAGGTCTTCATCTGTCCCTCTTCCTGCTTGTGTGCTCTTTCTCTCTCTCTGAAATAAATACGTAAATCTTTTTTTAAAAAGTTTTTCAACTAGTATGGCTTGCGACATATCAAAGTAAAGCCCTGAACAATCATAGCAGATAATGGCTATTAACAAAGAGTATGACTGTACTGGCCTATCCTGACTCATTATCAATCCAGACTCTATACAGAGTAACCGCACCTCTCTGTTTACGCAAAATGGTTTTAATTTATAACTGCTCTCCTGGCGTTATTTATAGTGTTTACCTTCATTCTCAGAAGTGTCCTAGCTTAAATGTTAAATTATATTGTCGCCCTGACTTATAGATACACAGACATAAATGATTCCTCGGAATATCAACTACCACAGCAGTATTTTCATTGAGAACTAGATGGCAAATATTTCCCTGTTAGCCTCCTAGCACATGCCAGTGATCAAAATTTCTATTTTCATTAACACAAGAAGTCCTAGTATGTATTCTTGCCCTTCCACAAAGTATTCCCTCTCTGTAAGAGGAGAACTTGCATGCAGGGCCTGCAAAAATCTTGGAATACTGTATTTGAATAACGATGTAATTAAAGCCTTCTCTTCCAGACCAAAAGTGTGAAGACATAACTTGCTTGGGGGATTCTAAGGACAGACATCAACCAGTCATATATCCTTCCTGTAAAAGGAACTTTCTGCTTGTGAGTGTGCAAGCCTCTCCGTGAGCCCAGCAGATTGAGTGATCCGTAAAACAGACTACCCCAAGACAGCTTAAAGTAGATGGAGAGCCCAGAGAAGGCATCAAAATTTGAGTCAGGTTTCCAAGTGTAGAGGATTTATACAGTTATTGCAGGGGAGTTGGCCAGGAGCAAGGCTGGCTTCCTCCCAAGAGGCCTCAGAGGGTAATAATGTTCGTTACCTGGGTGGGTTCACTGTGACCCGTGAATTGGCCTGCAGCTTTACATGTCTGGTAGCTTGATTTTGTCAGCAGTCCCAAAGCAAATCCACTTCACAAGAACAAGATCACATCACCCAAGCTCCTGAGGTACATAGATGAGACCAGAATGTGACTTAATTTACACTGTGAAATAATTGTTATAGGGAATAAAATTTTTGAAACTCATATGAGCAACACATTTTGCCCTTGTAGGCACACACAGAAAGACAATAATAAGAATGCTGTTCAATAAATCTGGAGTCGAAACAAGAAGTTAGATGATTCCAATTTTTAATGGCATTAGGCTCAGACAACTGATTAATTCATCTTAAAACAGGGATAGGCTTGCCAAAGGAGTCAGGAGTCAGTATATCCAAAGTCTGTTGGCTGAGTGACCTTTTCTCCTGGGTAATGCTTGGATAAAAATTGCCAAATCTGCCTTCATGACTTCCTTTTTCAAAGGTTCCCATGAGTAACCAACTTGCATCAAATCGACTTACTTTCTTTAGGTATCTTAATACTCTATATCAAGTTTCACTCATTTATATAGCCTGTAAAGCTTTGTTTCTTTGTGATGAGTTAAAATCATATTTTAAATTGCATAAATTATAACATACATAAATATCTTTTGAAAGAGGGAAACTTTCGGGGTGCCTGGGTGGCTCAGTGGGTTAAAGCCTCTGCCTTCAGCTCAGGTCATGATCTCAGGGTTCTGGGATCGAGCCCCACATTGGGCTCTCTGCTCAGCGGGGAGCCTGCTTCCTCCCCCCATTTCTCTCTGCCGGCCTCTCTGCCTGCTTGTGATCTCTGTCAAATAAATAAATAAAATCTTTTAGAAAGGCGGGGGGTGGGACTTTCAACCCTTCAAATTTCCACTGCCCTTCTCAGAAATGCACACACATACAGATATAGGTGTATAAAAATTTCTCCATTGGTTTCTTTCCTTAAAATTAAATTAAATCTTTTTTTTTAAGATTTTATTTATTTATTTGACAGACAGAGAGATCACAAGTAGGCAGAGAGGCAGGCAGAGAGAGAGGAGGAAGCAGCTCCCTGCAGAGCAGAGAGCCCGATGCGGGGCTTGATCCCAGAACCCTGAGATCATGACCTGAGCCGAAGGCAGCGGCTTAATCCACTGAGCCACCCAGGCGCTCCCTAAATTAAATCTTCATCCCAATTCTCATCCATTTAGGCTGGCAGGATACTTAGTTCTGGGCACCAGGGCTTGTCTATCCCATTCCCATCCCAGGACTCATGACACCTCTCATTGCTGCTGCCTTAATTATTTCCTGTGGAAGCCCCTCTTCAAAGATGTGAACAGTCTTCACATCTTCAGGGTTCTGAAAGGAAGTTAATTGTGAAATCTCACACCATTGCAAGTCCCTGTCAACCAAAATTTTCAGTTCACCACTCTACCTCTTTTCCCTCCCCAATACCATCTTGATTTCTCCCACTTCCTTCTTCACCTAGCTTGGATTCCGTGATTCATCATTTTAGCTGTTCTTCACATATCCTTGGGGTTTTCATCTCCCCTATCCATTCCATCTCACCTAGGAAAACCTCTGTCTGTGAAAGCCACCCATTCACCCATTCAGGCAGTTAGTTACACATCAGTGAGGAGGGATAAAACAGATGCTGGCCATAGCTTCAGAGCCACCCCCAAGGGTTAACAGGAACAGGAAAGGTCTAGCCACAGAGCTGGCTCCAAAGCCCAAGAGGACTTCCAAGAGCTAAGCATGTGAACAAAAAGTGCAGCTTGCCCTCAAATAACTTTAAGGTCACAGCATGAGTATTGGATACTCATAAATATACAATACATAATAAATACAATTATACCAGAATGCATCATGGGTAGGTGCATGCACAAAAGCCAAATTATAACCACCAGCTGTCAATCAAAAATGTCAATCAAAGTCAATTACAGATGCAGAAAGTAAGCTTAAAAGATGCAACTAGAGCTTCTTGGGGCCACGGCCACTCTTGTTCCAATAATGGCCTTTTTTTTTTTTTTGACAATGTACTATGCTTATCTACTCAATAAACTCTACCTCCCCATTCTAACCTCAGGTCTCCAATTCTTTGGTTGCATCTGGAACAAGAAGCAAGTGACCCAGTTAACAATTCTACCCCTGAACCCAGGTAACTGAGTGCACCTAAAGAAAAACAAGCTTATACCGGCCTACTTAACTTATGACCACAAACCTCAAAGAGCCTGCTAGTACTGTCTAATGATTATACATTTCTTTAGTTAATTCACATTTAATTTCTCCAAAATAATTATTTCACCCATTTTTTCCTCTCAGTTTCAGAACCCTATTATTACTACATAACTTACTCTTAGCTTATCACCTTGCTTTCATTTTCACTTAGAAAACATAAAAATTTCATGGAGAAATTTCATGTCCTACACCATTAAATCTACCAATTTATAGGTATTATACTTTCCATTTTATTAAAGTGATAAAAAAAAATAGTCTTTATCCCTAAGTCACAACAGGCCACCTGAATATTTGTTCTCATTTCTCTTACCATTGCAAATACCTCTTCTAACCATCTTCCTCTCTCTTGCATCATCATGTTTTCCTCCCTGTGGATCATTTCCATCAACAAAAAGCATGCCCCATTTATTTGTTTCCATTTTCAGGAAAAAACGAGCAAGCGAAAAATGTGTATTACTTGTATACATTTTCACTTCCTTTCTTAGATGCTCTCTTCACGGAAATAGTCCATTCAAATTCAAAGTTCCATACATATTCAACAGATGTCCTCTAACTTTTCTCAATACCATTTCACCATTGATAAGTCCCTGCTTGCTATTCCCTCCCTCATGTATTTTCAGGACACTGTGTCACTAGCCAATGGTCTATACCAATCACTTCCCTTGTCAGCTTTCTTTGCTGAATCTTTCTGTTTTCCTAACCCCTACATGTTGGAATGCTCCAGAACTTACTCCCCACACCTCTTCTTTTCTCCTTTTAAAATTACTTTCTGGGCAATTCATTAATCCCCCCTTTTTTTAAAAATCACACCTGAGTCCTACATTTTTATATCAGGCCCATCCGTGCTACTGGATTCCAGACTCAGATATCCAGTTTCAAATTCAGCATGTCCACTTGGATATCCATAGGAATCTGAAATAAAAATCTAAAACTGAATTTTTATTTTTTAATATATATGTTCCACCTCAAGGGACTCTATCTCATCTTATTAAATGGTAATGCTATTTGCCCAGCTTTTAGTCCAAAACCTTATAATCCTCCTTGATTCTTCTTTCTCATACCAACATATTATCTGAAACCAAGTCCTATCAGTTCTATTTCAAAACATCTACTGAATGAAAGAAACTACCACATTCTCAAATGTCCCCATAGTTTAAGAACAACCATCTCTTACCTAATTATCATAAGAAGCTGTTGGATTTCTTCCAACACAACCAGGTTTGTTCCCACTTCAAGGCCTTTTGCAGTTGATAGTCCTTGTCAAGGATGTTTGTTCTTCCCTTATGTTGGCAAAGCTCATTCCCTCATTTCACTTAACTTGTTAGTCTTATTTCACCTGCTCAGACAGACCTTCCCCTGACCTTCAATAGTAGGTGTAGCCTCATCTATAACCTTTGTATTCTAGCTTATTCCCAACGACAGATACAATAATTCTTCTCATAGAATATGCCCTTTTGTAAATAAATTTGACACTTTTCCCATCAAAGGGTAAAAACTCGATCTCTTTCCAATAAATCTGGACTGAATTTAGGACTTCCTTTGACAGATGGTATGATAGAAGTTATGCTGTATGCTTCAGTTCTAGGTCTTAGGAGCTTCTCTGCTGGCTTTCTTAGAAGCCATTCACCATGAAAGAAGCTCAGGATATAATACTGAAGGATGAAAGACCACATGGAGAGGCCACATGGAGAATGGAGTTACCCTAGCCAGCAGTCAATGCCAAGCTCTCAGATTGTATGTGTGTGTATGTGTGTGTGTGTAGCCTCTTGAACAGTCTAGTCCCAGAGTTTTCTTGATGAGTATAGGCACATAAATGATTCCAGACATCTTAATGGATTTTTTCATGATTTTATATCACACAAATATAAACAGCTAGCTGCTCTTTTCATGAATATCTAAAATAATTTCAAAAGAGTCTTTGTTGGGGAGTTTAGATCTTTTTACTTACAGAGAGCATATTGTGGGAGTAATAATTTTTTTTTCCTTTAGTTGCGAAAACACAGTGCAGTCATAGCTGTCGATCATTTCATTATCTTGGCATCAAGTGAGATAGAAAAGATTTTGACAAATATAATAAAGAGAAAAGTATTCAAAATATAAAGTGATGATAGAGCAAATGAAAAAGAAAAAGACAAGATTTTAACTTTATTTCACATTATTTGAAATGAGATTTAAATTTATAAACTAAAAACCCCACAATTATATTTTTCCAAAAAAGTGACTGTCTATATGTTTATGACAACCTATTTGAATTTTGACAGATAATTTCTTTTCAAACATAAGCCATAACCTATTGTCAATTCTAGAGTTTAAAAAATCCTTATAGCTGGCAAAACCATCTCAATTAGTAAAATAGTTTGCCTATGTATTCTATCAAAATCTCACTTCACTATTTAACTTATTTTAGAACTATAATTATAAGTTAACACTATAATTTCATGAATCCATTCATTTTATGAATATCTTCATAAGATTTTTTATTAAAATATTTCCTTGAACTTTTTTTTTCAGTGCAAACTTTGAGGTAAAACTTTGTTCCTTGCTATTTATTTAGTATGAAATATTTCCTAGCATGTTGACTGTGCAGATTGGATTTCCCAGAAAGCAGACTCTGAGACAAACTTTAGTATGCAAAATGCTTAATAAGAAGTTTGCTTGGAACCAACATTTGTATAGAGGTGGGAGGGTCATAGCAGGGTTAGGCAGAGGAAGAAGTTAAGTTGTAATGCAGTTCCAACAGCCTCAGCTGGAATGGCAGTTCTCAAATGATAAAAAAGTTTCAAAAGTATATTGTGTTGGGCCAGAATGAAAGATCTTTATATTCATGCATCAGTTTATCATTACACATGAATCACAACAGTCATGGGCTCATCCTTACACCTCCTTTGGTATAAAAAATGGGTCCTGTGGATGGACACAATGTTATCGGGATCCCTGATGGTGGGCCCAACACTATGTAACCCTAACTCAGATAGTAGTGCTGGCTGAAATCTTATAAGTAGGAAATGCAAACCCATCCCTGAAGTGTCTTATCAGAGCTAATCACTGGCATTTGGGGGGAAGAAAGGATCCAGTGTTACTTACTGGCCACCAACTAACCAGTTAATCTCCTCACCTCTTGAGGAGAGGAGACTAACTTGCCATATCCAGAGACTTCGTTTTGGCATTTGTCATCAATAGGGGAGATACTCTGTAGCAGCAGAAGGTAGAGCAGTCCCAGGAAGTTGGAGCCCATGCTGCTGGATTCATGCATAGCCTCCACTCTTCACTTTAGTCATGTGCTCATTATGCCAGCATGGGAATGGCTGGTGACACATTCTGGTTCATGGCCAAGTCTTTTTATCTATGTTGTTCTGTAATGCCTCTAACCCTATAAGTGCTCTGATTGGCATTAACATTTGATATGAATATTTTCGAACTTCATACCTACTTCCATGTGCACAACCAAATGCCTCTTCCCCAATTCTTCAATTTTCTAATTGTTCTCCTTCTGTGCCCCTGAAGAGCTAGCCATGCCATTTGCCACTGGCTATACCCATACATATACAAACTCCTATAGATTACACACATACAGATATATGGAAGAGTATGTATATGAGTCTGTACATGTCTAACCTCAGGCCACTTCTCTTTCCACACATATTGGATGACCAGGCGCATCATCCAAACCTCTTCTCCCTATGCACTCTCAAGACTACCCCTCATTAGGGCTACAGTACAGTTGCTCTCCAGTTGCAGCCTAATATGCGTAACTTTTTCCAGCAGCTCTGACACAGGATATGCCTAAAATGGCTCCAGCGATCTCTGTCTCCTGATATTCATACTCTTGTATAATTCCCTACCCTTCGGTACGCTCTTGAGTGCAAGCGTGAACTATTACTTCTAATCAATAGATATGACAAAGACAATAAGAGGACAGGACACCTCTATGATTGGGATACATAAGAGAATAACTTCTGTATTGCTGTCAGACTCTCTTTTTCTGGCTTTACTTGAAGGAAATTGCCATGTTGGAGAAGTCCACATGGCAAGGAATTAATGGTAGCCTCCAGCTAGCTAAAAACAGAAGCCCTGATTCCAAAAACCATCAAAATATGAAATCCCACTGAAAACCACACAGTTTAGAAATGGATATTTCCCCAGCTGAGCCTTCAGAAGAGATTGTCCTGGGCAATTTTTTGTAGTCTCATGAAAGACTATGAAGGGGAAGACTCAGTTAAACATTCCCAGATTCCTAAACCACACAATTTATGAGGTAATAAATGTATATTATTTTATCTGCTTAATTTTGGGGTGACTTATTATGCAACAACAGATTACTAATATATCATCCATGAACTAAATAAAGAGGCTGTCTTAAAAAACAACTTAAAAGCAGAAATTATACTTTATATATGAGAGTATAAAATATAGTAGAGGACTTCAGTTACAATTCAGGTTTTTGTCTCTAAATTTGTTAGGAAATAGGGAGCCAGTGAAGATTTTATTACCCAGAAAGTGAAGGGGATTTTTTCCCAGTGATTTAAAATTTGGGGTGGGGGTGGACTTTGTATATTGAAACGATAAAGGTGAAAACAGAATGGCATCATGCTTGTAGAGACAAGAGAAAATGAGGGTTTGAGCCAACATATAGATAAGAATGTAAAGACAAAAGTTAAATGAAAAATATTGTCTCAGTATTCAATTGACAGGATTAAATGTGGGAGATGAAGGAGGTGGAACAGTTTACGATTTAAGACATGGATGGCTGGAAAATTGCTGGCTTCTAACAGAATGAAGAAAGCAGGAAGAGTTGTTGGCTTAAAATCTTAAATATTTCTTTATTTTAAAGAATAGAATATAGAAGATTTTTTTAAAAAACCCATTTAGAAATGTGTATGTGGACCTTAAAAGATACTTAATTAGGAGATATCAATATTGCAAAAATAGTTTAAAGGAGAATCTAGAGAAAGAAGAGATTTGGTTAAAGAAAGGACTTTGGAGAATTAATCCACATGAAAAAACAAAAGATAGGATGTGAAAAGGGGATAATCAAAGACAACAAGCAGGAAGGCTAAGGTGGAAAGGAGAGTCAAGAAGGTGGAGCTAAAAATTAGATGGACTGAAAAAAGCTCGTTTGCCCTGAATGTAAGAAATCACAAAATAATTAATTTCCAAAGAGCAGTAAAGAAGGTAACTGAATTACAAGAGGTCGGAGTGAGTGGGAGGTAAGAAGTTGTGGCAGCAAATTTCTTTCTAATGGAATTTGGTGGAGTAACAGATCAAGAAGGAGAATGTGGGATGGGAGTCCAATAGGAAACGAGAAAATGAGCTTTGAAACCAGGAGATGGGAAGTTGCATCACCCCTTGTCAGATGGCTCCCACGTCAAAGCCATAAATTACAAGATACTGGGTGAGGCAAGGCTGGAGTTCAAGAGGAGTGGAAACCTTTAAGATAGTCACTACAAGGAGTAAGAAAGAACATTTACAACATCCTTAGCAGTGATGAGAATCCAGCTACATTTAAACAGCTTGTGAAATTTACTCAATTAAGGCTGCAATCTCACCACTAGAGGACCACATGCTAAATTGAGCTCCAAAATGATAAAAGTTATGCCTTTTATCTGAGCCCCTTTTTGTTCATCCAAAATCCACAGTCAATGGACACATAGGAACCCTTATGTTTGCTTCAAGCATATTACATCATTTGCCATCCCTGGTTCATACCATGCCTCCATCCCTTTGTTTATGCTGTTTCCTCTGCCCGAATGAGCCTGCTCCTGTATTTTAGGTCCTAGCTCAAGCATGACATAGTTTATGAAGTCTCTTTCCCATCTGTTTCTCAAACACTGTAGAGTTGACCACATTCTTCATTACTTGCATTATACACACCCTGCTAGAGAAAGACCCTATTTTCTTTTTTTTTTTTTTTAATTTTATTTATTTATTTGAGAGAGAGAGGGAGCATGAGAGGAGAGAGGCCAGAGGGAGAAGAGACTCCCTGCTGAACAGGGAGCCCAACATGGGACTCCATCCCAGGACTCCAGGATCACGACCCGAGTCAAAGGCAGTTGCTTAACCATCTAAGCCACCCAGGTGCTCAGAAATACCATATTTTCAAATGTATTTTAGAAAATGTATACTAAAGTCAAATGTGGAAAAGTCAGGCTACTGACTGATAAAGGATAAGGATCGAGACAACTCCAGATAAATAATATATTCTAATTTTTAGGTTACTGTTTCTGAATTCCCAATGAGTATCATGTTGCCTGTTGTGTAGCTAATTTCCCTTCTAATTTCAAATTTTTTTTTAAATTCACACATCACCTTTCCATAAAATGATATGGATCAGATCACTTCCCTATTAAACACTTCATGGTCTGGTACAGAAAATTTTTCAGTGCTATTTGCCTATGGGCTCCTCTAGCACCAGCATTCTGATCAGGCTAGGCTCCTGCCACACATCCAAAGCCAAATACCCCACACCACTCAGGTTCAACCTTCTGAATCTGGAAAATTATAACTCATCATTAAGACCTGGTTCCCTTGTCACAATGTCAATGAGTTCATTCCCAAGGCAACATTGGTTGTTCCTTCCTCCACATTCCTTATAGCAGGTGATCTTTTTTTAAAGATTTTATTTATTTATTTGACAGAGAGAGATCACAAGTAAGCAGAGAGGCAGGCAGAGAGAGAGGGGGAAGCAGGCTCCCCACTGAGGCAGAGAGCCCGATGTAGGGCTCGATCCCAGGACCCTGAGACCATGACCTGAGCCAAAGGCAGAGACTTAACCCACTGAGCCACCCAGGCACCCCTAGTACGTGATCTTTAACTCTGAAGGAGTACTTGTATAGTAATGGTGTACTGTAACTGATCTTTTTGCATAGTTTCCTCTCAATAGACTGGACATAATGTAAATGATTAACAAAGACATTTACTAATTGATTTAAGTTTCCATTTTATTAATAAGAATCTCAGAATAAAACAAAGTTGATTACGGTAATTTTATTCACTTTGTTCACTGAACACCAACTTTGTGCCTAGCTTAGAAGGCAGGATATATTGTGGTG
This sequence comes from Meles meles, assembly GCF_922984935.1. Taxonomy (NCBI): domain Eukaryota; kingdom Metazoa; phylum Chordata; class Mammalia; order Carnivora; family Mustelidae; genus Meles; species Meles meles. Next base: position 405,679 of record NC_060074.1, on the reverse strand, counting down.
AAATCAAAACATACAGTCTTTACTTCATAGAACTTAGAGTTTAGTAGGGTAGAATTGGTATATAAAAAATCCGCATAAAATGACAAATTATTTTTTTAAAGATTTTTATTTATTTATTTGAGAAAGAGACAGAGAGAGCTGCAGCTGGAGAGGGAGAAGCAGATTCCCTGCTGAACAGAGAGCCTGGCACGGGACTCAGTTCCAGGACTCCAGGATGATGACCCAAGCCAAAGGCAGACACTTAACCAACTGAGCCACCCAGGTGCCCACAAATTATTTTTAAATGTTAAAAAAAGCATAAAGGGACTTAGGCTACTTTAGATAATCAAAGAAAGCCTCTCTTAATAGTTGATATTTAATCTAATAACTCATAGGGAAGGAAGAAAAGAAATACTAGTTGTGGAAGAACGGGTTAGAAACTTCCAGGCAGAAGTAACATATATAAAGTCCCTCGGCAGAACAAAGCTTGGCATACAGGAGAGAGAAAGGTGTGGCCAAAGTATGGAATATGTTGAGAGTGGTATGAAATGAAGGCATGGAGAAGTACCAAAAGCCACAGAACTAAGGAATTTGTCTACCAAAATAAGTTTCTACTTTATTCCAAATAGGTTGGGAAAATATTAAAGAATACGAATTGGTAAATTGACATGTTTGTTCTAATTTACAATATAAAAATTTGCCTTGCTAGCATTTGAAGAATACATTGGAGTTGGCAAGAACAGAAGCACGGAGGACACCTGGGTGGCTTAGTTGGCTAGGCGACTACCTTCAGCTCATGTCATGATCCTAGGGTTCAGGGATCAAGTCCACATCAGTCTCCCTGCTCAGTAGGGAGTCTACTTCTCCCCCTAAACTTCTCTCTCTCATGCTCTCTCTCATTCTCTCTCTCAAATAAATGAAATCTTAAGAGAAAGAGAACAGAACCAGGGAGAATGAGGAGACTATTGTGGATGTCCAGGGCAAAAAAACGATGACTTGGACCAGGGTCATAGAAATAGAAAAATAGAGACGTAGATATTTTTGATGCATGCTTTCTAGAGAATAGAGAGGTTTTAGCAATGGATTCAGTGGGGGTTCAATGGAGAGGAATGTGTTGTAAGATTTCTCACCACCATTAATCATTGTTCCCATTATGCCTTAGGTAGGACTTATGGCTTAACTACAAGCTATGCAATAAATAGAGGGAAAAAAATATCTGTGCATGGAGTCAATGCTTTTCTTGAAAGAAAGGAAGAAAAATAGTCGCATGTCCATCTCTCTCAACTGCAATTCTCAATTTTGTAGTCAATCAAATTTGATATAAAATTCTGATTCCATCTTTCTGTGACCTAACGTTATATATTTATTTATTTATTTATTTGACAGACAGAGATCACAAGTAGACAGAGAGGCAGGCAGAGAGAGAGAGGAGGAAGCAGACTCTCCGCTGAGCAGAGAGCCCGATGTGGGACTCGATCCCAGGACCCCAAGATCATGACCTGAGCCAAAGGCAACTGCTTAACCCACTGAGCCACCCAGGCGCCCCCTAACGTTATATTTTTTTTAAGTATTTATTTATTTGACAGAGAGAAATCACAAGAGAGGCAGGCAGAGAGAGAGGAAGGGAAGCAGGCACTCTGCTGAGCAGAGAGCCCGACGTGGGACTCGATCCCAGGACCCTGAGATCATGACCTGAGCTGAAGGCAGCGGCTTAACCCACTGAGCCACCCAGGTGCCCCCCTAACGTTATATTTTTAATGATTTTATTTATTTCTTTGAGAGAATAGGAACGAGCAAGAGAGAGAGAGAGCATTCACACAACAGAGGGGAGGAGCATAGGGAGAGGGCTGAGCAGACTCTATGCTGAACAGGGGGCCCGACTCTAGGATCCACCTAGAGCCCTGGAATCTTGAAAGCAGACACTTAACCAACTGAGCCACCCAGGACCCCCTCTATGATCTAACTTTAGCGGGGCAAGTTATTTTTCTGTTTCTGAAATTTCTCATCTGAAACCAAAAGCACTTATTTCATATGGACGGGGGTGTTGTCAAATTTAAGAGAGCCAATATTCGTGAAAAGCATAATGCAATACATTGCATATGTTAAGTACTGACGTTTATAATTCTTTTCAGTTGCAGATATTTCTTTTAAAAGTCCCTTTACATCATTACACATGCATGGACTAGGTGTTTCAACTCCTCCTGCAAGGCCACATAAACTCAGCACATGCTCAGAAATACCTGCTTAGTCCATTATTTTAAGTTTCAGAAAGTGTGAGAACTACTTCAAATAATGATCTTACATTTGAAAGACGCAGTGGACTATCAAGATACATACTGGCATATTTTCCACTGTATTAATTTTCAAACATGCCACAAGAAGTATAAATTGCCTTGGAGGCATAAAATGTTTCAATAAAATATCTTAAAAGAAGACTATTTCAGCTCTTTCGCAGATGTATTTTCTCTTGTGTATATGAAGTTGCCAGGTTATAAATACTCCTATTATACACATGTACTTTGGTACTGTATTCATTCTTTGGAACTGAAAGAGTTTTGAAAGAAAAATCAATCTATGCTAGCACATAATCCTTGCATTTGTCAAAAAGGTAAAACAGCAAAGATGACGGCATTTACAAAGAGAGAGAAACATTTTAGAATCTTCCATTGCTCTTAAACTCTTGAATAGAATTACATGAAATGGTCACACTTCCATATAATGCCTTGAAGATCTGTATGCTTTAGGATATCTCATGTCATTAAAGCCTGAAGATTGATTACCATTGTGGTGAAAAGAAAGAACACAGGTTAGTTCCCCACTTTCCTCTTCTGCAAAAAGCAATCTGTGATTCAGAGAAAATCAAAAGGTAACTGAAAAAGATAGGATAGGATAAAATGTTAGGCTCAGTTTCCATTTGATGGTGTAAATATCCAGGGGTCAGTTCCCCAGGGCAAGGTAGACACTGTCCTCCCTTGAGTGTCTGCCTTTCTCATTAATTTGCACCCTCATCTGGATCATAAGTGATTGTATTTGCACTGCTACCCAGCTTCCTGGTGAGGGGTTGCAGCCTGGAACAGGCACTACCTCAGGTAAACAAAGAGGTATCCAAGGCAGTAAACCCTTCCCCCCATGCATGTCATAATCATATTCTTGAAGAGCTGTCGTAGCCAAATTTATGTATGGAACACTGCATCCTTGATTCCTATTCCAGAGCTCAGATAATTAGACTGTATGGCTTCCTTCAGAAATACTTCATTTGAAATTATACTACATTTTTAATTTGTTTTACTTCTCTTCACTAAAAGAAAAACGTAAATGGAAAACATTTGTGAAGTATTATTAACATGCCATGTTATATTAGTTTCAAGTGTACAACATTGATTCAACAATTCTGCATGTTATTCAGTGCTCACCATGACAAGTGCAGTCACTGTCCTTCATCATACATTATAATTTTGACTGCATTTCTTATGCTGTACTTTTTATCTCCATGGCTTAATTATAAGTGAAAGGCTATACCTCTTAATCCCCTTTATTTCACCCATCACCCCAACATCTGAGAACCACCAGTCTGTTCTCTGTACTCAAGACTTTTGTTCATTAGTTCTGGGTTTTTTTAGGAAAAAATAAATATATATTAGAGTGGAGAAAAAAAACTGACAATTTTGAGCCAGTTGCCAATTATATTCTCACCACCTTAGATTTAATATCACTGACCAAATAACTTATGCACAAACTATTGTTAATCTACATATGATTCTTGTATGTGATTATAATCACATTTAAGTGATACCTTTTCAAGTAAACAATGCATATATGAAAATCTCTAGCTTCCACTCTTGTAAAACTGATTCTAAGTATTAATGTTTCAAAATCTGTTGGGCTAATCAAGGTCAAGTCCCCATTATGGACTATAATTTCCTCATCTGTAAAATTAGACGATCAGATTACATGATCTCTACAGTCCCATCCAACCTTGAAGATTTAAAAGTTTTAATTCCAAGAAGGGGAGTGAAGGAATCCAACCTGTATCTCTGACCTTGGCGCTGAATTACACTGTATCCTTTTGACCCCCTTTTCTCTCCAGAGAACTTGTATCTAAAGAGTGTATGTTCATACCTGATATGCTACTTCCAGCAACAAAAAGTGAAAGATTAAAATGCGAGGCTGCTCAGCGTAGTATTTCAATTCATAGAGACTCAAAACCAAAGAGCCAACTTCATACTGAATGGACTTAAATGCACTCAATTACAGTCGTCAAAATCATGCACAGACTGGCACCTTCAACTTCATTAAATCCCAGTACTCAAAGTATTACACATGCTGTTTTAGACTTGGCTCCAGAATGGTGAGTGAAATATCCTTAGAGGTGACCTATTAACATGAACATATTCGTAATGCACCAAAGACTGTGACTGATCTCTTTCAGATTGCAAATGGCCTTCTGCCATAGACTGGTCTAGAAATAAAGCAAACACAGCAACAGGACAGAATGAAATCTAAGAAGGCTAAGACAAGAAAACATTTTTTCCCCCTTAATGCTTGGGATTTGAGAAAGCAAATAATGTTATTGTTTTCTGACTCTATTACTACAAAATAATTTGGAAAGCATTAAGTTATTCATACAAATAGAAGCACTAGCAATTTGTATTGCCTGATAATTCTAAATCCCTCGTTTTGTTTCCAGATTCTTATGCAAATCACATCTAAGTTGTAGTGTCAGAATTCACCTCCATTTAATCAGTTTGATTGGCGGATGCTCCCTTGAACCTGGAGACACTTACACATGTGACAGGAGCCAGCAGAAGAGATGAAGAGTGTAAGGACCAAAAAAAGCAGCATTAATGTCTTTCCTTCCTTCCCAGTCTCAGAGAGACCTCACTTGAGAGCACCTGGCTCACTGCCCAGCAGCCAGCAGGATTCAGGTGCTCAACAAAGACGTCATTAATGCCCCGTTTACACGGTGCTCGAAGTGGGCATCGCGTGCCACGCACAGCCCCGGGACACCAGCAGATCTTCCCTCCTGGATCTACCCTTTGCCCAGGACTTAGAACTAGGTTTTGCTCTGAACTTCGGACTATACACCCACTTCTGACACTGGAATTCTGCATTAAGACCAGCCTATTTCACTGGTACTGCAGTGTTTTGTCTTGCTCCTGCCAGCCGCACCACCTCCAGGACGTAATTCTCGTTTCTATAGCTGTAGCCAACGACTGTGCACGTTGCAGGATCTACAGGTCTGATTATAGTAACAGGACATTGATTGGGGCGGCTTCTGACTCAAGTTTCTACTGAGATCCAGGACAGTAGGTGCCAAGTACTTCAACATTCCCATGTGAAATACTAGCAGGACTGCAAAAGGGCTGTCTGTGAATCAGTTTTAACTCCCTCTTTATTTCCACTCATCTCTGGCTTCTAAAGGGGGTTGGTTTAGAGAGGCAGCTTTTACACTGAGAAACAGGACTGGGATTTCTTGGAGACATTGCTAGTGAGCCGGAGGCGGCGTGGGACACACACGGTTGAGTTTGCCCCGGTCCCAAGCAAGGCTTCAAAGGAACCACTCCTTGAGTTTGACAGAACGCCCTGCAGTTTAGCAACAAGCAGTCCAGTCTCCCACGCAAGACTGACTGTAAAAGGGGCAGGAGGCTGGTCAAACAGCCCGTGACCGCAGAGGGGAGGGCTGACTAGGGAAGCCGCCCACTCTCCACAGCAGGTTCCCGAGGACAAAGCATGGGCCAGCCACATGGAAAGGAGAGCTTCCCATGCCTGAAGTGGTTTTGAACCCTCTCCAAGAGGGCTTTCTGTGAGGGTCAAGACAATGTCATTGAGATGTTGGAGGTATGGCGCAAACTGCAGAAGTTGTGTGAGAATCACAACCGGACAGAAGGAAAGTCACTACCCATGTGGAGAGGACTTCAGGAAGACTGGAGTCAACACCCAGCGAGACACCCAGGAAAAATTCAACTCAAAACAACAGCAAAGATCAAAAGATGCCAACATCAGCACTACCTGTGCTCAGACAAGAACTACCCGCCTCTTACTCCCGGTCCTCCCCGTACTCCCGCCCTGGCAGCCAGCAGGAGTCCAGGGAGTGAGACAGACACTGCGATGCTAAGAAGATGGCCATGAAGGAAAGAGGCCGTCCACGTCCGCCTCTGGTGTGAGCTTCCAGCTGGAATGCACATGAGCAATGGGAGGAAAGGCTTTAACTCACTATGAGGCTTTCCATTTTGCACACTATGTAGAACTGAATATTTTAATCACTGAAATGAGTCTTTGCAATCAGGAAGGAGCACAGAACTTCTGGTTATCTAAGATAATTATAGGAAATATGAGGCCTATCAAGGATCTCACCCAGGACCAGGGAGTTGCCAGGGATAGAAGAAATCTAAACAAGCAAAAAAATGGCGGCGAAGGTAAAAATCCGTTTCCAGCCCGCATGTCATTTCTCATATTGGGTACACATTAGTACCCTGTGCTGCCACGTGCTGTAGAAAGCCGGACACGGAAGCTTCCTTCCCTTATCAGAGCTGATCAAATTTGCAGCTGGGAGATACTAGAACAGGTTTAACAGCTTTCTAGTGGGGCATATATTCTGGTTAACTTCCCCTACATTTTGTACTCCATTACTCTCCGCTTCCACTGAGGTATCAGCACGTCTTATACCGAATCCTGTGGTAAATTTAAAGAACAAACTGGGGCATGTATTATCTAGAGGCTGATAATTAGAGCTGTTTCCCGGGTAATCACCACAGAAGCAAATACGCAGGCCCTTTGCTTTTCTTTGCTTGCAGCCTTTCTTTAAGTGTTCTTTCCTTTCTAACGTAATTTTTAGTAAAATGGGCTTAGGAATTAAAAATAACAACAAAAACAACAACAAAAACCTGTCAATTGCTTTGTTTTGCGTACCAGCTGAAATACAAATACAGCAGAAATAAGGGGTAAAATTAATGCTAAAGTGAGGTTCAGAGATTGTCTTTGTTGCATCTGATGACATACTTGGCCTGCAAGCACAAAATGGAAAAAAATAAAAATTCAACACTCTCGGTTTTTGTAAACTGATCCTATAAATATGCAGATCTGCCTACCAAAATACAGTACAGCATTCTAAACCATGGCATAAGAGGAAAAAACAGCAACAACAAAGAACTAGAAACATAAATGTTTGTCAACACTATAGAAAATTTCAAAGATATGAGAAAGGAAGGGTTAGATTTATTATGCCAATTGCCCTGGAATAAGGCCCACATTACAGTTAAGTGTAAAAAGCAAGGTTAATCCCAATTTTTTGCCAATATTAATTAAATTAATTAGTTATAAGAATAGCCATGCATGTGATATGTTTGATTATATCTGTATAAGAGAGGAAAAGTAGAGAATAACATGCACCGTAACATAGAGAATGGACTTCTAGGGTGTTCACGGTACAAAGAAAAATTACTAAGTTCATAGATATATGAAATACATTCATCTTTTAATTTGTGGAAGTCACCTTGTGGTCTGTTTTTATGGTCGCAGAGTCTAATAACATTTAATTTTAGACTATGTGAGTACACATACTGCATTAGATTCCCATCACTGCTGTAAGAGATTACACCAAACTGGTGGCTTAAAACAACACAAATTCTTATCTTACAGTCTATAGGTCAGGTCCTTCTTCAGGTCCTAAGGGCAAATCCATTTTCTTGCATTTTCCAGATTCTAGAAGCTGCCGGAATTCCTTAGCTCATGGCCCCTTCCATTTCCAAAGCCAGCAGGGCCCCAGACAGTCAATGCCTCCTCGTGTGATGCCACTGTCTCTCTCACACCGTCTGCCCTCACTTCCTGCGGTTTCTGTGAAGGACTCACCATTGCACGGGGCCCACCTCTAGCAATTCAGGCGCTTTCCCAGTTTTGCAGGGAACTGATCGCAAAGTTGGCCTGAAAATTCCCCTTTGCCTGGTTAACAACCTACTCACAAATTCCAGAGATTAGGCATGTTCCTAGCTACTAACTACCCCCACCGCCACCACCCTTAAAACATGATCTTATTTCTCTGTTTAGTAGGAAAAGCTTGGTAAATGTCCTTAGAATGTCAGATAAGGTTTTCTTGCGTTACAAATGTGCCCTCTGACTTCCCTTTATTGATCAACACGGATACCATTTCTCTAAGTAAACATTCTGTGAAATTTATTTTAACCTTTTCAAATGACAAGTTTCTTTGTATTTGTTGATATACACTGGATAAAGTAAAAACAACCTTTATTTATTCTAACACTAATCCCTACAAATGAAATAAATAGGCTTCAACAAGGAAATCAGGTTTGTTCTTTCCCTAGTTCCTTCTCCTTAGTCTGAAATTTGTGGGGAATCCGCTTTTGGCAGTAGACCTGAACTCCGTGTGTTTGCCACAAGTGGGTGCTTGTATGAAGCTTTTAATGAAAATTTTAAAGACAGTGGAAAAAGACTAGGTTCACTAGTGAATTGGAGTGAAAGAAAAAAAAAATCAGATGTTGCAATTTGCCTAGTTTAAAAAACATCTCAGGGCGCCTGGGTGGCTCAGTGGGTTAGGCCGCTGCCTTCGGCTCAGGTCATGATCTCAGGGTCCTGGGATCGAGTCCCGCATAGGGCTCTCTGCTCAGCAGGGAGCCTGCTTTCTCCTCTCTCTCTGCCTGCCTCTCTGCCTACTTGTGATCTCTCTCTCTGGCAAATAAATAAATAAAATCTTTAAAAAAAATAAAAATAAAAAAATAAATAAATAAATAAATAAAAAACATCTCACAAATTGGAGAGCAGGGGTTTTTGTTTGTTTTGTTTGTTTTGTTTGTTTGCTTTTTGCTTTTCTTTCTCTGTTTCTTTTTCTTCCTTATCTTAGGTGAACTCCCTAGAAGTGGCATCTGAGATCAGAATTCAGGCATATATGATTTATTGGGGAAGTTCTCTTTAGAAAAATCTATATGTGACAGAGGGAAGGGTAGAGAGGGGAGAAGGGTCAGCAAGCCTGTGAATTCAGGTAGAGGCTAGTGCCAAGCGTGAATTGCACTGAGACTTGTCTGACCCAGAAGCAAGAGGGCTGGGATTTTTTTTACCTTGTGTTGGTCAGTTACTGGCTTCCCCAGGGATAGGGAGGCAGGTAACCTCCCAGACATTAGCAGATGAGGATCAGTTCAGCAAAAGCACAATTCTTCCGAGTCAGCCTCAACACTTGCGCAGCTGGGGGATGACTTTCTGATCAAGTAAAAAGGATACGAGAAGGACACCGCCAGTATCTCCTACATGGTTACTTTGATCCTACATTGTTTCTTTCACACTGTCCTTTCTCTCTTCTTCTATTCCCTTTTAATTCTTGTTCTCCCCTACAATGCTAAATTTTCAAATATTCAGGTCTTAGTGGAAACATTCACCCATTGTCTTTAAGCAATGGAAAATTTAGAATCTTGTGCTTAAACTGATTAATACAATTACTGACATCTGAACAGAGCCCCCCTCCCCCACTGATATATCTCCAAACACTTTGATTTCACATTCTAAATATAACATGGAAAATACTTTTTTTTTTTTAATTAGAATCTGGTGCAGGTGCCTGAGGGGCTGATTCCGTGAGGCATCTGCCTCCGGCTCAGGTCACCATCCTGGGATCCTGGAATCGAGCCCCATGTTGAGCTCCCTGCTCAGCAGAAAATCTGCTTTGCCCCCTTCCTCTACTCCTCCCTCCCACTCATTCTTTCTCTCTCTCTCTCTCTCCTAAATAAATAAAAGCTTAAAAAAAATTAGAAGAAGGTCTTGGGACAGCAAATGGTTAAGCCTCCAACTCTTGATTTCAGCTCAGGTCATGATCTCGGGTCCTGGGAGGGTCCTGGGATTGAGCCCCACCTTGGGCTCCACACTCAGTGGGGAGTCTACTTGAAGATTTTCTCTCTCTCTCTCTCCCTATGGCCCTTCTCTTTTTTTTCTTTTCATAAAAATGCTTGGAATTTTTATCTGTACTGTACATACCCATTGGGAAATAAGGCACCAAAGTCGGATCGTGCATCAGTTGTGCCATCAAGATTAAAACCTGTAATTCCAGATTCATGTTCTTTTACACTATAGCATGACCTTTCATCAGAAGCCAGAGTTTGAGTTCATACAATAAACTGATTTCCTTGGCATCACAAAATTAAACCAAGAATTATGCTGACATTCAATCAGAAAAAAACATAAGTCTTATAAATATTTGTATTGCTCGTAAATGAACCGTACTGTTCACGAGTGAACTACAGATTTATGGCCAACATTACCACCTATATTACTGGAATAGAAAATACCGTCAAGTAATGAAGTTCTTCCGCTCCTTGCATTCGTCTTCGGAAAAGCCCAACTCCACTTCCCATCTCTCCTGCTGACCTTTGATAACCGCTTCGGACTCCTTCAGACTTCGTCTGCCGCATCACTCATTCGGTTCAGAGTAAAACTCGGAATCAGAGACCCCTGGGTGGCTCGGTCAGCCGAGCACCGAAGTCTTGATTCAGCCCAGCTTGTGGATCGAACCGGGCCCAGGCTCCACGTGCAACTGGAATCCGCTTCTCTCCGGCTCCCTCTGCCTGCGCTTGCGCACGCGGACACGCGCTCTCCCTCAAGTAAGTAAGGAAATCTTTTCTAAAGGTCAAAAGTGAAAAGAAGAGTCATGTTTTTGTTCAGTTCTTCCTGTGACTAAAGACGTGAACCCAACAGCCTCTTCCGGGAATAAGCTCATCAAACTGAACCACGGCCTCGTGCACTTCATTTCTTGTTTCCATCTCGCTTCCCGAATCAGATCCGATTCACGGTCCTGGTTAACACGAACGACCTTTCACGCAGGCGCCCGGCGGCTGGGAACCAGCGCGACCGGCCACTGCGCAGAGGCGGTGTCAGCCCGCGGGCCCCGCGAGTGGCCAGAGTCCGGCCCGACCCGAGCGTGGCGAAGGCGACCCTTCCCGAGCGAAGCCACGCCCTTGGGTCACACACGGTGAAGCACTGTCCTCACCTCGTCCCCCGCTGTCCGCGTGCGCCCCCCGGCTGCCCCCCACCCCGGCGGCCCCGCCATTCCCGCCGCCACCCGGTTTGAACCGATTTGCTCGAGGAAACTCCTCAGATCGTGAATCATCCGTTTGTCTTTCCTAAAACCGATTTCTTCTCGGCGTTCCACCTCCCGGGGCGCAGCTCACGTCGACGGCTCCACGTCTACACCCGCTGCGGGGCCGCACGTCCGCGGGCCGCGGTGTCCAGAAGGCGCGGCCGAGCCCCGTGTCCGCCTCGGCCCGTCGTCGCCGTCGGACCCGCCCGCGGGCTTCGCTCCCGACCCGCGGCCAGAAGCGTGCGGGCCGGACCCAGAGCAAAGCCGCGCCGCCGCCGCCAGCACAGGCCGCAGAGATGAACAAAACCGAGTGTTCGCAGCGGCGGAACCGCGTCAGCCTCTACTCGCGGCCCTTGGCAACACCATAGAATGTCAAAAACGTCAGAAATATTCCGGTCACACTGCAAGTTCCATTCAGGTGCCCCGAGAACAGCTCCTTCGCCGCCGCTGCAGGTCCCCCCACGACGGCTCGCCCTTTCCGAGAAGCGGTTCAATGGGTCAGAACCGTCCGGTCTCCGCGCGGCCAAGCGCAGCTGAGGCGCACGATGCCGCCGCGGCTCCGCCTCGCCTCGCACACGCTGACGCGCACTTCCTGACGTGAAATCTGCGAGACGCCGAGAACACATCCGGGACACGGGGGTTGTCGTGAGTGAGCGCCGTCCTCTGAGACACGCTGAGGGGAAAGCGCGTCGCGGTCCGTCTTCGTGCGCGTCCCTGCGGCGTCACAGCGTAAACGTCTTGGAGTCGTAGCCCACTGAGATGCGGCGGACTCGAACGAGGACAGAGGCCACGTTAGACACACGTCGCCGCCGGCCGTCAAGGGCGGCCCAACTCGGCGGACCCGCCGCCCGCCCCCACGGGTTCTGAACGGGGCCTGGAGCGGAGCCGCAGACAACAGGGCGACCGGCACCGCGGCGGGGCGTCCGCCTTCCGTCTTAGGCACAGGATAAAGCACCAAGTTCTGATGAAGGGAAAATGGGTCGAAGGCATCAGAGATCGTCACAGACGCCAGCGCTGCACCGCAGGGCACGGGCGCTCGGACGCGCGTCTTCAGACTCTCTGCGGCTCCGCTCAGGCCGCTGGCCGGTGCACGGCGCCCGCGGGGACGCCAAGGAGCCCGAGGCAGCTGCGGACGCCCACGCACAGCTGGTGAGCGTGACTTCCGCCGCCAGCGGGTCGCACGCGTCCTCGTCTCGTTTCTTTTACTTCTTTCCGCACTGCCGAGGGCCCCCGGGGCCGCGAAGTCACCCCGCCTCCGTGCGCTGACGAGCGCAGACAGCCCAGAGCCGCGGCTGCCAACGCCGGTTGTCGCTCCGCACCGGGACCGACTGGCCGCCGCGGCAGACGTCTGGTCGGGAGGCCCGGGCTGCTGCTCCCAGGCTGCAGCGCGCAGGACAGCCCCCAGGGAATGCTCAGCCAAAAGGCCAAACCCGTGAGTAGTGCCAGACCGAGAAACTCCGCTTTACACGTGACACTCCTCGGAGGCCGCTGTCGTCCAGGATGCCGGCTGCTGGGAACGCGTCAGACCGCGGGGACAGTCGTGGGAACGGAGGGTCTCAGAGGCCTTCTGAGCCGAGCACCTCCTGCAACGCCGACAGCACCGACTTGACGTAGCGACGTTCTTTAAAATGTGATGCCTGTTACGCAGTTGTTAAAAATAATATTTTAGGACAATTTTAAATGCATATAAAAATGTTCACAACCGGGGCGCCTGGGTGGCTCAGTGGGTTAAGCTTCTGCTTTCGGCTCGGGTCATGGTCTCCGGGTCCTGGGATCGAGTCCCGCATCGGGCTCTCTGCTCGGCGGGGACCCTGCTTCCTCCTCTCTCTCTCTCTGCCTGCCTCTGATCTCTGTCACATAAATTAAAAGAAAAAAAAATGTTCACGACCTGGTAATTTAGAAGGATCACTATTTTTTAAGGTAGATTATAACCCCACTATATATATTTGGTAAATACAGGCATATGTGCGGGCAATGTATATGCATACATATATAAATAAAAGTGCATATTGAAAGTCTGTCTGGTTTAATTTACAGATGATTTCAACTCTTTATACTTTTCAGATTTTTTTCATGATCCACAGTAACTACAATTTCATTAATGGCAAAATATTATTTAAAAATTAACATATGCTTCTGAAAGTGTTTTTGAAGGTTCTGTGGAAAATGTTTTGGCTATTACACAGAAATTGTATCAGTCATGCTAAAAGTAACTTGGGTGAGCCTGGTGGTGGGTATTAAGGAAGACACATATTGCATGGAGCACTGGGTGTGGTACATAAACAATGAATTTTGGAACACTGAAAAAAAATAAAATAAAAAATGTAAGTTAAAGAAAAACTTAAAAAAGTATTTGGGGTTCCTGGGTGACTCTGTCAGTTGAGTGCACAACTTGGTTTAAGCTCAGGTCTTGATCTCAGGGTCCTGGGATGGAGCCCCACATCCGGCTCTGCTCTCAGCACAGAATCTGCCTGGAGATTATCTTCCTCTCCCTTTCCCTCTGCTCCTCCTCCACTGGCTTTCTTTTTCTCTCTCAATAAATAAATAAATAAAATCTTTAAAAAAAAACTTTAAAAAATATTTTAAATTAAATCATTTTATTTGCAAAAATAAAAGTCAGCATTAAGATTGGGGAACATAAAATGGAAATAATTTATGGAACTGCCTCCTCCAATCATGAGCACCCCGAGAAGCATTTAAGTGAGGGAAATAAGATTACACTATAGCATCGGAAAGAATAAAACTAACAAAGAATATTGGAAATATGTAATGTCTCTCGGTTTTTAGGGTAAGATTGGGGAACATAAAATGGAAATAATTTATGGAACTGCCTCCTCCAATCATGAGCACCCCGAGAAGCATTTAAGTGAGGGAAATAAGATTACACTATAGCATCGGAAAGAATAAAACTAACAAAGAATATTGGAAATATGTAATGTCTCTCGGTTTTTAGGGCATCAAGTTTCACTTGTTACCTAACCAGAAGGTATCTTCCTACTCCTCCACATATCATACAAGAGAGGGTTTTTTGTGCACACACACACACAGGTCTTTGTAGCTAATTATCCGCACAAATGGAAAATATTTTCTGTGACTTTGATTTCAAGGAGTCAGTCTGCAGAAGGGCAGTCCGCAGCAATTTGTACAAACAGCCCATACCGAGTTCTGTCCTATCTGAAACCAAGAGAACTATTTCTTAACACCCGCATGAAACGTTGATTTCTAACCCTCCTTCTCAGAGACCCAGCTGCAGAAGGTCCGCTTGTTCACCATGCGGTGGTCCAGGACCCTGGGAAGGTACCTCACGGCCCTAGCTCTCTGCAGAGTTGTCTCCCCCTTGCCCTTCCCAGATCCACTTCCCACAATTTACTGACCCCCTGATCTAAAGGCTCCAGGAAGGACTTTGCTTACCGAGGGCTCTCTTTTGCCAGACACTGCAGATGTGTAACAACAGGGTGAGGAGAGAGAGGGAAACATTCACATCCTAAGGATGGAGAAGAGAAGGGGACAAAGGCACTCTGAGATCTGGCCTTGGGAGTATTTAATATTTGTATGGCAAAGATCAATCCAGTAGTGAATATTTGATATCTTAGTATGTTGAAGTAATTGCTGTCTGCTATCCTAGACTGAGAGATTATTTTAAAAAAAAGAATCTTTTATCTGAAACCTTAAACATTGTTTGTGTCAGGTTTCAGGAAATGATAGAAACCCCCACAACGTGTCCATCTGAAGAGTATTCCTTTTCGTAACACAAACTGCAGGAAGCAAACGTTGGAAACAAGGTGCACATTGTCTTCATTTATATTCTTCCTCTTCCCACCAGCCAAAATATTCTCAACTTATGAGGTACTTTCCTTAAAAGAAGTGGGTGAGATGAAGTAGAGTGATTTGTAAAATTTTCACAATAATCAAAAGAGAGGGTGTGTTACAGATTGAATATGTGCGCCCCAATAAAATTCGTATGTTGAAATCCTAGTCTCCTATCGGAAAGTGGGCCTTTGAGAAGTGACTAGGTGATAAGGCTGGACCCCTCACGAACAGCATGAGTGCCCTTATGAAAGGAGCATGAGAGAACTCCCTTGCCCCCTTGGCCTTGTGAGGTCCTGGCACAGAGACAACCGTCAGTGAGCCAGGAAGCAAGCCTCCCCAGAACTCAACCATGCTCAAACTTCCAAGTTCCAGAACTGCAACACACAGATTTCTGTTGTTTATAAGCCACCCAGTCTTTTTTTAGTAGGCCAAAGTCCCGGACTGCGTTTCAGTAGTCCACACTAAGACGGCAAAAGAAGTTGTGGTTCAGTAACTGTAAATACTGCTTGAGAGGACAACAAAAGGAAGAGGGAAATAGAGGTAAAGGGCCCAAAGCTTTCATTCAGAAGACTTCAAGGTTAAAACAAAACAAGAAAACAAATCTAACTCAAAGAATATTCAATTCCCCACTTCATTTTCTCATACAAATCGCTTCATTTTATTGTCTCATGTAAACAAAAATGTAATTACTTTAGTAACTGAGAATATTTTTATATTCCTCATAAGACTAAACAGAGTGGTGAAATAATTGGAAGCTTGTTGGGCATGAAATCAGAAAATACAAAAATGAAAACAAAATTTGAAAAACAGCAACAACTTAAGAAATCCCATCATTCCTGCTCTCTTCCCATAATAGGTCTGAATATTCATGCCAGACTTTGAACGTTTCTTTCTAGAAAAACACTGAGATCCACCATCCATCTAAGACCATAAGTTAGACTTGGTGGCAGAGCAGACAGCCTTGACAACTGGGCCCAACATGTCCCCAAAATAACATCTTGAATTGGGGACACTATGATCTCATACTTTTGCCAATAGAAAAAAATCTAAAATTTTTAATTTGCAGTTATAGTAGGAAACATTAGGAACAGGAGTGGGGTTGAGAATGGGAATAAAATTATTCTCAATGCCTCCCCCCAAATTACTTCCCATTTAAACACACTGTATTACTCAGGGTTCTCTGGAGAAACAGAACTAATACGATGTGTGTGTAATAGAGAGAGATTTACTCTAAGGCATTGGCTCACATGGTTTTGGAGGTTGGAAACCAAAACCTTCAGGGCAGGCTGTCAGTCTGGAGACCCAGAGTAAAATCGATGTGAGAAGCAGCCTAAAAGCAGAATTCCCTTTTCCTGAGGGACCATCTTTCTCTCTAAGGTTTTTGACTAAGGCTGATAAGGGAAAAATTGTACTCTAAGATGGTCGACCAAACCAGCAAGAGAATTCCAGTCCCTTTCTCAAAGCCTTTCCGGGTTCTTCTTTCCTATTGCCTATTTCTTAATTTTAAAAAAAATTAATTTTGCTATTTATATTTAATAACTTTTTAAAAATTTTACATATATGTAACTTTATATGAATGAAGGGAGTGATATAATACATGTGCATCTCTGGAACACAATCTTTTTTATTTTTTTTTAGGATCTTATTTATTTATTTGACAGAGATCACAAGCAGGCAAGAGGCAGGCAGAGAGAGAGGGGGAAGCAGGCTCCCTGCTGAGCAGAGAGCCCGATTTGGGACTCCATCTCAGGACCCTGAGACCATGACCTGAGCCAAAGGCAAAGGCTTAACCCACTGAGCCACCCAGGTGCCCCAGTACCATCTTTTTAGTTAGTTGGTTTTGGTTGCCCTTGTTCCTCCCTGTTGTACTTCCTTTCAGCCAGAGCAGATTTCCTAACCCTCCCTCCCCCCACACACATCCCACATGCACAAATAACACAAATTAACAATCTAACATATAGGTGTAATTTTCTGTGTCCATATAATTATACACAAATACACAGCTGTGTATGTACACACAAGAAAAGTGAGAATCACATACCTTCACTCCACACATGACTCTAATTAGGGATATTTTTGAACATTTTCTAAAATGCTGTCTTAGAATCTTTTTACTTTTCTTACTTAAAACTACCATGTAACATTACTTCAAGTTAACTTGCATAACTTTAACTCACTTTATAAAATTGCTGTGTAAAATTTAGAGAGTTATAGCTTAAGTTGTTACCCATTCTTTCTCAGTAGACATTGACTTTGTTTCCAGATGTTTTCTCCTTTGTGTACAAGGTGTCAATAAACATCTATATTATCCTTAAGTAATAATGAGTTTACATTATCATGTTTTATGGGAAAGATTCATAGCACGTGGAATGGCTGAGTTAAGGTGATTTTAATAGATGTTATAAGAATTCTTTCACCCAAAAAAGTAGTAATAGTCTATATTTCCACAAGAAATATGTGATAGTAGCTCTTCTGCCTCCATGCTGACAACGTGTCTTTTTAATTACTGTCAGATTAATGGGTTTAAGTAATATCTCATTGAATTTTACATTCTCCTTTCCTGCTAGTGAATTTTAATATCTCATTTGTTGGACAATTGGATTTTTTCTTCTACAGTTGCCACTTCTCTTTGGTTTGGTTAGAGTTTCTTATAACTTAGTAAGAGTTTCTTGTTTACTATAGATAGTAACATTCTATTATTTTCATCCCAAATATACTTTTCCAAATTCATTATTTGTTTACTGACTCATAATGGTGACTTAGACCTTTTAATTAAAGGCATCTAAAGCTTTTTTATAGTTGTGCTTTTCTTGTTTTCATTAGTAAGATCTTCCTTGTCCCTAAATTGTGCCTGTTGTAACATTTTCTTGCAGCATTTCTGTAGCTTTAGTTTTACACTGATTTTTGTATTTAAGATATAAGTTTAATTTCATTACATCCCAGATAGTCAGTATAGTAACACTACTTACTAAATATCATTTTTCCATGGACTAAAACACCACCTTTGTCATATGTTACTATCTACTAGCATCAATTTCGGTTTCATCATTTGGTTTTTCTATGCCAGTGCCAAAATATTGTTTTCATTTGAACAAACTTTAGACAGGCTCCTCTGTGCTCTCTTCTGGACTAGTCCTCAACTTTGGTCCCCCACCCTTTGGGGGCCTACATAGCCCAGTTTTAGCAAGAATCCTGCTAAGTCAGTTTAGTGAGACACCCACATCCCCTGCCCCGCCACTGATACCTGTTTAAATTCTTCACTCCACATTTGGTATCTGGTCAGCCTGGCAGACTTCAGTAAGGATCTCTCTGGTCTTTAAGTTTGCTTAGTAAGAGTCACCTTACCCTGATGTCTTTCCTCTTAGTAACTGTTCTTTGACCACAACCCCCTCGCCCTGATCCTGGGCTATAAATGCCCACTTCCGTGTTGTATCGGATGCTGGAAATGGCCAGCAATTCCTGTACCGATGGAGGAAAGATTACTCCAGACTTTGCTGTGAAAGGGGGTCAACGCTTGGAGACCAAGACCTTTGCCTTTCTTTGCCCCTGCCTTTATTGATCCTTCAGGATAATCACAAATCTTTATCACTGTGTCTCAAGCACATGATGTGTCACAAGGGGTCTTTATTGGAACTAGGAGGACCTGTTTATGGGAAAGATACGATACGCTAATCTGCACGGTCCACCAGTGCTGCTAAAGGTAGCCGAGGGACAATGCATACATCTCTGGGATCACAGGACAGCTGTTTGGGCTGAGAAAGTTTCCCGGAAGGCGGGCATGGCATTCCTACCACTGAGAGGTCACTGCAGGCCCTAGCCATTCCAAGAGGCCTACAGCCTTCTCTGAAACCTTCCCTGCCCCCAGCAGAGAAGTGTCACATTTTAACAAGACAGGTATTGTGGATGATTTCATGCTCTACATTAACCCAACTTTCAGATCTGAGCCTAGTTCTATGCTAACATCGCTTTCCCCCTATTGCAATAGTTCTTGAATAAACCTAATATTACCACTCAACTGTCTGGCTCTGATTTTCTTTGACACATTACAATTAATTTATTGATAAAAGCAAGTCCCTTCTACCCTAAATATATTTTTCATTTTTTTTATATTGTCCAGGCTTACTTTCAGGCATATTCAGACACTTTCAAATGTGCCTTAAGATCATTTTAACCAATTCTTTTTATGTATATGCATATATGTAATATATTTAGTGAGCTTTATAATCTATGTTATGTCTAGACATTTTATATATTATGAATGGTAAACTTTATTTGGAATTGCATTAAGTTTGAAAATTAATTAATTATGGGAGAATTGGTATTTTATGATATTAAATATGCAAAAACGTGGATGGTATTTTACTTGGACAGCCTTTTTTATGTCTTGCCATTTTCTCACATCTCACTTTATGATTAAATTAAATTTATGATTTTTATGTGTCCTGCCCTTATTTTTAAATTCATTCATAAGTGTTTGCTAGTGTGAATGAAACTTTTTGCTCTAAGTGTTCATCATTTTATAGAGAAAATCTATATTTTGTATATTTGTTTTATGTGCAGTTACCACACCAAATTATTTTAATTTATCTTTATTTTTTAAAGATGTATTTATTTATTTAGAGAGAAAGAGAGAGCACATGTACATTGTGAGGGGAGGGGCAACGGGAGAAAATCTTCAAGCCCATTCTCCACTGAGCACAGAGTTCAGTCTCAGGACCTGTCATGTACACAGTGAGGGAAGAGGCAACGGGAGAAAATCTTCAAGCCCATTCTCCACTGAGCACAGAGTTCAGTCTCAGGACCTGTGGAATCACGACCCAAGTCAAAACTAAGAGCTAGATACTTAACCGACTGAGCCACCCAGATGCCCCTAATTTCTCTTTGTTTTTTAACTAGAAGCTCGTATGTTTTCTTGTTATGAAATGTATCATCAGAAAAAAAAAAGGTTAATGCCTTTCTTTCCCAAATTCTGTACATATCATTTTTCTTTTCTCAATGAATTTGCTAGAATCTTCAAAATAAATATGAAAGATAAAACCTACATCAAGAGTTTCTTTGCAGTTTTTATTGTTATTTAAATGATTTGATATTTTGCCAATTAGAATACCATTGCTTGTAGGTTGTGTAGGATAACTTCTATTAAAATTATTTGTTTCATATTGTTCCCACTTTATTTAAGAGTAGCTGCTAATTTTATCAAATATTTTTAGCTAATTAATATAGCCATAAGATATACATGTGTGTGTGTGTGTGTGTGTGTGTGTGTGTGTATATATATATATATATCTTACATAAAATACATGTATGCAGAAGGTATATAAGGTAACATATAAGACATATTGAGATTATAAATGGGTTAGGGAGAGTTTCAGATTTTTCTGGGGTTTTACATGGCTTAATATTGCAATTCCCTATTCCTTCAAAGTGAGTAGGACCACCTGGTCCTCTTTCTACTTCCAATGGTAGATTAAGCAATCTTCTATTCTTGGCAGCAGTAATTGGTTCATTCAAGATTTCCAATTCTTTGTTAGCGTGTATCTTGCTAGCAAACAATTAATTTCATGATTTTCAAAATTTCCCCATAGCTTTATATGTTGTACTGTCTTAAAATCCTTTTAATAATTTCAAATTCTTTGGCTATGTACTTTTCCTCATTTATTCTTGCTTTTCCTTCAAATTTCTAAGAGGTTCATCTACTTTGTTGGCTTCCTCAAAGCACAAACTATTGGATGGATTTAATCTTTATTCTGGATTATGTCTTTTATTTCATTAATTTTTATTTCATTAATTTCTACTTTTACCTTTATTAACTGCTTCCTTCTAGTTTTCTTTGGATTTGTGTGTCTGTGTGTGTGTGTGTGTGTGTGTGTGTGTGTGTGTGTTTCTAATACAAGTGAGTTCCTTTGCTGGGCTTTGATACAAAGTATTTTATTTCTTTATTGTTCACTAGACCATTTATGATTTTGAAATTTCCTTTTTTATCTACAGACTACTTAGGATAATTATTATTAATTTTCAGGTATTTACTATTTCAATAATGTTTTTTTGTTGTTTTGTTTTTTTTAAAGATTTTATTTATTTCTTTGACAGACAGAGATCACAAGTAGGGAGAGAGGCAGGCATAGAGAGAGGGAGAGAGAGGAGGAAGCAGGTTCCCCGCCAAGCAGAGAGCCTGATGCGGGGCTCGATCCCAGGACGCTGGGATCATGACCTGAGCGAAAGGCAGAGGCTTAACCCACTGAGCCACCCAGGCGCCCCGATATTTCAATAATGTTTTATTTATTTCTAATTTTATATTAATATGATCAGAGAAATTGTCTAATAAAACTCTTCATAAAATACATTCATATAGCAATATATGATCAATTTTTGGTCAACCAGTAGAAAAATGAAAAAATCCATAATGTCTAGAGATTTAGAGATCTTATAAAATTAGGAAGCCAAGTTTTAAAATAATTTAAATTTTCTTGCTTATATTTGTGTACTGGTCATGTCTAAGTATCAAAAACTGTAACAAATTACTCTCAACATAATTATCTTATACATTTATCCTTTTATTTCTAAATGTATTGATGTTTATCTTTACCTATTATTTTTTTCTGTATTCTAGGTTTATTATTATGTTTTTCATAAAATGCATCCTTCATAATGATACTATGTCCATCTCTGTCTTTATTTATTGCCTTTATAGACAAGTTATACTCTTTCTCATATTAATACAGTCACTGCTGGTTTACTTTTGCTTGTGTGTATCTCGTCTCTTTGGTCATCCCCTTATCACTTAATTTTTTTTCCTCAGAAATAACATATGTGAGTTTTGCTTTTTGAGTCAATCTCTCTTTTATTTTTATTTTTAATTTTTTTAAGATTTTTTTTTAATTTATTTGACAGAGATCACAAGCAGGCAGAGAGGCAGGCAGAGAGAGAGAGAGTGAGAGAGATGAGGAAGCAGGTTCCCTGCTGAGCAGAGAGCCTGATGTGGGGCTCTATCCCAGGACCCTGGGATCATGACTGGAGCCAAAGGCAGAGGCTTTAACCCACTGAGCCACCCAGGCGCCCTGAGTCAATCTGTCTTTTAATTGGTAAATTCAGTTAATTTATATATAGCATAATGACTAATACATGTGTATTCTATTCCACAATCATACTTTATTTCCTGTTGTTCTTTGTTATGTTCTTGTTTTCCTTTTCCTTAATTTTGCTGATTAATCTAATTGCTACTTAATTCATTTTCTTTGTCTTATTTAAATGCTATTTAATTAGGTCATTATACATTTATTGGTTCATTCCCTTTCTTTTTCCTAGCACCATGGGCATATTTTTCCTGGCACCAAAGCATATTTTTTGTATTATTATCTGAAAAAAAAAAAAAACTAACTAACAAACTCTTATTCCATAACTTCCTACTTACTACATCTCAATAAGATGAAACTCAGCATATTTTTTTACTTTATCCTCTTTTATCTCTATTCTTTCTGGACTAGTACAATAGTATTCTTTGCAGCATTTGCTCTTCATTTCAGGGATGCTTCTTTGGCCTTACGTTACGCATTGGCAACACGGAACACTCAGCTGTAACTGTATGCATCTGTATACCATTCATCTTCTAACACACGTTTCTCGTGCTCATTCTTTCACCCATGATGATAAGATGGTTTTGACTCATTTGTTGTTGAATTAGAGTTAATCCCTATGTACTTTGTTTCACATGATCACATGATTTATATGTATGCATAATACATACACTAAATATTTTTATATTCTCCAATGTCTTTCTCTTGTCTGGCAAATAAACGTAAACTTGGCTTTGGTTGAGCTCTAATTGTTCTCTCAGTCGTCACAATTTTTTTTAAAATCTTATTGTAACAGCCAGGGCTGCAGTTGAGGAACTGTTCTGATTTATTTTTATTCTTCTTTACTAATGAAACTTTTAACACCACTTAACCCAAATTGGTAACTTTTTTTTTTTTTTTTTTTTTTTTTTTTTTTTTTTAAAGATTTTATTTATTTATTTGACAGAGAGAGATCACAAGCAGATAGAGAGGCAGGCAGAGAGAGAGAGAGAGGGAAGCAGGCTCCCTGCTGAGCAGAGAGCCCGATGCGGGACTCGATCCCAGGGCCCTGAGATCATGACCTGAGCCGAAGGCAGTGGCTTAACCCACTGAGCCACCCAGGCGCCCCCCAAATTGGTAACTTTTATCGTGAAAAATAATAGATATTTGTCCTTCTTCAGCTGAATGAAATTTTCTTCTATTAAGTTTTAAATTATTGTTCCTTCTACAACTGTTTCCATTTCTATTCATGGAGCCCTATTTACATTTATGTTTATTATTTACTATTGTTTAATTTTATACTCTTTAATTACTTTATTTTACTGCTTATTATTTTATTCAGATTTTTTTAAAGTAATCTCTATGCCCAGTGGGGAGCTTGAACTTATGACCATGAGATGAAGAGTCACATGCTCCAATGCCTAAGCCAGTCAGGCCCCTCTGTTTTATTTAGGTGTTTTGCTCACAAGTTTTCTCTGCATTGGACTACTGCTACTTTGGATCTCAACTTTAAATCATCCACAGGATAATTTGCTTCAAAAATACTGCTTTTTTTCAAAGAATTCTTGAAAGAATTGTGGTTTTGGTTTTTTTTTTTAAGATTTTTATCTATTCATTTGACAGAGATCACAAGTAGGCAGAGAGGCAGGCAGAGAGAGAGGAGGAGGAAGCAGGCTCCCTCCTGAGCAGAGAGCCTGATGGGGGGCTCGATCCCAGGACCTTGGGATTATGACCTGAGCCAAAGGCAGAGGCTTTAACCTACTGAGCCACCCAGGCATCCCCAAAAATACTGCTTTAAAAAAAGTTCTTGAGAGCCCTTTTTACCTGAATTTTATTAAACCTGTTTTTGTTTTTGTATTTTGGGGTTGGGTAGTGAGGGTAGGAGGAAGGTGTTGCTGAAATTGTTTTCCATTACCTCCTGTAGTGCAGTTTCTCTGGATGCCTATTTTGTAATCTTAGATGTCGGAGGCCTCATTCCAGCGTTCGTCTTCTCCCTAGTGTCTTACAAGTAGAGTGCCATGCTTTAGGATCTGTTTTAGTCTTAGCTCAAGCCTTTGGCTGGCTCTGTCTTTCAGAATTCTCCCATTGCCCAAGGCTCAGGCAGTCAGCTCATAGCCATTTCCAGATACTCTGAAGGAGCAGAAGGATTAATTTTCAGAGTAGAAAGAACATGGAAATTGCTTGCATGAGGATGCCATTTTTACTTTTTGAATCTCTTTTCAGATTTGTTTTATTAGGTTAACTAACTTTATTTATTGTTTTGTTTTTTCAAATAACTTGAATGTGTTTATTATTTGTATTCTTTATTCCTGATTTCTCCTTTTATGCTACTTAATTCTCTCTTTCTGCTGTCTTTTTTTTTCCTGTCTGTTTAAATGTTCTTCAGCTGAATTTATTTTCAGTCGAGGCATTGTTTTCATTCTTTCTTGTTTCTAATGCAATTATTTTGCTATGATTTGGGGGGATACAAACTTCAGTGTTTTGTATTAATTTAGTTGATCTCATAGATCATAATATATCATTTTTTAATTATTAAATTTTAGATATTTTTACCTAGAAATTTTCTATTTTTGATAGAATGTTTTCATTATTTTCTGGACTTTGTAGGTCTGCCATTAATTTTGATGTTATCAGATTGAGACCAGAAACAGTACTATACTACTTATTAACTTTTTCATCCTACTCTTGCTAAATTGTGGCCCAAAATTTGACCGAATTGTGTTATGTTCCAAGGACATTAGAGGAATCCTGCATCGGGCAGAAGTGGATTGTCACTAATACCCTGCCATGCTCAATCATGGCCTAGAAGAAGTCTGGGGATGGCTTGGCCTTGGATTCATGGAGGGAGTGGCTCAAGCTACGGTCAGTTAAGCTCCCACAGCAGCTTCTTGTTGTAGGAAACCTGAATGGTGAATCTGCACGACCACAATACACAGCCAAAGCTTAAATTAAATATCAATTTAAGACCATACCATTAAGCATTCTAGTATTAGAAATGTCTCTGAATAAATGTAAAATTATCAGCAATAAATGAGTTATTTTGTTCTTTCCCTATAACGTTTTTGTCCCTACTCCTTTATAGTTACAGATAATTTTTGTATTAAGTTGGACATGAACTTGGGAAATTATTCTTCTGCTTTACCTTATAAAGTCTTTGTAGAAGACTCTCTCAGATTTAGGTACGTTCATATTAGAACATTACTTGACCTTCAAGTGTATAGCATATGGCCAATAACATCACTGGAATTCTGACAGGGGAAGTTACAGAAGGGTTGATTTCTAAAGAAGATTTACAGGCCCAAAATGGCAATGCTTACAAACCTACAAGAAAACAGTACAATCAAACAATAGCGTAGAGAATGGATTCGCATCACAAGCCAAAGGATGTCTTTGAACAAGGTGTCCAAGGCGCCAGGTGGGGGCTTCAACTGTTCTTCCTCTCTAAAGGCCAGATACTTCGTCACTATCAGATCAGGAATCACTGACACATGCACGAGACACCCCCAAACCAGGGAATGCAAAAGGATGTTTCAACTTGGGGTTCGTATACGATGCTGGTTATGTAGGTATATTCCTATATAACCAGCCACAACAGCAGAGCCTACAGGAGCTCACTGAGACCAGATGCAAATCATCAGTTTCAATGTTATCAGTAAATCATGCTGACAAACTGGTACAATTCCTCTCAAACCCATGTTTACAAAGCAGTATTATAAATCAGTACATTTCGTGCCTCAGCCTGGGGTCAGGAACCCAGGCAGGCAGAGCTGTGATTCTTATTTCTGTAGAAAAACTCGGGATAATTCCAAGCTATTGGAGTTAGCTCTCACAGTGTAGTCCACCCTCCTAACCTGTGATCAAGGCCTTTTTATGACAAAACAACCACCCTTGGTTTGATAGTAATACATACCTTATAACATCATGTATCAAACATCTTATGAACAATTATAAAGTACATACATATTCTAAGATTCTAAGCATTCGTAATAATCAGTGGAGGGTTGGTGTGGATATCAACAGTCAGCTGAGCCATCCAATGATACCAGAACAAAGTTTGTCAACATTTTACTAACTTTATGGAGTTTTCTTTGCCTTCCTGATCTACAGCTGTCTGTACTTAATAGTTTATATCTATTGAAGATTCAAAAATATAATCATCAATCTATTATTAATCAAGCCTAAATCTTCTTCAAGCCAATTCACCTCCATAGGAAAATTGTTCTATAGAGTCTTTAATTCAGTCTCTCAATATATTTGATCATCAGTAATATATAATAAGTTTGTTGTTTCTATAATATTAATTTTATCTATGATTCCTATATTATACTATAGAACAGTATCATGTAATATTGTAAATACGTGGCTGCCATAAAAACCAGGAATAACTTTTATAAAATTATTTCATTCCTCCTATAAAAATCTACCTTTTTCCATAAACCATGATTATAGGAGTATAAGTTACTGTATATATTATAGGTCATAAGTTGGTATGTTTGTATAGGTTAGTATAGGGATCCTAGTATATAGTACAGGCCATGCATGTCTCTGTTATTTCAGGATTCCATAGCCGAAACTCTTTTCTCAGTTTTCACAGTTTGACAGATTAGGATTCTCAATGAGTGGAGTCCTACAACAGGGCACATGCATCTCCCATGGAAAACACTCTAGTTTTATTTAAGATTTATGAAGTACCCACAAATTGAACAATAGGAAAGAACGGTTAGCACTGAGCTGTAGCACTAAAGCTATTAAAGTAGGCTACAGTAGATTATATTCTCCAGTTATATATTGTCACATACTTGGTGACTCAGAAACTGCCCAAGTGCCTATCCTGGTCTTCCACTGTGACAATTGCTGCCCTTTGTGCCTGAAATACCTCAGACACCATTTGAATTCTATCTAATAATCCATCTAATGTTGACATGCAAGCTCATCTCCATCAGTGGGTTTGGGCATGCTATTTCAGTGTCTACTCTAATTGCAAGTTCTATTTTTCTAGAACCATGTTATCATTTCAGGTGACTTGGATTTTTGTCCTTTCTCTTGGAATAAGATGTCCTCAAGGCCCCCTATTCATGAAGGAGTTCTTTTACATCAATATGTCTTTCCTCACCAAATCTACCTGGCTGATTACTTTTAACACAACTCCTAATTCTCTTGAAACTCTCTTATTTTGAGTACAACAATATTGTTTGTTCCACCAGACATGCTGCTGCAAATGAATATTAACAGCTTAGTACAAATGGAAAGTAAATTCTTTCAGAGCAAATCTGCTGGCAACAAATTCTCTTAGTTTTCCTTCATCTGAGAATGCCTTTATTTTAAATTCATTTCAGAAGTTTATTTTCAACAAATTCTGAGGTGACAATTTCTTGGTTCTGGCTTTGGAGTTTTTAAAGCACTTGAACTATACCATCCAACATTTTTTTTTTTTTTTTTTTGGCCTTCATGGTTTCTGATGAGAAATACGCTGTCAACCACATATTTGTTTCCCTAAAGGTAAAGCAGCATTTTCCCCTGGCTGCTTTCAAGTTGTTTTGTATTTAGATAGTTCATTCTTGGAATAGATTTCATTGTATTTACCTATTTGGTATTCACTGAGTCTTACTACATTTGGGAAGTTTTCACCTATTATTTCTTCAAATATTTTTCAGCACCATACTTTTCCTGCTTTCCCCCTGAGATCATGAGGACATGAACACTTGACCTTTGGTTATTGTTCCACAGCTTGCTGAGCCTCTGTTCTTTTTTCCCAGTATTTTTCTCTCCATTATATTGATAATTTCTATTGCTCTATTGAGCTGACTCTCTCCACTGTCATCTCTGCAATTGAGCTTATCCAGTAAGCTTTTCATTTCAATTATTGTAGTTTTTTTCTAAAATTTGAAAATTTCCTTCTAGTGTCCTTTAACTCTTACATTTCTTCACTGAAACTCTTTAATTTCTATGAATTTCAAGAGCTGTCATGATTTAGCATTTTTTTTCTAAATCTTTTATTATTTATTTGACAGAGAGAAATCACAACTAGGCAGAGAGGCAGGCAGAGAGAGAGGAGGAAGCAGGCTCCCTGCAGAGCAGAGAGCCTGATGTGGGGTTCAATCCCAGGACCCTGGGATCATGACCTGAGCCGAAGGCAGAGGCTTTAACCCACGGAGCCACCCAGGCGCCCCATGATTTAGCATTTTTAAATAGCTGCTATAGGGATGCCTGGGGGGCTTAGTCAGTTAAGCCACTGCCATTGGTTCAGATTATGATCCCAGGATCCTGGGATTGAGTCCTGCATCAGGCTCCTTGCTCAGTGGGAAGCCTGATTCTCTCTCTGCCTCTGTCTGTCACTCTGCCTGCTTGTGCACTCTCTCTTTCTCTGACAAATAAATAAATACATCTTTTAAAAAAAGAGCTGCAATAAAGTCTTTGTCACATAATTCCACATCTGTGTCATCTTGGCATTGGTGTCTCTTTCCCACGCAAGTTGAGATTTCCCTGGCTCTTTGTATGTTGCGTAATTTTGGATTACATCCTGGACATTTTGAACATTACGTTATGAGAATCCAGGTCTTACTTAAATCCTATGGAGACTGTTGAAATTTTGTTTTAGTACACAACTGATCCAATTAAGTTCCAACCACATTTTTGTGTTCTATAAGTCATGTCAGTTCAATTTTCAAAATCTTCACTGTGTTATTAGTATTTCTTCCCCGTGTGCACCACCCAACGGGCAGTGTGGAGCCCAGTTCATGGTGTGTTTTTTTTTAGTTCTTAAAAATCTTCTGCATGCTCAGGATCAGATCTGTGCATGCATATCTCAAGGGTGAGCTCAGGAATGTGCATACAATTTTTTAAGATCACTTTCTCAAATTCCTTCCTTGCCATGATCTCCTGAGTACTTTTCAGTTTCCTGGGCTCTCCTTTATGGTCTTCCAAACAGAAAGTTAGGTTGTTGTTTTTTTCTTTTCTTTTAACCTGGCTCAGATGCACACTACAGCAACTACAACAACT
Source organism: Meles meles (assembly GCF_922984935.1). Taxonomy (NCBI): domain Eukaryota; kingdom Metazoa; phylum Chordata; class Mammalia; order Carnivora; family Mustelidae; genus Meles; species Meles meles. Next base: position 376,765 of record NC_060074.1, on the reverse strand, counting down.
ATACCAACTCACGGCCAGTTGCTTAAGATTTGCCAAAAAACCCACAAGTTACAGAACAGGGAAAGAATGTTGCTACTGCCTGAGAGGAAAATATATAGTTATACAAGCTTTTCTGGAAACAAGAAATGTCTCAAATACACAACCTAACCTTACACCTAAAGGAGCTTGAGAAAGAACAACAAAGAAAGCCTAAACCCAGCAGGGGAAGAGAAATAATAAAGATCACAGCAGAAATCAATGAAATAAATAGAAACCAAAAGAACGATGGAACAAATCAATGAAACTAGGAGCTGGTTCTTTGAAAGGGTTAATAAGATCAATAAATCCCTGGCCAGACTTATCCATAAGAAAAGAGCAAGGACCCAAATAAAATCATGAATGAAAGAGTAGAGATCACAGCCAACACCAAAGATATACAATTACAAGAACATACTATGAACAGCTATATGCCAGCAAATTGGACAATCTGGAAGAAATGGATGCATTCCTAGAGACATATAAACTACCACAACTGAACCAGGAAGAAATAGAAAACCTGAACAGACCCATAACTAGTAAGAAGATTAAAGCAGTCATCAAAATTCTCCCAACAAACAAGAGCCCAGGGCCAGATGGCCTCCCAGGGGAATTCTACCAAACATTTAAAGAAGAATTAATTCTTAATTTCCTGAAACTGTTCCAAAAAATAGAAATGGAAGGAAAACTTCCAAACTCATTATATGAGGTCAGCACTACCTTGATCCCAAAACCAGACAAGGATCCCATCAAAAAAGAGAATTACAGACCCATATCCTTGATGACCACAGATGTAAAAATTCTCACCAAAATACTAGCCAATAGGTTCCATCAGTACATTAAAAGGACTATTCACCACCACCAAGTGGGATTTATCCCAGGGCTGCAAGGTTGGTTCAACATCCGCAAATCAATCAATGTGATACAATACATTAATAAAAGAAAGAACAAGAATCATATGATACTCTTAATAGATGCTGACAAAGCATTTGACAAAGTACAGCATCCCTTCCTGATAAAAACTCTTCAAACTGTAGGGATACAGAGTACATACCTCAATATCATCAAAGCCGTCTATGAAAAACCCACCGCAAATATCATTCTTAATGGAGAAAAACTGAGAGCTTTTCTGCTAAGGTCAGGAACATGGCAGGGATGTCCATTATCACCATTGCTATTCAACATAGTACTAGAACTCCTAGCCTCAGCAATCAGACAACAAAAAGAAATTAAAGGCATCCAAATCAGGAAAGAAGCAAACTCTCACTCTTTGCAGATGATATGATACTTTACGTGGAAAACCCCAAAGACTCCACTCTAAATCTGCTAGAACTTGTACAGAAATTCAGTAATGTGTCAGGATATAAAATCAATGCACAGTTGCATTTCTATACACCAACAACAAGACAGAAGAAAGAGGAATTAAGGAGTCAATCCCATTTACAATTGCACCCAAACCCATAAGATATCTAGGAATAAACCTAACCAAAGAGGCAAAGAATCTGTACTCAGAAAAATATAAAGTACTCATGAAAGAAATTGAGGAAGACACAAAGAAATGAAAAAATATTCCATGCTCATGGATTGGAAGAACAGATACTGTGAAAATGTCTATGCTACCCAAAACATTCTACACATTTAATGCAATCCCTATCAAAATCCCATCCATTTTTTTCAAAGAAATGGAACAAACAATGCTAAAATTTATATGGAGCCAGAAAAGACCTCAAATAGCCAGAGGAATATTAAGTTGGTGGCATCACAATTCCATACTTCGAGCTCTATTACAAAACTGTCATCATCAAGACAGGATGGTACTGGCACATAGATCAATGGAACAGAATAGAGAGCCCAGAAATGGACCCTCAACTCTATGGTCAACTAATGTTCGCAAAGCAGGAAAGAATGTCCAATGGAAAAAAAAAAAAAAAAACCAGTCTCTTCAACAAATGGTATTGGGAAAATTGGACAGCCAATGCAGAAAAATGAAACTGGACCATTTCTTTACACCACATGAAAATAGACTCAAAATGGATGAAGGACCTCAATGTGTGACAGGAATCCATCAAAATCCTTGAGGAGAACACAGGCAGCAACATCTTTGACTTTAGGAGCAGCAACTTCTTGCTAGGAACATTGCCAAAGGCAAGGGAAGCAAGGGCAAAAATGAACTATCGGGACTTCGTCAAGATCAAAATCTTCTACACAGCAAAGGAAACAGTCAACAAAACCAAAAGACAACTGACAGAATGGGAGAAGATATTTGCAAATGACATATCAGATAAAGGGCTAGTATCCAAAATCTATAAAGAACTTATCAAACTCAACACCCAAAGAACAAATAATCCAATCAAGAAATAGGCAGTGGGCATGAACAGACATTTCTGCAAAGAAGACATCCAGATGGCCAACAGGCACATAAAAAATGTTCCACATCACTCAGCAGCAGGGAATACAAATCAAAACCACAATGAGATACCACCTCAGACCAGTCAGAATGGCTAAAATTAACAAGTCAGGAAATGACAGATGGTGGTGAGGATGCAGAGAAAGGGGAACCCTCCTCCACTGTTGGTGGGAAAGCAAGCTGGTGCAACCACTCTGGAAAACAGCATGGAGGTTCCTCAAAAGTTGAAAAATAGAGCTACCCTATGACCCAGCAATTGCACTACTGGGTATTTACCCTAAAGATACAAATGTAGTGATCCAAAGGGGCATGTGCACTTGAATGTTTATGGCAGCAATGTCCACAATAGCCAAACTATGGAAAGAACCTAGATTTCCATCAACAGATGAATGGATAAAGAAGTGGTATATATATATACATACACAATGGAATACTATGCAGCCATCAAAAGAAATGAAATCTTGCCATTTGCAATGACACAGATGAAACTAGAGGGTATTATGCTTAGCAAAATAAGTCAATCAGAAAAAGGCAATTATCATATGATCTCCCTGATATGAGGAAGTTGAGAGGCAATGTGGGGGGGTTTGGGGGGTAGGAAAGGAATAAATGAAACAAGATGGGATCAGGAGGGAGACAAACCATCAGAGACTCTTAATCTCACAAAACAAACTGAGGTTTGCCTGGGGGAGGGGGTAGGGAGAGGGTGGTGGGGTTATGGACACTGGGGAGGGTATGTGCTATCATGAGTGCTGTGAAGTGTGTAAACCTGGTGATTCACAGACCTGTACCCCTGGGGCTAATAATACATTACATGTTAATAAAAAAATTAAAGAATTATAAAAATGATGAAAAAGAAAAAGAAGGTTGCTACTGAGTTGTAACACTACAGCTGTTAAAGTACACCACAATAGATTATATTCTCCAGTTTAGGAGGACTAAAGGGGAAAAAAGGTAAACTAGCTGCCAAATTTTGATCTTCCCCAATCTGTCAACTATACTTTACTTTTCTTTCTTTCTTTCTTTTTTAAAGTTTTATTAATTTGAGAGACAGAGAATGAGCAGAGGGAGAGGGAGAAGCATATTCCCCATGGAGCAGGGAACCCAACACAGGGCTTGATCCCAGGACCCTATATGATCAGGACCTGAGATGAAGGCAGATGCTTGAGACTGAGCCAACCAGACCCCCCCTTTTGTAATTTACTTTTCAAAGTACAGGTGGTCCTCGACTTACAAAGGTTTGACTTAATGATTTTTTGTTTTTATAGTGGTGTGAAAGTGATACACATTCAGTAGAAACCACACTTCAAGGTCTGAATTTTTATCTTTTTCCAGGCTAGTGATATGTGTATGATGCTGTCATGTGAGGCAGCAGCTGCCAGCCAAGCTCCCCAGTCAGCTACGCAATCGTGACAGGAAACAACCGGTACACTTACAACCGTTCTGTACCCAGACAAACATTCTGTTTTTCACTTTCGATACAATGTTCAATAACTTCATGAGATATCCAGCACTTTATTATAAAATGGACTTTTTGTTAGACGATTTCTGCCCAACTGCAGGCTAATGTGAGTATTCTGGGCACATTTAAGCTATGAGGTTTGGTGGAATGGATGCATTAAATGCATTTTCCAACTTACTATATTTTCAACTTAGGATAAGTTTAGAGGATATATACCCACTGTAAGTCAAGGAAGATCTGTATATAAGTCACTTAATGCATTCTTTCCAGATTTGAAAGCAGAGTTCAGTGAGAGGGGGAAAGTGTACTTACTCTGTCTTACCTGGAATTGGAAATTTCCAAAACTTTTCCTGAATAGACAAAACATTACAGATAATTTTGGAATCCATTTTATATAATTCCCCTTGTCCCCACAGAGGTAATCACTATCTGAAATTTGTTTATATCTTGCTGACCACATTTTTATATATTTTTTAAAGATTTTATTTATTTATTTGACAGAGAGAGACCACAAGTAGATAGAGAGGCAGACAGAGAGAGAGAGAGAGGGAAGCAGGCTTGCCGCTGAGCAGAGAGCCCGATGTGGGACTCGATCCCAGGACCCTGAGATCATGACCTGAGCCGAAGGCAGTGGCTTAACCCACTGAGCCACCCAGGTGCCCACATTTTTATATTTTAATTGCATACATATTTCATAAAAAACATATTTTCATTGTTTTGTAACTTTTTATAAATCTGATATAATGTATAGATCTTTAAAGTTTGATTTTTTCTGTAAATATTATGATTTTGAGATGTGTTTATGCTGACATATATCTGGCTTATTACTTTAAATACAATTTTGTACAGATACATAGTTTATCTATTTATAGATTGATGGGAAGTTACATGGTTTCCAATATTTTCCTATTAAAAATTATACCAAGCGGTTTGAACACCATCACCCTCTCCCAACCCTAAAGAATGTTAGGCATTATAACAAGTGTTTAATGTGCATGGTTTCAATTAATTCTTTTTTTTTTTAATTTATTTATTTGACAGAGAGAGATCACAAGTAGGCGGAGAGGCAGGCAGAGAGAGAGGAGGAAGCAGGCTCCCTGCTGAGCAGAGAGCCGGATGTGGGGCTCGATCCCAGGACCCTGAGACCATGACCTGAGCTGAAGGCAGAGGCTTTAACCCACTGAGCCACTCAGGCACCCCATGGTTTCAATTAATTCTTATAATATTCCAACAAGTTATAATTTCTGCTACAAAACAATGTGTTTTCTTGAGAAGTTTTATGTTCTGCAAAGTTATACAAAAAATGGTATAACATTTGAACCAGTGGAATTTCTTTTTATATTGAATCATTCTTTATTTAAAGTCACATACGAGCTAGTTTGCATTTAAATTATACATTTCATCAGGATAGATTAGAGTACAAGTTTATCTAATTTACAGTTCTTTTTTTTAAAAAGATTTTATTTATTTATTTGACAGACAGAGATTACAAGTAGGCAGAGAGGCGGGGCGGGGGGGCGCACAGAAGCAGACTTCCTGCTGAGCAGAGAGCGGGATGTGGGACTCGATCCTCAGGACCCTGGGATCATGACCTTAGCTGAAGGCAGTGGCTTAACTGACTGAGCCACCCAGGTGCCCCTAATTTACAGTTCTTAACTACTAAATTACATGACCTCCAATACTTTTTTTAAATTGTCAATAATTTTTTCAAGTAAAATTGTGAATGAATGTAACATTCAAATTGCTGTTGGCACAGAGAACAATAATGTTTTGCCTGATGATTGCCAGAAGGGAGGGCAGGTAAGGGCTTGGGCAAAATGGGTGAAAGGGAGAGGGAGATACAGGCTTCCAGTTATGGAAGGAGTAATCACAGTAACAAGAGACACAGCATAAGGAATACAGTCAGTGATATTGTAATAACAATGTAATAGGACAGGTGGCATACTTGCGGTGAACATAGCATAATGTACAAGCTTGTCAAATCTGTTTTACACCCAAAGCTAATGTAACATTGCGTATCAACTATATTCAAATTAAAAACATCTCAAAAATAAAAAAAAAAATCAAATGTATTTGAGTTAAAAACATTTTAAAAACAAAACAAAAACAAGTTGTTATTGGCTTATAATAGTCAACAGATACATCACTTCCAAGTTAAACTATGATGACTATTCTTAGAATGATAAGAGAGCAGAAGATGTGAACTTTAGGAATTTTTAGCAAGTCTTTGATAAACTTAGTGGTTGAACATCAAAATAATAAGCCGCATCTTTTTTTTTTTACAAACTTTTTTTATGAAGATACATTTTTTTCAACTGTATGACAGGAATTTTAAGGTGAGTGTCATATACTAACTACAATCAATGAAATTACACTGTGTAGGAAGCATGTTTCAACTAACACCTTCTTCGATGAAGATACAGGCATTTTTCAATGCATGTGTGAAAGCATAAGGAAAGTACTATCCACATAAGTCAAGAAACAAAATTTTGTAGAATCCACTTCTTCATTAACATCTTCTCTCATGAAGATAGATGTTTTTCAAAAGTTTGGATGTCATTGTAAGAAAAATGTCATATACCACCTAACCTCAATGACACAACACTGTTGAAAGCATCTTTCAACTACTATCTTCTTTGATGAAGATAGAAGTGTTTTTATTTTTTATTTTTTTATGATTTTATTTTACTTAAATTCAGTTAATTAACATATAGTGTATTATCAGTTTCAGAAGTAGAGTTTGGTGATTCATCAGTTGTATATAACAGCCAGTGTTCATTAAATTATGTGCCCTCCTCAATGACCATCCCCCTGTTACTCCATCCCACCACCCACCTCTCTTCCAGCAACTCTTCATTTGTTTTCTATAGTTAAGAGTCTCTTATGGTTTGTCTCCTCTCTGATTTCATCTTATTTTATTTTTCCCTCCCTTCCCCTGTGATCCTGTTTTGTTTCTTAAATTCAGTTTATGTGTGAAATCATGATATTTGTCTTTCTCCAGTTGATTTATTTTCCTTAGCATAATAGTCTCTAGTTCCATCCATGTTGTTACAAATACTAAGACTTCATTTTTGATGGCTGAGTAATATTCCATTTTATATATATACATACCACATATACCACTTCTTTATCCATTAATCTGTCAGTGGAACAACTGGGCTCTTTCCATAGTTTGGCTATTATGGATATTTTGGCTAATAAACACTGGGGTGCAGATATCCCTTCAGATCATTATGTTTGTATCCTTTGGGTAAATACCTAGTAGTGCAATTAATCAGCAGCATCTTACTGGCACATGGCTATCAACATGTGTTTTATGTCAAAATTATAAATGCCTAAAGAAATTTCAAAAGGATTCCTGTCTCACATTGAAGTCTTTCAATACATGTCTCCAAAGGCAAGGGAAACAAAAGCAAAAAATAACTTTTGTCTCTCCACCAAGATAAAAATCTTCTGCATAGCAAAGGAAAAAGTCTATAAAACTAAGAGGCAACCCACAGAATGGAAGAAGATGTCTGCAAATGACACTACAGACAAAGGGCTGTATGTATAAAGATCTATAAAGAACTTCCCAAACTCAACACCCAAAAAACAGATAGTCAATACAAAAAATGGGCAGAAGACATGAACAGACACTTCTCCAAAGAAGACATACAAATGGCCAACAGACACATACATGAAAAAATGTTCATCATTACTAGCCATCAGGGAAATTCAAATCAAAACCACATTGAGATACCACTTTATACCAGTTAGAATGGCCAAAATTGACAAGGCAAGAAACAAGTGTTGGAGAAAGGGGGACCCTCCTACATTGTTGGTGGGAATGAGTTGGGGCAGCCACTTTGGAAAACAGTGTGGAGATTCCTCAAAAAATTAAAAATAGAGCCACCCTATGACCCAGCAATTGCATTACTGGGTATTTACCCCAAAGATACAGATGTAGTGAAAGAAGGGGCATCTGCACCCCAATATTCATAGCAGTAACTCCATAATAGCCAAACTGTGGAAAGAGCTGAGATGCCCTTCAACAGATGAATGGACAAAGAAGATGTGGTCCATACATACAATGGAGTATTACTCAGCCATCAGAAAGGATAAATATCCAACTTTTATGTCAACATGGACGAGACTGGAGGAGATTATGCTGAGTGAAATAAGTCAAGCAGAGAAAGTCAATTATCATATGGTTTCACTTATTTGTGGAGTATAAGGAATAACAGGGAGGACATTAGGAGAAGGAAGGGAAAAATGAAGGGGGGTAAATCAGAGTAGGAGATGAACCATGAGAGACTATGGACTCTGGGAAACAAACTGAGGGTTTTAGAAGGGAGTCTGGTGAGGGATGGGTGAGCCTGGTGATCGGTATTAAGGAGAGCACTTATTGCATGAAGCACTGGGTGTTATATGCAAACAATGAAGCATGGAACACTGCATCAAATGCTAATGATCTACTGTATGGTGACTAACATAGCATTATAAAAATATTTCAAAAGGTAAATCAAAGTAATAGATCTTTTACAAGACTAACATTAGCATTTAATACAGGGTCAACAAATATGGTTTTGTAAAGATCCAGAGGGTAAATATTTTGGCTTTTGGGGCAATATAGTCTCTGTTGGAACTACTCAAATCTACCATTGTAGCATGAAAGCAGCAATAGACAATATTTAAGTAAATGAGCATGGCTGTATTCCAATAAAGCTTTGTTTACAAAAACAGGCTAAACCATGGGCTATAGTTTGCTGACCCCTGATTTAATAAATAAGTCATAAATTGCTTAATTTATCCCCTCTATGGTCAGAAAGAGCACTATAATGATAAAACCTTTCTTAACATGTGCCAGTAGATTTATTCTTATGATACAGTGTGACTGGAAACCATGTTGCATTAAAATGTGAACATTTTCAATGATGCATAGTGTATAATAATGGTTTAATTACATCAACAATACACCATTGAGAGCTTGGTAAAAGAAGTGGTCCTCCTAATTACATGCAAATATTAATACCTTATCAAATAAATTAACCCATAGTTCTAATACATAACAAATATTTAAGTTATTATATTTATAAAATTATTTTTTAAGAACAATATCACATATTTCTCTCTCACTTTCTCTCCTTGGACATATATACATATACATCCATAACTACATATGGACAAAGGATATTCAAAACAATCCAGTCCCACTTCTACTAATTGCCCTAAATTAACCAGTTGGTTCAGCTAAAACTGAAATTTGAATGATCACAGATGTTAATAACCTGAAGAGGAAACAATTCTTCCAATTGTCCAATGACATTTTTCTACTAATGAGATTCTAGAAAATTAAAGTGATGACAGAAAAGAGAAATCAATCAGTCTTACAACCATTAAAAACCATGTTTTGGAAAAACCTTTACCTATTTGGGAAAAGGGTGATGATATGAAAATGTATAAGGCATCTGTAACAGTAGCATTTTTTAATGATCTTATTGAATCAGGAATAATTTAAAAATTGAAGATATAATGGCTTCACCATTCACACCCCAAAATATCTCAAGAACTAAGAGGACCTGAAAAACAACAACAACAACAAAAAAACAACAAAACAAAGCTAGGAGGCCGTGACTGTTGCCTTAATGGAAATATCTTGGCATGCCAGCCTAGTCCCCTTTATTTTTGACTACCTGCTAGTCCACTGATCTGACCTGCATGGGTCTGGAAGAAATATACGGTGATTAAAGAGTTAGAATAAAAGGTTTCTATTCTCCTAGGAAGAGACTGACTGTCCTTTGGCTGTAGAAACAAGGAACTGTTGATGCACGTGCTCAGTGCGCATGTGCAAATGCCTTAATGCTTCATTCAGAGACGTTGTGTCCTACGACTACAGCTCTCTCCGAATTAGCAAGCAACAAAGTCAACTTTGTGTTTAATATCCTCAGTGGTGGCTTCTTCCTTCAATAGATGGCTTCTACTAAATTAGAAGAAAATGGTGGGGTATGAAAAGACAGAAAAAAATAAAAGTAGTGAGAAGTCTTAAGGAAACTACCTTACAGATAAAAAGGACTTTCTGGAACCAAAGTCGTGATTTCTTTTAACGTTAAAAGAAAACAAAGTAAGGAAGGAAAAAAGAATGAATACAGATAAAGCACGGATGTGAGCAGATGGAATATGGAGACAACTCACCAAACTAAATGAACAGAGAAACTAGTAAGAGTCTTGAAGCCCAGATACTCTAGATCTTATGATCATCCTTTTCTGGAGGAGTAAAATAAATGGAAAGAAGAAAAACAGTAATTAAAAGAATGAAAGGATTCATCTCCCCTTCCAGTTTCCCTCAACTCCCTCTCCTCTCCATCTCCCCATGTCCTCCATGTTCTTTGTTATGCTCCACAAATAAGTGAGACCATATGATACTTGACTCTCTCTGCTTGACTTATTTCACTCAGCATAACCTCTTCCAGTCCCGTCCATGTTGCTACAAAAGTTGGGTATTCATCCTTTCTGATGGAGGCATAATACTCCATTGTGTATATGAGAGACTATGGACTCTGAAAAACAACCAGAGGGTTTTGAAGGGGGGGGGGAGGTTGAGGAACCAGGTGGTGGGTAATAGGGAGGGCAGTACTGCATGGAACACTGGGTGTGATGCCAAAACAATGAACACTGTTATGCTGTAAACAAACAAATAAAAAAAAAAAGAAAATGACAAAAAAAAAAAAGAATGAAAGGAGATTCTGGTTAGATATAGGAAAATGAAAACAGGTCTATTGCCTCCAAAATCCCCACTACAGAGACAGTAAAGAATATATATATACACACACACATATATATGTGTATATATATAATATTTATATTTATAAATATATACATATTTCGTGTATCAACCTATAAAGACTAGGAGAATAAGAGAAGCAACAGCAGATAAGAATTCAACAAGATTTTGAAAGCTCAATATCAGATGGATGAAAGGAAATTATAAGAGAAAAACAATTAAAACTAAGCACCTGGGGGGGTACCTGTCTGGCTCAGTCAGTGGAGAGTGCAGCTCTTAATCTTGGGATTGTGAATTGAAGCCCCACAATGGGTATAGAGATTACTTAAAAATAAAATCTTTGGAAACAAACTAATAGACTAGGCATTGGGGAGGAAAACGACCACAAAGCAACCTGATTCATATTTGAGTTTAACAATAAATTTTATAATTCAAAAAAATTAAATATTTTAAAAGCACACAACTATATTTCTTTAGATATCAGAGAATATATAGCTTAAAAATACCCATATAATCAGGGATTATACTTGTACAACATCATAGGAAATACTCCATTTTACATATCTTAAATTCAGTATTTTATGTTTTATAAGCAATTAAAGATACTGTGTCATTCCTTAGCATGAAGAGTTATGAGGCAGAACTCTAACATGAACCAAACCCAAACAGAGGTTGGTCTCATTTTCTTAGTTTCCATTCTTAATTTGCAGACATCAATGTACTGAAGTGTTTAACTTTTCATTGCACACATCACCTTATTCTGAATTAGGATAGATACATATGAGCTCATTAGATATAATATTTTATAAATACATAGATGTATGCACCTATGTAAAAAGAATTAGCTAAAATGACCTTAAAGCTCATTTGAAAGTATCTGAGTATACCTGAAAGTATGCCTGAACAGTTTCTAAGAAAAATATGAGAAAAGTATTTAGGATAGAAGGGACTTGCTTTTATCAATAAATTAATGGTAACATGTCAAAGAAACCAATGAGCCAGCCAGGTGCTCCAGATGCTTCGTTTTATTTATTTTTTTCTCTTATCATTTATTTTCACCCATCTGATATTCAGCTTTCAAAAATTTTGTTGAATTCTCATCTGCCGGTGCCTCTTTTGTTCTCCTAGTCTTTATCAATTGGTATAAAAAAATTCATTCCTGTCTTTGTAGTGAGTATTTTGAAGGTCTTTTTTTTTTAATATTTTTATTTATTTGACAGAGAGAGATCACAAGTAGACAGAGAGGCAGGCAGAGAGAGAGAGAGAGGGAAGCAGGCTCCCTGCTGAGCAGAGAGCCCGATGCGGAACTCAATCCCAGGACCTGAGATCATGACCTGAGCCAAGGCAGCGGCTTAACCCACTGAGCCACCCAGGCGCCCCTGAAGGTCTTTTTTTTTAAAGATTTTTTTTCCCACAAAAAATTCTGAATTTATCCTTGTATTAGTCATCAAATGTTTGATCATTTGCTCAACATTTATCTTCCAGAGACAATGTTCATAGTGTATACTCAAGTACTCCAACAATTCACATCCTTAGAACACAAGTAGGGGCTTTAGACTTGCTGAATAGATAAGTAATGCTTATATAGAAGCTGCCTGTGACACACGCAGGAAAAGTCAGAACTGGAGGGGTGGTCCCTCTGACAGAGACAGTTAAAAATATTGTGGGGTTGTCTAGTGTTGATACATTTCTTTCCACTCTCCTACCTTCTACAATTAATGTCTGAATGATCTGGTAGTGCTTTGGAACACATACAGACACACACACTAAACACTCCTACTGATATAAGATGTAATTTGCCTGGTTTTGGAATATTAAATTAGAAGTAGTCTAAATATACAATACACAACTTATATATAATAACTTTATTATATATTCAAGATTACATGTAATAAACCTTACTAGTTAACTGTGAATGGAAAGAGACAACATAGCAAGGACTCTACAGCTTAAGTGATCGTCTTTAGTGAATACTCACCAAATTTCAAGTGATTTTAGCATAACTGCCATACAAGTCTCCTTGGAGTACATTTTGCAAATAGTTTTATGTATACACTTAAAAGTACCAGTGCCTGATCTAAGTAGCTTTTTGAGGCTGCCTGGTATTGCTGTCTTAATTCTTCAGGCTCAAATCTCGTTATAGTAACCATCACTTGGTTAAGAAAAAGAACTTTGGGTCATTAATGATTCATTTTTCCATTAATGAGATTGGTAGCAACTTTCTGAAGACTCCCATGGCCTGCTCATAGGTATTCCTGGCTCACCACAAAGCAAGGATGACATGGTCTTCCTTTCAGGCATTTATTCTTCTTAGAGTCTACAATGTGTTTATTGTGCACTCTTCTATGCACTTGCTAGCCCTCTACACTTATCATAACACATGTCTCACTCTACTCACTCTGTAACTGCCTATTGTTTTTCTATTTTCCCCAGTAGTTAATAAATTTCTGTGAGACAGAGTCCATTTCTGTCTTCTTTACAATTGTATTTTTAATTTTCTAGAACAGAAAATTGACATAGTATAGGTGCTTGGTAAAATCAGTTGAACGGATCTAGTGAATAAGATGGTTATGTGAAAAATTGTGCGAAATGCAATATGACAGAACTTCATGCATCAATTCAAATGGCCAATTAAAATATATTTCTTATAACTTATATGTTATGTCAGAAAAATACAAAAATAGTAATAGATGAATGGATAGTCTCAATGATTTTATGTGCATGCTATATTAAAAAATGAATATATTAATTAAATTATGGGTTTTTTTTGCATGGTAGATTGTCAGATTTTAGGCATATAATCAAATGTTCTGATGATAGATATTTTAAAAGCAAACAAAAACTTAAAGCATTTCAGTCTTACTCCCTTTGCTTTAATAAAAAAGATCATCTGTTCTTACTCGATGTTGGAATGGTATCACATTATGCCAAGAATCTGTTCCTAAAGTTGACAAAAAGGAACAAGTTTAAGGTTATAGCCTCTAGATGACAATAACATTTATGATGAAAAATATCCTAACTTCAGAGACTATGACCACTTTTATAAAGATGGGCATTCTGAACCTGTCTCCTCCAGAGAGTTTAGACAATTAAATAATTGACTATGTAGTTTTACAGAAACTTATTATGAAAAGATTTTGAAATGTGGTTAAATAACCTAGTAAATATAGCTATTTAAAACCAGAAATCTTGTTTATCTTATTAATCCTTTGATTCATAAAGTATCTTCTTAGCCATGGTTACATTTTCAGGTGAGCCAGATGGGTAATCCTGGTGCAGTTAGCATATGTATTAACAATTCTGCTACATTCTACATGAACGAAACTTTATGCTAATGAAATAAACCAAACTCAAAAGGATAAACATATAGTTTTACTTATATGAGGTACCCAGAATAGTCACAATCATAGATAGAGAGTAGAGTAAAGAATACTAGGAGGGGTACCTAGGTGGGTCAGTCGGTTGATTGTCTGGCTCTTGATTTCAGTTCAGGTCATGACCTCAGAGTACTGGGATCCAGCCCTGCACTGGACTCTGCACTGAGCCAGGAGCCAACTTAAGATTCTCTCTCTTTCTCTCATTCTCCCTCCAGGCTACTCCTCTCCACTCCCACTCTCGCTCTCTAAAAGGAAAGAAAAACAAAGGCTAGCAGAGGCTGATGAGACAGGATAATGAGGAGCTCTTGTTTCAGGGATACCAAGTTTCAGTTTGGGAGGATTTGAAGGTTGTGGAGAGGGATAGTGTGATAGCTGCACCATATGAATGTACTTAAAAGCATCAAATTGTATACTTAAAAATAATAAATTTTATGTAACTTTACAATAACAATAATAAATTTTAAAAAATTTATTAACATATATTAAGAAGTGAAAACTACTCAGTTTAAAACTGGTCTGTTTACATCCAATGTCAGAATCAGAATTTTCTGTTGGAAGATTAGAATGGGGAAGGGGAGCCACATGAAATCATTCTGGCTTATTAGTGCAAGTCTCCGGTACCACAATTTATTGGTTTGTTGTTTGGCTGATTGGTTCTCCTGAACATGTGAACCACCTGTCAGACCTCTCTTTTTTTGTAGTAGACACACAGTCTACTGGTTGATGAATTCTTTCAAAACCTTTTAGGATAGATTCTAGAAAGAAATAACAAGGGTAAGGCAGGGAGGAAGAGAGCAACTAATGAATTAGTCAAGGAATCAGAGGGTAGACAAAGTTAGTATGTTCCAAGGGTGCAGTATGTCCAATCCCACAGATCAGAGAGAGAAGACAGAGAGTTTTGAGCTAGTCTGGAACTGACTGGATGCACAATAGAGTGAGGATGATAATCAATTTTTCAATCCATTCAGTACCAAAAAAATCAAGCCATGGAGTTTTTCCCAATCTGGGGGTTGTTTGTTGCTGCAAACAGCAAGGTTTCGTCCTGAGGGACAGGTGGGTCCTGTTTGATGGCTCAAGTGTCCCCTTATGGAGGGCATTTAGTCATGGTATACACCTCTCACTTTTCTAATTCAATCATGCTCTTTGAAGATTTTCTCTTTTCCTGTTTTGTGTTCTCTGAGGCCAGAGACTCATTTACCTGATCGCCAAAGGTAGAATCACTGAGTGGTCTGTCCTACACTTGCCCTCCAAACAGCTGAATCTCTATGTCTTCATTAGTCCTGTCCCTTGGCTTGGATCGGATACATAAAGTTCTCCAGAGCATTACAGGTCCTTATTATTTCTAACTTGAGAATATTTTTGAAATACTACTGTAGGATATATAGTTGAGCTTTTTTTCAACTTCTAAAAAAAATAAAAAGGTAGTACCCTTGACAATGGCAAATTCTTCACAAACATTAAGCAAATGATCTCTGTATTCAAATTGAAGATCCAACACTTACCAGCAACATGATCATAGAAAAACTGTGTAAATTTTTTGAGTCTCAGCTTCATCTGTAAAATTTTAAGAATTATACCTACATTGTTGGTTTATTGTGAGAAATAAAGTTTAAGAAACCAAACACAGTGTCCATCAGTTACACTATGAGCACTCAATCTATGTTAGCTAATAATTTTTAATAGTAGTTGGTTATATAGTTTCCCTTATCTTTCCTTACAGCCTGAATTGACCAGTCATTTTAGCCAGTGTGTTGAAACTGATATGGGCATGTAGTTGGGACCAAGGGCTGCAGAGAGAGGCCAGTATCGAACTTTGGAGGGCCGAGCACACCAAGGACTGCCAGGAGTCTAACCTTTGCTCACGAGGACCTCTGCCTCAGATTTCCTATGTTAAACTGAGGAACATCTTTGTTTCTCAATTTAAACATGGGAATGTTTGACCATGTTTGGCCCGGTAACTGTATTACAAGCAAGCCTATTTTTCTCTTTCTGTGTAGAAATTGAGATCAAAAGTCAAGATGAGTTACCTAAGAAAATAATTTGAGAAAGCACTCAAGTGAGTGTAAAGACTTTTTTTTTTCTTTTTCAGTGCGTGTAAAATCTTAACAGGTTTGAGGTTTCTACACTGCGTTTGGTAATATACAAATTTCCTTTTTAGATAATCAGGAAATTTCATTAAAAAACTTGGCCACAGCACTGACTGGTCATTACCAATAGTAATAGTCCTAAACATAAAAGTGAATTCTCACATTATTTGTAGCGAACTTTAACAGGAATCACAAGATGCAGTCTAAGCCCTGATCTTCATATCTTATCAAACTTTTATCCTATTTTTGTCAAATGAAAAGATGTTTTTTTATTCGAGGCTTTTTTTAAAAGATTTTTTTTTTATTTATTTGGTACAGAGAGAGGTCCCAAGTAGGCAGAGCAGCAGGCAGAGAGAGAGGAGAAGCAGCCTCCCCACTGAGCAGAGAGCCTGATGCAGGGCTCCATCCCAGGATGCTGGGATCATGGCCTGAGCCGAAGGCAGAGGCTTTAACCCACTGAGCCACCCAGATGCCCCCTGAAAAGATATTTCATGTATCAATTTACTTTTTAAGAATTTTTTTATTGTGGAAATTATTAAAAATTTTTATTTATTTATTAGAGAGAGAGAGAGAGAATGAGAACAGGTGGGGGGAGGGGCAGAGGGAGGAGCAGATTCCCCACTGAGCAGGAACCCTACAGGGGGCTCCATCCCAGAACCCTGGAATCATGACCTGATCCACCCAGGTGTCCCTATTATGGAAAATTTTAAAAACACACAAGCAAAGAGTACAATGAACTATCACGTACACGTGACTGATCTTCAACAACCACCAATTCAACAATATGATCATTACTATGCCCCTAAATTAGCAATTCCTTTTTTCTTTAATTAGCAATTTCTTACTGTTGTATTTCTAAACAAGTTTAAGCTCTTCAGTTGTCCTGTACTTACGGTTCATCTGAAATAGGGTCCTCACAAGGCTGTACATTTTCACTAGCTGGTGGCTCTCATCTGTTTTTACCACACGCTATTTCACTATCTGTTTCTTTTCTTCCTGGGAAGTTACTTACAGAAGAATCCAGGCACTTCTTGCGGTAGAGATTTTCCAGTTAGACTTTGCATGCCGCACATAATCAATGTACTCTTTTTTTTTTTAAAGATTTTATTTATTTATTTGACAGAGAGAGATCACAAGTAAGCAGAGAGGCAGGCAGAGAGAGTGAGAGGGAAGCAGGCTCCCTGCGGAGCAGAGAGCCCGATGTGGGACTCGATCCCAGGACCCTGAGATCATGACCCGAGCCGAAGGCAGCGGCTTAAACCACTGAGCCACCCAGGCGCCCCAATCAATGTACTCTTACTTTAAATGCCGGGAATTACCTTCATTGCATTATCTTCAAACATCAATATTAAATGGAAGTAAACTTCCATTTGAGTCAGGTAGGAAGCCATGTATTTAACTCTCCATACATCTCTTTTTTTTTTATTTTTTTTTATTTGTTTATTTACAGCATAACAGTGTTCATTGTTTTGGCATCACACCCAGTGCTCCATGCAGTACGTGCCCTCCCTATTACCCACCACCTGGTTCCTCAACCTCCCACGCCCCCGTCCCTTCAAAACCCTCTGGTTGTTTTTCAGAGTCCATAGTCTTTCATGGTTCATCTCCCCTTCCAGTTTCCCTCAACTCCCTCTCCTCTCCATCTCCCCATGTCCTCCATGTTATTTGTTATGCTCCACAAATAAGTGAGACCATATGATACTTGACTCTCTCTGCTTGACTCATTTCACTCAGCATAATCTCCTCCAGTCCCGTCCATGTTGCTACAAAAGTTGGGTATTCATCCTTTCTGATGGAGGCATAATACTCCATCATGTATATGGACCACATCTTCCTTATCCATTCACCCGTTGAAGGGCATCTTGGTTCTTTCCACAGTTTGGCGACCGTAGCCATTGCTGCAATAAACATTGGGGTACAGATGGCTCTTCTTTTCACTACATCTGTATCTTTGGGGTAAATACCCAGCAGTGCAATTGCAGGGTCGTAGGGAAGCTCTATTCTTAATTTCTTCAGGAATCTCCACACTGTTCTCCAAAGTGGCTGCACTAACTTGCATTCTCACCAACAGTGTAAAAAGGAATTCAGACTAACAATTATCCAGGCAATAGCTAGGTTGGAGAAGGCCATGGATGACCAAACAGAATTGATTAGGGCAGAACTGAAAGCCACGAGGGATGATGTTCAACAATGTTAGGGCAGAACTGAAAGCCACCAGGGATGATGTTCAAAATGCTCTCAATGAGTTCCAATCTAATCTAAATTCTCTAAAAGCTAGGGTAACTGAGACAGAAGATAGAATTAGTGATCTGGAGGACATACATCTCTTAATAGATGCATAGAACAGCACTCTTCAGGCCTCATTGGCCAGAGAGCAAAAATATAATGTCACATTCCCCTACTATTCAAGCTATCATAACGTGGAGGCCCACAGTCTAAATGCAATAGTGTATTCACCTCTACACTGTCTTCTCGATAGTCCGACAGTCCTCGAAGAGGCTTTCCCCTTGTACTTAAGAGAAGAAGCTACTCAGGCTCATTCGTCTCAGCCTTTTCTTAAGATACGAAAAGAACCATCGTTTCTTGTCTTTAGCAGCTGTGGGACACTGTCCTCCTTCACGATGCTGCTTCCACCGCGCTGTTCCCCAATTGCGTGCAAGTTTGGGTGATAGGGAGAAGCTCGTGTTCTCTGCTCAGTTCCCCGTGTGCAACAGCAGTCCACGCAAGCTGCAACTTTAACAAGAGTTTTCTGAAAGTTCTTCTATAAAGAAAGACAGCGTAAAAAAATAATTTAAATTGTCCCCCATATAATTATTCTTAGGACTTACAGAGTAAGTCATGTCCTCAGGTTTCTTTGAAGATTTCCCCTGCCTACTTTTCAGCCTACTTTTAACAGGTTTGGATCCTATCTCATACCATACACAAAGTTAATTTGACATAGATCATATATATAAACATAAAAAGTAAAACTGAAGATTTTTAAAGAAAATACATAGAATATCTTTACAAACTTGGAACAGGCAAAGCCTTCTTGAAGAGAACACAATTCAAACCATTAAAGAAAAAGATAAGTTGGATTTTATCAAAATTCAAGATGTCTACTCATCAGAAAATAATACTGCTGGTAAAATTGAAAATCCAGTTTCAAAGTGGGAAAAAATATGTACAATGTAGCTCTCTGGCAAAGGAATTTATCTAAAATATATAAAGAACTCTTATAACTGAATTACAAAAAATCAAACAATCCAGTTTTTAAATGGACAAACCTTAATAGTCATTTCAAAAAGAAAGATACATGAATAAACAATAAATACATTAAAAGTTGCTCAGTATCATCAGTCAATGGAAAATATATATTAAAACCACGATGAGATCAACATTTTTGTCCTAAAGAATGGCTAAAACTTAAAAGATTTAAAATACAGCTCTTGGTGAGAATGTATCATCACTACAGCTCTCATTCATACATTACTGATAGTACAGAATTATCAACCATTTCAGGAAAATGCTTGGAAGTGTGTTACAAAGTTGAATATATAACTACCAAATTATCTAGCAATTTCATGCCTCGATATTTGCTCCAGAGAAATGAAACATACTTTTAAAACAAGATTTGTAGGAGAGGGATGTCTGGGTGGCTCAGTCAGGTAAGCCTCCAACTGTTGGTTTTGGCTCAGGTCTTGATCTCAGGGTGAGGACCTCTGCGTCCTGAGATGGATCCCCCTGTCTCTGTGCTCAGTGCAAGTCTGCTTAAGACTTCTTCCCCCTCCATCCCGCTCCCTCTGCTCTTCCTCCTGCCCTGGCAGGCCCCACCTGTACTCTCTTTCCCCCTCTAAAATAAATAAATAAATAAATAAATAAATAATAAATATTTTTTAGAAAACTGTACAAGAGTGGTATTTTTTAAAAAGATTTTATTTATTTATTTGAGAGAGAGTGAGAGAGAGCATGAGAGGGGAAAAGGTCAAAGGGAGAAGCAGACTCCCCATGGAGCCGGGAGCCTGATGCAGGACTAGATCCAGGAACTCTAGGATCATGACCTGCGCCGAAGGCCGTCGCTTAAACAACTGAGCCACCCAGGCGCCCCAAGAGTGTTTTTAGTAGATTCGTTCATTATAACCCCAAACTAGATATATCCTAAAGGTTCACCAACAAATGAATTGATTAAAAATTGTGGCGCATTCATACATTGCAGTTCTACTTAAAATAAAAAGGGACGCGCTATTATGCAGTGATAGTGTGTGCAGGAATACACACTACGTCGTTGTTACTACAGACAAAAGTAACGCAAAACTGAAAGAAATCAGGGGAGTTGTTGCTTGGACTGGGGGTGGGGGAGTGTTGACTGGAAAGAGGCATGAAGGCACTTTCTGGAGTGCTGAAATATTCTATACCTTGACTGGGGTGGTAGCCACACAGATGTATGAATCTGTCAAACCCATCAAACTGTACTCTCAAAACTTACATATTTTGTTATTATGTAAATTATACCTCAATAAAAAGCTTCTTTGGAGGGAAAGCCCACAGCTTGTGCCAGATAATATGGAAATCATTATAATGAACGCTGGTAAATAAAACAGGTGTGATCCCTACTTTAATGCAGCAAGCTCAAGCTCAATCCGGAGATTAGACATAGTATTAATATGGCCATAACATGAGTTCCAAGCCCAACAGCTATGTCTCAGAGAGAAAAAAAATCATGGTCTCAGTTACCCGTCCCCATTCTTTATTTTCCAAATTCAAAGTGAGCCACTTCACAGGACGTTTAACAATGGCAAGGTCTGCCTCCGGAAAAAAATTAAGTAACAAAAGTCACTGGGTATGGCTTAGACCACTTACCCAGTTGGAAATTTACATCTGAGGATAATAATCCAACATTCATTATTATCCAAACAGAATTTGGGTTTAAATAATACTATGAGCAAGGGCATCAGGAGTCCTGTATACATTGAAAAGTGCCGAGTCTGGTCTAAACGGATTTGTACAGACACTCGAAAGCCTGGGATCATTCTGCCGGACCTTCCCAGAGACTCCTGTATTTTTGGACCCCAGTTTGCCTCAGTTAATAAGGTACTTCAAGTGGCGAGAGTACTTATGTCCGGGCATATTTAGAAATGCAGCACTTTATTAAAAGATACGTGACCAGTCAGCAATGCAGTGTCTGCGTCCAAATTCAAGGACTTTCCCCAACACAAGCTGTTTATCCTACCCCTAGAGCAAGGATGCATCTGACGGTTACTGGGGACTAAATGCCCCACTTCTTGGGAACACTCGGGTAAAATCTCAACTGTGCATGAAGGGACAGCTTGTCTACAGCTGCTTCTGTACAATTCCATAGTTTCGTGGCATTGATTTCATACCCGTTTTTCTGTTTATGTCTTACTTCATGTGTTGGCCAGTAGAGTGGACATGAATCTTCAATATATTAGCCATAAAATGGCTTTAGCAATGCATTATAAACACTTTGTCTCAGCAGCCTACATAAGCAGATTAGTGGGGCAGTATAGCCTGTTTATTTGTACTGTGCAATGCTTCACAAGTTCTATAAAGATCCACAGTTACTCTAGTGAGGACCGGTTTCAGCCTGCTCCTCAGACTGAACAAAAATAACCTATCTCCAAACACATGCCAAAAAATTAGCACCATACAAGGAAAGGAAATTTTTTTCCAAAGAAGCAACCACTGTAAAGGGTTGTGATGCTGACTTAAATACACACTCAACAATTTACAATGTCCTCAGGACTCCTAGCTTTTCAGCAAAAATATGTATGTGTTCACGTTACTTCAAACTCTTCCCACAAGCGAGGGAAGTGCACTCCACGTGCGTCTGCTTAACTAAAGGGTTAGGGGGTGCTGTCCAGAAGCAAAGGACCTGAAATGTAGATTCAAGGCTTCACATCCTCCATGGCTCTCAGCTTTAAAAAAGCCATTGGTTTGGGTTTGGGTTTGTTTGTTTGTTTTGATATTTATTTGACAGAGAGAAATCACAACTAGGCAGAGAGGCAGGCAGAAAGAGAGGAGGAAGCAGGCTCCCTGTGGAGCAGAGAGCCCGATGTGGGGCTCGATCCCAGGACCTTGGGATCATGACCTGAGCTGAAGGCAGAGGCTTTAACCCACTGAGCCACCCAGGCGCCCCTGGGTTGTTTTTTTTTTTTTTTTTTTTTTTTGGTTTGCTGTTGGTTTGGGTTTTTTTTTTTTTTTTTTGGTTTGTTTGTTTTTTGTTTTTGTTTTGTTCTTTCAGCTTCACCCCATCAATGTTTGGCAGAAAAAAAAAAAAGAAAAAGAAAAACAGGAAAAAATCAAGACCACATTTTGAGTGCGCACACCCTGTTAGAGAAAAACAAATAAATGAGATTCCCTTGAAGAACATTTGGTTCTGCGCTGAGGAGCTTTCTCTTGAATGGAAGCTTCATTTTTAGTTTTAACATCAGAACTCTACATCAGCTGACAAAACAGAGAAAGAAAGGGAAAGAAATCTTTGTTGCATGTGTTTTGGCCTTTTTCTACTTATTAAACAATGGTTACTCTGAGTATATCATGGGGATGAGGAATAGTATTCTCTCATTTATAATACTGCCTCTCGGAAGCAGCATGGTGTATGGGAAAAAAATAGAACTTTGAAGTGAAAAGTGAATTCAAACTGAGTTTTCCCTTAACTTTATATTTTGGTCATATTCTATCATTTTTCTGGGTTTTAGGCCTCTTGTTTGTTAAATGGACATAATTGTACCTGATAATCACTGTGATAAAGAGACAAACCTGAATATTGGTAAGTATCAGACGATAGCTTACTTTCTGATAATTTTTTTAATTTATGGCCTTCCTATTATTTCATTTTTTAATCTATAATTTTTTAGACTATTTTGAGCCTTCACCTCTAACAATTCCAAATTATTACAAAGACAGTCAATATTTTCATTAGCATCTCTAGGATTCGACTGATGACTTACCCAGATAGCTATCTAATCTAACCGACAGAATCATTCCTCCTAACCCTGAATTAAACTATATTTTTATAAGTTTAATACAGCTTAGAATGAAACCTTAATTTATAAAATTCTAGAGATAAGAGCTCTAAAATAAGAATTAAAACTCTTCTTCAGGAAAGACCAAGAAAGACAAATTTATTCTTCAAATTTTTTTTCTGTGCAATTATTATTTAAACCAAATACTGAGAAGTTAAGGCACTCACTGTCCACCCTCCCCTGAATGACTTCTCCAGGCTAGATTGTAAGAATGTCGTTCGCTGAGCAAATGCTAATTGCATCTCAGGAACATTTCATATAGTAAATTTTACAGAGTAAAACACTGAATGCAATAGAAGGTAAGAAAACATAGTCTAAAAAACACCAGATTTTACAAAATCTGACAAAACTCTCTTCCCATAGAAGTCATGTTGTATTTACATGTAGTAATGAGTACTGTGGTCCACTCTAACCAAGTTCTTACAATGACACACATCTAAATCAAAAATCCCAGAAAAGACCTCGAATAGCCAAAGGAATATTGAAGAACAAAGCCAAAGTTGGTGGCATCACAATTCCGGACTTCAAGCTCTATTACAAAGTTGTCATCATCAAGACAGCATGGTACTGGCACAAAAACAGACACATAGATCAGTGGAACAGAATAGAGAGCCCAGAAATCGACCCTCAACTCTATGGTCAACTAATCTTCGACAAAGCAGGAAAGAATATCCAATGGAAAAAAGACAGCCTCTTCAATAAATGGTGCTGGGAAAATTGGACAGCCACATGCAGAAAAATGAAATTGGACCACTTCCTTACACCACACACGAAAATAGACTCCAAATGGATGAAGGACCTCAATGTGAGAAAGGAATCCATCAAAATCCTTGAGGAGAATGCAGGCAGCAACCTCTTCGACCTCAGCCGTAGCAACATCTTCCTAGGAACAACGGCAAAGGCAAGGGAAGCAAGGGCAAAAATGAACTATTGGGATTTCATCAAGATCAAAAGCTTTTGCACAGCAAAGGAAACAGTTAACAAAACCAAAAGACAACTGACAGAATGGGAGAAGATATTTGCAAACGACATATCAGATAAAGGGCTAGTATCCAAAATCTATAAGGAACTTAGCAAACTCAACACCCAAAGAACAAACAATCCAATCAAGAAATGGGCAGAGGACATGAACAGACATTTCTGCAAAGAAGACATCCAGATGGCCAACAGACACATGAAAAAGTGCTCCACGTCACTCGGCATCAGGGAAATACAAATCAAAACCACAATGAGATATCACCTCACACCAGTCAGAATGGCTAAAATTAACAAGTCAGGAAATGACAGATGCTGGCGAGGATGTGGAGAAAGGGGAACCCTCCTCCACTGTTGGTGGGAATGCAAGCTGGTGCAACCACTCTGGAAAACAGCATGGAGGTTCCTCAAAATGTTGAAAATAGAACTACCCTATGACCCAGCAATTGCACTCCTGGGTATTTACCCTAAAGATACAAACATAGTGATCCGAAGGGGCACGTGTACCCGAATGTTTATAGCAGCAATGTCTACAATAGCCAAACTATGGAAAGAACCTAGATGTCCATCAACAGATGAATGGATAAAGAAGGTGTGGTATATATACACAATGGAATACTATGCAGCTATCAAAAGAAATGAAATCTTGCCATTTGCGACGACATGGATGGAACTAGAGCGTATCATGCTTAGTGAAATAAGTCAATCGGAGAAAGACAACTATCATATGATCTCCCTGATATGAGGACATGGAGAAGCAACATGGGGGGGTAGGGGGATAGGAGAAGAATAAATGAAACAAGATGGGATTGGGAGGGAGACAAACCATAAATGACTCTTAATCTCACAAAACAAACTGGGGTTTGCTGGGGGGAGGTGGGATTGGGAGAGGGGGAGCGGGCTATGGACATTGGGGAGGGGAGGTGAACCATAAGAGACTATGGACTCTGAAAAACAACCTGAGGGTTTTGAAGGGTCAGGGGTGGGAGGTTGGGGGAACAGGTGGTGGGTAATGGGGAGGGCACGTTTTGCATGGAGCACTGGGTGTTGTGCAAAAAGAATGAATACTGTTACGCTGAAAAAATAAATAAAATGGGGAAAAAAAAATCCTTGGGGCGCCTGGATGGCTCAGTGGGTAGGCCTCTGCCTTCGGCTCGGGTCGTGGTCTCAGGGTCCTAGGATCGAGCCCTGCATCGGGCTCTCTGATCAGCGGGGAGCCTGCTTCCCCCCCACCCCGACCTTGCCTGTCTCTCTGCCTACCTGTGATCTCTGTCGAAAAAATAAAATCTTTAAAAAAAACAAAAAACAAAACAAACAAACAAAAAAAACCTTAGCCGTCCCTGCTCTGCTCTTCCTTTTGGTTGGCAATGCTCCCTGAGGCCATAGCTCACAGCACTCTGTTTCTGTACTACTGTAATAGTGATTCTGACATACACAAACCTTCACACTCCTCTGAGCAACACCTCACATTGACATATTTTCCCCTGGACCCCATCCTTATTTTTCCAGGTGAGGAAACAGACTTCTTCACATTCCAGTCACATAAAAATAAATCAACAAATCACCTCTCTGCCACAATCTAGTCAGTGAGTTTCAGTCTGGGAGAAAGGATAAAGGGAAAGTGGCTATGCTACCTCATTTCACGCATGCATGTTCATGCTCAGGAGGAATATGGCAAGAGGTTCACAGGGCTATATCCAGTACTAATACTTGAAAAATTATGTCCAATATTAAACTTGAAAAGATTTTAAAAGGTATATTTAATATTTAATTTTGTTTATTTGGTGATGGTATTTCACTTTCTTTCGATACTGCAAATAACATTAAAGGATAAGACTGGGGTTGTTTATTGTGAGATTATTCCACAAATTTAATACCTAAAGTCATACATATTTTTAATAAATAAAAAAAAAATAATAAATCAAGAGACTAGGAACTCGGTTCAGTCTTGGGTGTCTGCTTTCTGCTCAGGTCATGATCCTAGAGTCCTGGGATCAAGACCAGCATCAGGCTCCCTGCTCAGTGGGAGGCCTGCTTCTGCCTCTCCTACCCCGCACCCCCAGCTTGTGTTTCCTCTCTCACTGTGTCTCTATTGAATGAATAAATAAAATCTTAAATAAGAGAGAGAGAGAGAGACACTAAGAACCAAGTTTTAGCACTCTAAAAGAGAAAAGCACTCTTCACAATATCTACTGCTACACAAAATTTATGTACAAAACGTCATTAGTCAGCACAGAATATACCTAGCCCATTTAAAAACAAGCATAAATATATTTGCTATTGAATAGATACAATATACACTCAAAGTACAATTGTACAGTATTGAGAACCCAAGCATATGGTTTTTAATCCGATCAGCCTGTTTACTTTGGAACATTATTTGTAGAAGAGTTATGTCAAAATATGTAAAAATTAATAATGCAAAATTATATGACTTTCTGAAAAAGCTAAATCTTTTTATATTTGGTATAGCAGGGAGTCAAAATAATCATCAGTTCTATAAAATGAACTGTATCACTATTGGTTTTATCAAATCTTGTATAGATTGTGAGACAATTTGTCCCAGATTGTTTTAATGCCATAATGAAGGCAAAGTCTTTTTGCCAGGTTCCAGTCTCCATTGTGGAAATGGACTACATCAAACTAGTAAATGATATTTGTTTAGCTTATTTACAAAATAAAGATAAATCCACATAGATTCATATTTTTCTAGGGTGAACTAGATACCCCAAGTATGTTATTTCTTCCTTACGAGCAGGTTGAATGCATGTAAAAAACTATTACTAACCATGGCCATACTCTACAGTACTATGCTTGGCTGACCTTGGATTGGTAACGACCATCATTTGAGTGTCTAATATCTGGGAGGATTTATGTGTAGAAAGCAAAACTTTAAACTGCCCGTGTTTTAACTTATTAAGATTAAAAATCTTCATTATAGCTGATGGTCATGACTTCAGGCTTCCAGTAAGTCAAAATTACATGCTATTATGGATTTAATTGTGGTCCTGTCAAATTCCATATGTTGAAGCTGTAATTTCCGATACCTTAGAATTCAACCTTATCTGGAAATAGTGTAAATACAGCTACAAGTAGTTAAGGTGAAGAGTCATTCTGGAGTAAGATGGCTCCTTAATCCAATAGGACTGGTGTCCTTATTAAAAGGGGAACTCTGGACACAAACAAGCACATGGGAAGATCACCATGTGAAGATAAAGGCAGACATCATGGTGACACTTCGAAAGCCAAGCAACACCGAATACTGCCAGCAGGCCACCAGAAGATAAGAGAGAGGCATGGAACACATTTGTCCTTCACATACCTTCAAAGGAACCACCTCTGCTGACATCTTGTTCTTGGACTTGTAGCCTCTAGACCTGTGAGACAATAAATGTCCCCTGTTTAAGCCATCCTGAAGCCTGTGGTACTTTACTACAGCAGCCCCAGCAAACTAATACAAACTAATAGAAATGCCCGAACTGCAAATTACTTGTAAGTATTTAAGCAACTTCTGTAAATCTAAGGATCTAAACATACATGTAAATCCAGTTTTTCTTAAATAAACAAATAAAATTCTTCTACACATTTTAAATTAAAATTTTGCCAATATGTCTGTTTCTTATCTATATTCTTTTAATCTGTCAATCTTAATCAAAGTTTATTCATATTATCATGCTGATCTTAAAAACTAAATACCAAAATATAAATTTTATAGGATTCTTTTGCTTCATTATTTAATTACCTTCACACTTTTTCCAAGTTTCAGTGTTTAGCTTACCTGACCAAGAGTCACACTTATCATCTCAAAGAGGCTAAGATTACTCTGAACTTTTCCATAACATTTGATTGTCTTCTTTGAATGAGTTGTGTATCTCCCCAACCCAAGATTGTAAATAAACGTTTTACTTTTTTTTTAAGATTTTATTTATTTGACAGACAGAGATCACAAGTAGGCAGAGAGGCAGGCAGAGAGAGAGGGGGAAGCAGGCTCCCCGCTGAGCAGAGAGTCCGATGCGGGGCTCGATCCCAGGACCCTGAGACCATGACCTGAGCCTAAGGAAGAGGCTTTAACCCACTGAGCTGCCCAGGTGCCCCATGTTTTACTGCTTTTTGAGATCTGAATCTTTGTCCCTAAGCCACTGTACTACAGTCTTTTCTCACTATTCTATAATCACTTTATTGGCAAAGGAATCCAATCTGCTAAAACACATGGTTTGCAAGAAATCATCTCATTATCCGGCAGGGTTAGGAAAGCGCCCATGAGGATAACATTGACACGAGTGTCTCAGCTGTGAAGAGTTGAATACCCCCTTGGTTGGCTAAGGTTGGCTGAGGGTCAAGCCACTGAGTGAGCTTGAGCCTATCCAGTAAATGGGAAAAGTCACAGGAGTGACCAAGGCTTGAATTATCCATTTCCAAGGATCCTTATCCTAAGTCACACTTGAGGCTGCTTTTCAATTCCCAGTTTGATATAATAATAAAAATGCAGATTCAGTATCTGGGACAGGAGTAGAGTGATCAATGACGAGAAGCAGATGACCTAATTTATGAGATAAGGGCACAGGGAGCCAGTTGTGTAGAGACTGTAGGTTGGAGTGAGGACTTGGACAGAGAGTGGCTCCTCTGACTTTGTTTTAAAAAGATCGTGTTTCTTTTTTTTCCCCATTTTATTTATTTTTTCAGCGTAACAGTATTCATTCTTTTTGCACAACACCCAGTGCTCCATGCAAAACGTGCCCTCCCCATCACCCACCACCTGTTCCCCCAACCTCCCAGCCCTGACCCTTCAAAACCCTCAGGTTGTTTTTCAGAGTCCATAGTCTCTTATGGTTCCACGATGCTGTGGCTGCGTCTTCCTGCGGCCAAAAACCAAACCCTTCATTTTGTCCTTGTGTCGTCCGTCTGTTTCACGAGGTCTCGCCCTCGTTGTCCGATGTCCCGGCGCAGTTTTTCCTCCCTGTGTTGGCTCGATTCTGTTCAGCTGCTCTTCGTTCACGTCTTCCTGCGCGCGCGATGTGCTCACGCGGGTCGCTCGGTCCGCATCAGCGTCCTCTGGGCCAGGTCACACCTGCGCCTCCCGAGCAGCTCCACAGCGAACGGCTTCTTGCTCCTCCGCGTCGGCAACCGAAGCGGCGGATTCGAATCCATCGTTTCGTCGACCCTAAAGACGATCACAGGCTGAAACACTTTACCGGTCCGTACTGTTTGAAACTTTTTACTTTCCGTGTGTACAGGCAGGCGGAGAGCAGGAACAGGCGCCCCGCGGAGCAGAGAGCCCGACGCGGGGCGCCACCCCAGGACCCCGGGGCCATGACCCGAGCCGGAGGCCGAGTCTCCCCGCGAGCCCGGGGCGCCCGGCTGTGCGGCGCCGCCGAGGCAGTTCCCGCTGACGGACCGCACGCGCCGGCCCGAGTCCACGCGGTGCGCAGAGCCGTCGCGGGAGCCCGCAGCCGGGCGAGGAAGGCGGTGGGCGGGGGCCCGAGGTCCCGCGGGGTCACACGGGGCGTCCGACCGAGCAGCCCAGGCTCCGCCCGCATTTCGCGCCTCAACCCGCCGCTGAGCGGTGGAGAGCGCGGGAGGAAACGCCGTTACGGCCAGAACGAGCGCGCGGCGCGTCCGACCCCCGTCCCTCCGTCGACCACGCGGCTGCTGCGGGACCCTCGGGGAGGACGGGACAGAGCGCGCGCGGGAACCGCACCACGGGGCCGCGCGTTGGATGGCGTCGGGAGGCGGTTCTCTGCAACACGCGACGGCGTCCCCCGAGCTGCGACGTTCCCGCCGCGCGGCACGACGGTCCCTCATCCGCGGCCGCGGGGGTCCGGCGCGCGCGCTTCCTGCCCTGAAGCCCGGAGCTCGGCGCGCGCCGTTTGCCGGGCAGGACTCCTTGAGGCGCGAAGGAGCGGACGCGGCCCACAAGGAAGGTGCGACGACCCCGGCTGAGGGTGCCTGGCGGGGCCCCGCGGCGCCCGGACTGCTTCCGAGCCGCCGGCCTGACCTCGCGGAACCTTCCCCGCCGGGAGAGACGCACAAAGCACCCACCGAGCGGCTCCTACCCGGCGCGCACGGGCGCCTGACGTCACCACGCCCGCGCAGGCGCAGAGACGCTGAGCCGGCCCTTAGCAGGTGCGCGTCGGTGCGGCAGAGGTATATTAGGGCTGGGGAAGTGACGTTGTCCCTGCACCGTGAGGTGTGGACTCGTGAGGACCTGACTGTGTCCCCTGCCGCGCGACAACGCCCTCTGCGGCTGGAAGCGCGTGAGAAGGACCGGACGGGCTGTGCAGTCGTCGTCGCGTCGTGAGGCACAGCCGAATTTCCGACGGCGCGCGCGAGCTGCGGGGCGGGAATGCGTGCGCGTGCTCGTACAGCGCGTGCGCGTGCCCCCTCCTGTCGTGTCCTCAGTAGCGCGTTCTTCGCTCCGGCTTCCCCTGCGGCAGGGACGCGGCAGCGGTGTGCGGGCCTCGAGCCTCGTGCGGTCCCGGTCGGCGTCCGCGAGAGGTTCCGCGCCCGGCTCGTGGCGCCGCGCGGGGAGTCGGGCTGTTTCCGGCGGCGCGGGCGGGGCCTGTGCTCACGGTCAGCCGCGTGCGAGCGGCCCTCAGCCCGCGGGGCGCGCACGGAACGTCGACGGCTGCCCCGGAAGTCGCGCGCTCCGAGGCCGCGTCTACGCGCTCCAGAATTCTCTCTCGACTCGCGGGATTCGGCGCGGAAGCCCTGGACGGCGAGGACGGCGGCGTGTGAGCGTGTCCGGGGACGCCGGCCGAGCCTCGTGCGGGGCGGAGAGCGGAGGGGCCGGAGGACGGGAGAGGCTCCGACGGTGTCTGAGGGAGCTCGTGAGGAGGACGCGCCGCCCCACGCCCTCCTGCGCGGACCGGGTCTCCGCTTCTTCGTCCGCACGAGGTTACCCGCGAGCGCGGGAGGTGATGCCGACGGGACTGGGCACGGGGCGCAGCGCCCGGGCGGGGCCTGACCCCAGGACCATGACGCCGTGACCTGGGCCGAAGGCTACACCCACGGAGCCAGCGGGCGCCCCGCGTGCGCTTCCGTCGTGCAGACGTGGTGCGGCGACACCTTCGCTGTGCGCGCCGCTGTCCTGTGTCCGCCGTGTCCGGCAGTGCGGGCCGCGCGGGGCCCCGGCTCGGGGGCATCAGGAGTCTCAGGATGAAGGACAACAACAAACCAGTAAAAATAAAGCCTGACCGCGTAGACTGGTTCTAGTGCCAAGCGTTGAACTACGCACCGGGGCAGCTGCCAGCGTCCCGCTCGGCGCAGAGCAAAGCTGACGGGTAGACGGTCCGTCGTCAACACGGTGAGCGCAGGGGGGAGGAGGAGGTTCTGGAAAGTTCCGTGCGCGCAGGGGTGTGGGGACTCCCGCACACTTTATCTAACCTTGTCCCTGCCTCCGTAGGAAGTTGTTGCTGCGGCTTTAAACAGGGAGAAGGTAAGGCCTGTAGAAATTGTAAGTGGAGGAGGGTTTGGAACCACTTTTATTCCCCTGTCAAAACGCAACATTTCGCAAAGTTCCCCTTCACGTTAACTAACATGAAACTTGCTTTATGTTTGAAAAGCTAAAAATGCAAGTTAATAACGCCATGAAACTTCTGGCTGACCCCGTGGTCTCCTGGGAACCGTGTTTTGTTCATTTAGTTTTCTGAAATAAATTTTTATTTGGTCTTTATTCATGTCACAGCCACTCTGTGTAACGAAAAAACGAAATTACAATTGTGCTCCATAAATGAAAGAATAAAAGACCTGACCCGGTTTTTTTCTTTCCACTGTCAATTTTCGCAGAGTTGTTAAACTGGAAGACACTGTAGGGATCATCTATGGAGACATCCAGGTTCTTGACTTCACAGAGGAGGAAGCTGATCTCATCTACTTAGTGGCAGAATTGAGTGTGTAGGAAACCGTAGTAAATCATGTGTTCTGCCATTTAAAATTTGCAGATACTGTTCAGCTTCCCTCTCGGCTCCCCTCTGCAAACAATCTAATTCCTCTTTCCAGAAAAATCATTTCCCAAGTGTCCAGGTCACAAAATAGAACACAAAGAAAGATTCGAGCATAAAGAGGAGGAAAGGGTGGAGTTATTAACATCCTCCTTTCTCCAGTGGGTTCAAAGCTTTTTTTTTCCACTCCTACTTCCGTATACACAAACTGACTGCGTGTGGAAGCTGCACTGTGTTATCTGCAGGTCCTACAGAAACGAGAAATTTCTTTCTTTCCATCCTTCTCTTCCCTTTCTTTCTTTCTTTCTTCCATTCTTCCTTTCTTTCTTTTGAAGGTTGACAACTGACATCCCAGAGATTCATGTTGGCCTTCACTTTTCTGTTTCTCTTTTCCTTTCCCGCCGTGTAAAATAGTTATGTGTGGACTACTACATGTTCATGTGTGCTACAGCTGTTTCCATCAGGATGACTTTGCTTGACAGAAGGCCTTCCTCCTGTTTTTGGCATCTATACGTCATGGAAGGGTGGAAAGCTACAGGGAGAGAGGCACATATTGGGATTCAGCCTAGGCCCTAGGGAATTCTCTGTACAATTCAAATCCCAAATATGGGCAGTTCTTTTCTAATATATGCAGTAAGTAGTGTTAAATTATTTGGAGGAATAAAAACTGCCCTGATAACCCAATATGGCCTAGGTATTTACCAAATTTTGCATGTATACATAGGATTTGTTAAAATGGTTGAAATACTCTGATGCTGGTGATCACTTAATTCAATTGGCTAATAGCCAGCTATATTATTCTAGGTTCTCCAGAGAAGCAGAACAAGAGGATGGAGAGAAAGAGTGACTGAGAAAAAGATCGACTTTAAGGAATTGGCTCGCATCAGTTATAGAGGCTGTTAAATTTGAAGTCATGAGACAGGCAGCAGCTGGAAACAGGTAAGAGTTGATGCAGTCTTGAATCTGGATTTCACAGGTCAGCAAACTGGAAACTCAGGTTTCTTTGTTGCCATTTGGAGGAGAATTACTTCTTCAGGAAATGTCTTTGCTTTTTAGCTTCAGCTGACTGGATCAGGCCCAACCCACATGTGCTTTACCCAGAGTCTACTGATTTAAATGTTACTACACCGAAAAAAATACTTTCACAATAACATCTAGACTGGATAGTTTACCCATGTTGTCACATAAAATTAACCATCACACCAGGTAACAGTAGCTTTGCTTCTCACAGGCAGACTAAGTATTTAAAATTGTAATGCAATGGAATTATATTAAATTTGGAAAGCCTCACTGTGGGGTAACATACACAACAATTTTAACTGTTTTAATTGATCTGAATGCCTAATTCTGGTAATATGTACCTAGTTTTAATCAATATCACTTTGTTTAGAAATAAATTGTGAATTTGGAAACGTGGAAATTGGCACGTGTGTGTGTGTGAGAGAGAGAGAGTAAGAGATGGCACCATTACCTGACAAAAACTAAATTGTATTCTGTCTAGTAGTCAATTCAATTGAGCATTTATACTTTGAAACTCTAAGTCAAATGTGTATAGAAAAACGAGATAATATAAAGATTTAAATTCAGCACCAATGTATTCCCTAAGTTACGTTCTTTACATTACACCAAATAAACTGATTCTAGAAGAGAAAATAAAACTACCCCATATGACTGTATATTATCATGTGGTTTTCTTGGAAACAAAAAAAATAGCACTTTTTACCTAAATATATTTTGCAAAAACTTTCCCAGAGGAGAAAAGTAAATATGCAAAATGATAACACTGATTTCCATAACAGGTTCATAGTTATATGAGTTAGTGTGAGGAATCCTTAAGGTTCTTTTCTTTTTAGTAATTAGCAATAGCGGTAACCTCCCTCTTGGCTTTGACCTCTCTAGCTTATACATTCCCTTTGTGAGGTTCAGTGCGGGGTCGCATGTAAAGTCAGCAGAAATTTGAAACCCTTTGCTGGTTAATGCTATCATTAATAGAGCTCTTCATCATTCAGCATAGATTACATAGGATGTGGCCGTATTTACAAATGTTAAATTTTGAACTGTTTCAGAAACTTTTGGAAAGAAATGAAAAATGGCAGAGAGAAAGTCTCTTAACCCCTTACTCATTCTTATAGCCTGAATTACACCTTCCCTTCTACCTGCCTCCCTACCTTTTCAGAGATACCCAATCTATTAATAGGTTATGCAACTTTTCCTATCTTGGTTTTTACTACTTTTCCCATATATGTGTAACACCATCTAACATATAGGTAATATTTAAATCATTTTAATTTTGTATGATCTACAATTAGAGCCTAATTCTATTTTTTTAAAGATTTTATTTATTTATTTGACAGAGAGAGATCACAAGTAGGCAGAGAGGCAGGCAGAGAGAGTGAGAGGGAAGCAGGCTCCCTGCCGAGCAGAGAGCCCGATGCGGGACTCGATCCCAGGACCCTGAGATCATGACCTGAGCCGAAGGCAGTGGCTTAAACCACTGAGCCACCCAGGTGCCCCTTAGAGCCTAATTCTTATTTTAGCCTTATGCTTTAAAATTTGGCAAAGTTGATATGTGTAGACCTTTATCATTTATTTTAACTGCTAGTATAGTATTCTATACTAAACATACCATAATTTGCCCAGTCATTTCTTTATCAGTAAATATTGGATGGTTTCCCAATTTCTTCTTTTATCAAGAATTATACAAGAAATAGTCTTGTACATGTCTTCTCACGTATATATACAAGTGTTTCACTAGAGCATTATACCTAGCAGTGGAATTTCTGGAATATGCATTATACTTATACTCTATGTTGCTTCATTGTCTGTTTTTTCAAAGTGCTTGATTAATTTACAGTACCGCAGGTCCAAAACTGGATATGACAGATTTTGTTAGAATATGTTTTTGCATGCCTCCAAAACTGGATACTGTCAGAGGTTTCAATTGTCAGAGGCCTGCAATGCTGAAATACAAAACAATATTTCATCTTCAAACCCATAAGAATTTCCCCCTCCACTATTCAGATTAAAGATCTTTTCTCCATCTTTGCCATTCTAGTTTCTTTCTTCAGACTTTTCAGTCATATTATTTGCCCATTTTTCTTTTATTTTTTAAAGATTTTATTTACTTATTTGAGAAAGAGAGAGAGAGATACGAGAAATGGGAGGGGCAGAGGGAGACGGAGAGGGAGAAGCAAATTTCCCCAATGAGCAGGAGCAATTATGCGGTTCTACTCCAGGACCCCAGGGATCATGATCTGAGCTGAAGGCAGAGGCTTAGCTGACTGAGCCACCCAGGCAGCTCATATTTGCCCCTTTTACAATTGGGTAATTTGTCTTATTAATTTTGAGACTGTTTTACTATAATAAGATACCAGCTTTTTGTTTATAGATGTTACAAATTGTTTCTCTCAAGATTATTACGTTTTGTTAATTTTTTCAGGGTATCTTACAGTACAGAACCTTGCATTTTAAACAGGGCTATGGATGACTTTATTTTGCGCTTATTATGCTTTTATTTAAAATAAAGTGTTCATCTATATTTATTTCCAAAAGCTTTAAAGAATTTTTTCTCACGTTTAGGTCTTGGATTCACCTGGAATTTACTTTTATTTGTTATTTTTTTAAAGATTATATTTACTTGACAAATGAGTAGAGGGAATGTTGACAGAGAGAGAGATATATAGGGAATGAGAGAGGGAAAAGCAGGCTTCCCATTGAGCAGGGAGCCTGTTGCAGGGCTTGATCCCAGGACAGAGATCACAAGTAGGCAGAGAGATGGGCGGGGGCTGGGGGGGCGGTAAGCAGGCTCCCCGCTGAGCAGAGAGCCTGATGCGGGACTTGATCCCAAGACCCTGAGACCATGACCTGAGCCAAAGGCAGAGGCTTAACCCACTGAGCTACCCAGGTGCCCCTATAGTAATTTCAAAACAATTTTGTTAATATCACCAGAAACTGAAAACAACATAAATGTTGCTGAACAGAACAGATGTATAAATTGTGGCATATCCGTATAATGAAGCAGTACGCTGCAATAAAAAGGCATGAGCTACTGATAACGTGGGAAAAATTGACGAATCTCAAATGCATTATTCTAAGAGAAAATTTTCCTCCAATGCCTTTATCTGTATAATTACATATATGCCACTTTCTAGAAAAGGCAAAATTAGAGAGTTAGAGGACCAGTCAGTTGTTGCCAGATATTACTACTAGGGGAAGTGTTTGACTATAAAGTACACCATGAGCTGATTTCTTCTGGTGTGACAGAATTGTTCTGTACCTGGACTGTGGTGGTGTCGATACTACAGTAAGCATGTGTCAAAATGCATAGAACTCTATCCTACTAAAGAGAAAATATCGCTGTATATAAATTTTTAAACACATTTTTAAAACATTCGATGGGTGTTTAGGAATAATTTGTTTTCCTGTTCAAAGTAGTGCTTTTTATGCATTTTAATGTTTGATATGTGCAATCTGTCATTTTTCAGAAAAGATACATCAAATACCCTAATACAGTTGATAGCTTATCAATTTCAACTTTAATACTGTTAATATTTGCTTTATGCACTCTTCAAGGCATTACAGTTTTGTCAGTCTATATACATTCATAGTTCTCTCTTTTAGTGAATTATGGCATTCTTTCACCACAAGTCCTTTTTTGGTTCAAATTTAATTTTGTCTTTTATTAATATCACAAAAAATGAATTCAATTGGGTTCATCTTTGCCTTACATATTTTTTCATTTTGCTATTTTCTGTATCATCATACTTAGGTGTATTTCTCATAACCAGCATTTTAAAAATCTAACTTCAAACCACTTGTCTTTTAAGATGTGAATTTAGACTTAAATCTTAATTTATTTAAATTTATTTATTTTTTAAAGCTTTATTTAATAAGAAAGAGAATGAGAGAGAGCACAAGCAGGAGGAGCAGCAGGGGGAGAGGGAGAAGCAGGATCCCCCCAGAGTAAAGAGAGCCCTGTGTGGGACCTGACCCAGGACCCCTGGATCATGACCTGAGTTGAAGACAGATGATGTTTAGTCGACTGAGGCATACAGGTGCCCTAATTTACTTAAATTTAGCTGGTAGTTTAGGATTCGTTATTACTGCTTCATTACAATTTATTTTTAGTATCTTATTTTTAAATTTTATTTCCCTTATTTATTTGCTATGTTCCTTTTTCCTTCATTTATTGAGCAACAGAAACTTGTATTGGTTTGTTACTGTTTTACTGTCTGTTGTTCTATATATAGTGTTTATTCTTAAAGCATTAACATACATTCTTGACTCTGCAGTGTGAAAGTTCAGTCAATATTACTATTTCCCTCCAGAAAATCAAAGGATCTGAGACAACTTGAGCTCCAATGATTCTCTGATTTTCCATGCAACCTGAGCCCTGACTTTTGAGGCACTCAAAATTAGTCATCATCGGTATTTTTATTGTTGCTTTTAGCATTCATTGCTTACTTAATCAGTTTCTCTACAGACATGCTCATCCACATGTTAATCATTGTCTTTGGTTCTTGCTTGTTCCATATTCTTTTTTAAAAGTGCATCGTTTGGGGCACCTGGGTGGCTCAGTGGGTTAAGCCTCCGCCTTCAGCTCAGGTCATGGTCCTGGTGTCCCGGGATCAAGCCCCGCATCGGGCTCTCTGCATAGCCGGGAGCCTGCTTCCTCCTCTCTCTCTGCCTGCCTCTCTGCCTACTTCTGATCTCTGTCTGTCATATAAATAAAATCTTAAAAAAAAAAAAAAAAGTACATCGTTTGATGTTCCCTTTAGTGGGCTGAGTACTAATCCTCTTAGTCCTAATTATTCTGAATACGTTCTTACTTTGTCCCTGCTCTTCTATAACAAGGTATTATTTGGTCCTGGATACCAGGCATAGATTCTAAGCCTCACAGTTGAGGCAAAGCACCAACGAAGCACTACAAGTGCAGAAGTACTAATTTTCTGGCTATTGATGGCAGCCACCCATGAAATGATGGCTGAAAACCAGGACTACTCCCCTACTCTTCATTCAATATAAGACCAGGTTTTGGGGCTCCTGGTTGGCTCAGTGGGTTAAGCCTCTACTTTCGGCTCTGGTCCCAGGGTCTTGGGATTGAGCCACGCATTGGGCTCTCTGCTCAGCAGGGAGCCTGCTTCCCCCCTATTTGCCTGCCTCTCTGCCTACTTGTGATCTCTCTCTCTGTCAAATAAATAAATAAAATCATTTAAAAAAGCAGGTTTAGGAAAATGGAAGGTGAATTTTTGTGGGATGCACCATTCATGAAAAAAGTTTTTATTTCTCCTCACATGCCCCTCCATGTGGAAGAAACATGATGTTTTTCCTCCCTGAAGCCAGAAAAGGAATGAACAAAGAAACTTACTAAAACAAATTGGGGTTCTCCAAACTACTTATTGTCCTGTAAGTCCATTCATCATGAGTATCTCTCATCTGAACTTATCCAAGCTCTTTATTTGGCCAGAGAGAGCCTAGAATATGGAAACAGGAACAAGAAAAAATCATGCTGAAAGAAGAAGTCTTTGTGAAGCAGCCAACACTTCCACCATTTGGCTTCATGGAGAATGAGTGAGTTTTTCAGAATTTTCTAAAGCCTTCAGCTGTCTTATCAGTACACAAAGTATAACTAGAGCTAAAAGGGAAGTCAAGAAGTAAGAACCGAAGCCGGATTTCCCCAGCAGAGACAAAGCAAAGGAAAGACACCCATAGAATTCTCTGAAGAATCAGTTAATATGTCCTACAAAATAACATCCATTTGCACAGTAGCAGCTATAGAAACTAGAAGGTTCTCTGGCTCTGGGTCTTCAGAATCCCATGACAAGCAATTGTTAAAAAAAAAAAAATGTTAATGTCCCAATGAGTTGTTGCTCTCTATAAAACCAATAAAATCTAAGTAATATTTAGTGAAGGGATCAAATTATAAGTTTTTATGTTTGTGTCTGCTGAGGCCCCAGTTGATTCCTTAACTTACGGTTGTTTCCCATATGGGATGCCAGTGTCCAAGTCTGGTCAGACCAGGCTCTCAGTTTCGCTTTGTTTTTCTTCTTAAATGTAATTCCTAACAGCAGTACTTCTTATTATTTCCTTAGACTAGTGGCAAAGTTTAGGCAGTCCCTATGTCATAGACATATGGACTTGTCCTTGTTGAAGCCTTAACTCCAAATCTTCAGTGAGATGCTAAGATTACAACCTGTCTTTAAGGCCCATATACTATTTCAGCCTCACTACCACAGATTCCTATGACTTCAGCACTTTCTTATAAAACTGGCTTAAAATTTTCTTCTCATTTCTGCCACTTGAATAATGTCTTTCTTTGAGTTAGTTACATATTTTAAAAAGTTAATATTTGCCCATCATTTTAGTGTAGTGTCAGATCAAAATGTCCAATGTTAGAGTATAATTTTCACCAATTAAAACCCTATATCCTCCTTACATAGGATAAAACCAATGTATTTAAATAAATTCACATACATGTATTTAATTTTTTATTAATGATTGAAAACAATGACATCGTTGAGATGCCTGTAGATTTTAAGCTCTGCTACCGTCTAAATGTTTGTGTCCCTCCAAAATTCATATGTTGAAATCCTAATGCCAATGTGGTGGTATTAAGAAATGGGACCTTTGGGAGGTAATTAGGTCATGAGGGTGGAGCCCTCAAGAATCAGATTAGTGCTCTTAAAAAGAAACCCCGTAGAGATCCCTCACCCCTTCCACCATGTGAAGATGCAGTAAGTCTGTAACTGGAAGAGGCTTCGCACCAAGCCATGCTGGGACCCTGCTCTTGGGCTTCCGGCATGCAGAACTGTGAGAAATAACTGTCTATGATTGGTAAGCCACCCTCTGTCTATGGACCTTTGCTATAGCATCCTAGACTAATTCAGTCTTCGTAAATCACATATCTATGATGGAAAATCCCATTTCGGTGTTAAACAAGCTGTTAGTAAAAATAATATGTATCATTTGTAATCTAATACTCATGCGCGTACACACATGCACATAAGCCAAATTATAACAAGTTCACGTGTGCCCTGGTTGTGTCCAAGATTGCGACCCTGCTCTCTTACCAACTTTTGCTGAATTTTTATTAAACAAAATGAGAATATATGAATCGTAGTTAAAGCCATGTTCTAAATAAGCAGGTTTCAACTCCTGTTATTTCATCACTGGACTCCTCCCAAATTGAGTTTGGCAAGAGTCATTCTGAAATCAACACAGAAAGTCACAGAAGAACAAATTGGGGTCATCTGACTCATTCCACTTGTGATTTAAAATGCACTTGAACCCACATTTTCAGAGGGGAAAGTATCCCAAACCAACTAATATCACATGTTTCAGTTCCTTTTAAACTTTGAGTCAGAGGGAAGACAAGGTGGAGAAAAAAATGAAATGAGTATTTGAAAAAAAAAAAACTTCAAAATTGCTGAAAATAATTGTTTTATATCACAAATTTGGAAATTCAAAGGATAGGATTTTATGATCCATAAACTTTACTATGTCATCTTTTTAATAAAATGTTTAAATCATACTTAAATAAAATTAATATTCTTATTTATTAAAATTCATTTTTGATATTCTATTTCTAAGTTCAAATACTTCACAATCTCAGAAGCTCTAAAACTATTGAACACTCAGAATTATTTATCCATCCTTTTTTAGATGACACCTTATATTTTTCAGTTTTAGATAATTATTACAGAAAAATAATTTATTGAAAAGTAAATATTGAATCAGTCACTGATGTAATTTGTCTGTTAACATCATGCATTTCCAAAAATATGGATGCAGGTACTATCAAGCAT
Source organism: Meles meles (assembly GCF_922984935.1). Classification (NCBI taxonomy): domain Eukaryota; kingdom Metazoa; phylum Chordata; class Mammalia; order Carnivora; family Mustelidae; genus Meles; species Meles meles. The sequence goes on along the minus strand of NC_060074.1, from coordinate 335,913 downwards.
TTCTGCCTAATACTCAAGATATTTTTGATACCAGCTTTTTGTTTCATGGGAAGCATTTAGGGGCATAAAAGGCAGAGAGAATGTCCTCCAGGGTTACTGCACTAGTAAACCACTGAGTATAAGGAGGAGGAGGGATAAGCTTTTGTAATTGAATTTGCTGCCACTAAAAACATTAGTAGAACAATCAATTCTATTTGTCCGTTCTAGTCTTAACTCTTTTCTTCTTGTTTCATTTTCTCATTTTTAACCCTGTTGTCTCCTGATTATACAATGAGTATATCTTTTCCTTCCTTTTGTCCTCCATGTCTTTCCCTATTCAATCTTTTATTTTTTTTATTTTTTTTTTTTGGGAAGCTGTAATATTTTTTTTTATTTTTTTTTATTTGCTTATTTACAGCATAACAGTGTTCATTGTCAATCTTTTATTTTGAAGACTAGCTTAAAGATCAGCACATCATGGTGTTGTACTAATGATCTCTTTTCTAATAGATTCTTCTTTTAAAGAAAAGCACTCCCTCCAAACAACTAATGGATGGCGCAAGTGCCAATTAAGCTATGCTTGTAATAAACCTGATCAAATTTATTCTTCACTTATGATGGCTGCGTATCGTTTAAAAAAAAAGAAACCATGTTTTATAGGTTCCTCAAAGTAAAATATTCCAAGGGTGATCAAAATATTTTTTATAAAAATTTTGTTATCTATTCTCCTAAAGAGATTATAGGTACATATTAATAATACATTTATCACTGCTTCACTATTATGTTCCCTGAAGAAGCATTTTAAATAATCTTTATTGGTGGACTGATAAGCAACAACGTGTATTATTGGGAGAAGAGATCACCCAGTTACAGGAAAAGACACATTTTATCCTAGAGAAGTACCACTAATGACAATTGTTGGGCCATTTGTTGACTGCTCACTGTATTCTAGACTATTAGCTTAGCACCCCATCCTTCCAACCAGTGCTGATTTCTGTCAATCTCCAACCCAAAACACTCCGAGTATTTTTACTGAAACGTAATAGATAGTGAGACAGAGCTATAGATAAGTTATGTAATTTCTCCGTGATCACATTAGCAATAAATGGAGATTCACACACAGGTCTCTCTTCAAGGATAATCCTCTTTACTGTCCAGAAAACCATTACCAATCACTATAAAATGGAGAACCAAATCTGTTCTATAAACAGATTTGTTCTATGTGAATCTAGATCATCCTGAAAATGGAAAACCTGAAAAATAAATGAAAACTTCAAGAATGCTATAGAGAAAAGGTATTAAATTCTTGACCAGTAGCAAAAATAATTTGTACATAAAACTAAAACATGAATAAAAATTAGAATTCTTCATGAAAATGTACAGCTTTTTTTTTTAAATTTTTTTCCCATTTATTTTTTTCAGCATAACAGTATTCATTGTTTTTGCACAACACCCAGTGCTCCATGCAAAACGTGCCCTCCCCGTTACCCACCACCTGTTCCCCCAACCTCCCACCCCTGACCCTTCAAAACCCTCAGGTTGTTTTTCAGAGTCCATAGTCTCTTATGGTTTGCCTCCCCTCCCCAATGTCCATAGCCCCCTCCCCCTCTCCCAATCCCACCTCCCCCCAGCAACCCCGAGTTTGTTTTGTGAGATTAAGAGTCATTTATGGTTTGTCTCCCTCCCAGTCCCATCTTGTTTCATTTATTCTTCTCCTATCCCCCTAACCCCCCATAGTGATCCGAAGGGGCACGTGTACCCGAATGTTTATAGCAGAAATGTACAGCTTTTATTTAAAATACCTATCCTATGTATTAAAATGATCATATCTCCCCTTTTCTAATTTGAGAGCAGCTATTTACTCTTATACTAAAGAAGAAATATTGGAAGGTTTACTAAGTGTTTTAACTCCAGTAACGGGTTCTGCTCATTCCTTACACAAGACTTCAAAATTAGGAGTTCTATATGAAAGTTCTAAATCTCTAATTGCAAAGTGTATAAAACTGCTTATCAGATGTTAGTTCATTTTCATTTTCTTATATTTTAATGTGCTCCTTGAGAAAAGTAATGTAGCAATAACTTTACTAAGACACAATTGTAAAAATGTCCATGGGTGTTACAGACCTATCAAAAAAGTACTGATTTATTATCATGTAAAATACACAAACTAATGAGAAGGAACATTTCCTATATATATTTACTTAACCAGAATCTAAGCGAGTTCTTTTTTGTACCTTACTGAGATTGAAATCATCCAGAGAACCTCGGAGTAACAATAGAAAGAATGGAACTCTTCCTTTAAAGATAATGTTCTCCCATCAGGAAATTAAATGTTTCTCCTGGCAGCAAGTGAAGTACACAGAGGAATGCAGGCTCACACGTATACCTCTTTAAAGTTTATCACAGACCGGGTTACCCAAGGTTCAGACTAAGGGGGTGGGGGGCAGTCTTACCCATAGATAGCATCTGAACATGTAAACCAATTTAGAACTGTTAATTAAAATACATTCGTAAAAAAATAAAATTCATTTGCTTTTCCAGTAGTTTTATGAAAGAATTAAATGCAGCAAACGATCACACCTTTATATTACCAAAAGAAGGGAAAGAACTGGCATCTGCCCTAAAGATGTCCCAGGTTATACTGCGTGTGTTCAAAGTTGTAACGTGTGGAAGGATGTATGTGACCCAGTACATGAAAACACATATAACAAGGAATCATCTACAGTGCTCATCCCGCAAAGGTAGTTTTATGGGGAGGGAAAAGCAAATGGATTTAGAATCAGAGAATCAGCGAGTGAACATGGGGGCCGGTGACTACTAGTTGCTCTATCGGCTCATAAATGTTCCGAAACATTTGGGGCTTCCGTGTCTCCCACTGCAGGCGTTGAGATAGTAGCAATACCTGGTTTACAGAACTGCTGTGACGGAAAATGAAATAATACCCTTGAAAGGGTTTGTAAACTTGCCACTGCGATACAAGTTTAAATAGTATTATCAGATCGGTATGTCAGAAAAGGCTGCAGCTAAAGTTTTGCCACAGACACACATGGGCTCTAAGAGGATACACATTGTGGGAGATGTCCCCGTTTCTTTAGGGAAATCCTGTAAATAAATGTCTCCCTGCTGTGGAGCCCAGGGAGACTCTCTAGGCTGAACAGGGTAGCAAAGTGAGGCTGGCACTAGAGAGCCCTCTAGTGTTGAAATAACAGAAGAGTAGACTTGGGATTGAAACAGTTTTGTTTAAAAAAAGAAATAGTCTGGGGCACCTGGGTGGCTCAGTGGATTAAGCCGCTGCCTTTGGCTCAGGTCATGATCTCAGGGTCCTGGGATTGAGCCCCGCATCGGGCTCTCTGCTCCGCAGGGAGCCTGCTTCCTCCTCTCTCTCTGTCTGCCTCTCTGCCTACTTGTAATCTCTCTCTCTGTCAAATAAATAAATAAAATCTTTAAAAAAAAATAAAATAAAAAAAAATAAAAAAAGAAATAGTCTGTGTCCAAATAAAGGCGTACAAAAATTACATCCACATAGCAGTATTTCTGTACCGTTTAAAATCTTCCTTAAATGTGAAAATTTTTTATTGATTTGCAATATTTTTAAGGAAAGCCAGGAGTCAAGGAAGGTAATTCCTGGAACTTTCTTCTTAGGACACCTGCTACCAACAGGGTAAAGTTTGGCTTAAAGGGGAGAACAGATAGGTCTGGATAGAGGGTAGATGAATAGCAGAGGTAGATTATGTTTAAGTGGAAATCAGTGAAGAAACATAACTAGGGGCTGCCTCTGGAGAAGGTGGGCAGAGGTTGTGGGGAGAAGACCAAATAAGAAAATTCTACATTATTTGCAACAATGCATGCTTCTAAATATATTGTTCACTATTTTAAATTAACGCCACGTAGGTAGTGATGCACTGAAAGTAATTCTACTTGGGATGCCTGGGTGGTTCAGGAAGTTAAGCCTCTGCCTTGGGCTCAGGTCATAATCCCAGGATCCTGGGATGGAGTCCCACGTGGGACTCCCTGCTCAGCTGGAAGCCTGCTTCTCCCCTGTCTTCTGGTCCTCCTGATGGTGCCCTGCGCGCTCTCTCTGACAAATAAATAAATAAGATCTTTTTTAAAAAAGTAATTCAGCTGGGGTGCCTGGGTGGCTCAGTGGGTTAAAGCCTCTGCCTTCAGCTCAGGTCATGATCCCAGAGTCCTGGGATCGAGCCCCACATCAGGCTCTCTGCTCTGCAGGGAGACTGCTTCCTCCTCTCTCTCTGCCTGCCTCTCTGCCTAGTTGTGATTTCTCTCTGTCAAATAAATAAATATTTAAAAAAAATAATTCAGCTTATAGATTTTAATAACTGGACATCAACAAAAGCATTGTTGCAGCTCAAATAGTTAATAGATACTTATTAAATGATTACAATGTGTCAGGAATCTTGGAGATGTTTGGAATGTACCAATTAACAAAACAGATAAAGATTCTGAGCCTTGGAGTTTACATTCTAGATAAGAAGAAAGACAAAAAATAATATGGAAAAATAAGTTTAAAAAAAAAACAGAGTCTTCGGCAAGAGGGAAATGGGAATGAAATTTTTGCTAAAGTTGCAATATATGTAATCTCCCAAAGCAGAAAATCAAAAATTATTTTGGAGCTATCTTTAAGGCAAAGTGTCAATAAAATTTGATAGCTGCAGTTCTATGTTAGCTACTCAAGTTCTTGGTTTTGGTATAAATTAAGTAGTTGAAGTAGTAATATTTATGTGTAATTCCTTATAGTTTTCAAAGTTCTCATCTAACATCTTTCCATATTTTTAAAGGATTTTATTTTTAAGTAATCTCTGTACCCAACATGGATCTCGAACCCATAACCCTAAGACCAAGAGTCATATGCTCTACCAACCGGGCCAACCAAGTGCCCCTCATCTAACATTTTTCTAATTGCTTTTGTTTCCATTTTTAAACGTGTCAAAATTCCCTGCCACCACAAAGATTTCATAAATGGCTTTAAATGATAATGGTAACAATAAATGCAAAGTCCCTTCTTCCTTTTATTTATGTTTGCATGATGTCTATAGATATATTCCTCTAAGTATATGAAGAAAATGTAGTGTTAGTTTTTTGTCCTTAAGTTCTAGGAATTACTAAATTCTAGTAATGTCAAACACAAGGGATAAAGTACTCTTGTCTGCAAGACTGAGATATAAATAAGTAAATAGTAAAATGCAATGTGAAGCGATTCAGGTATTTAGAAGATTCTTAGAAACATTTGATGAAAGCTGTTATTGTCCTTAGGCATCTAACTACCAAGTGATAAGACATGATATGTTTAGGGGACATGTGCACATCATTACTATACATACCAAAATAGGTAAATATTCTCCAGGAATTTTCACGCTCATAAATTTTCTTTGAAACTTTTCTAAGTAGTCAAATAATCTCTCTTTTTTGTTTAGTTTGTCTCCATCATTAAAGGGACTTTTCCTTTTCCTCATGTTATTTACTCTACATCATTATCTTTTTGCAAATATGTGTTCTGTGTTACTCTTTAATAGCTCTCTTAACTCAAAACCTAATGTTACATACATATAGTTATGTTTTAATACAGAATTTGGTGTGACATGACACAAATTATTTTTCAATAAAATTATGCTATCACAATTCTATAATAATTTCCAGGATATTTAAAATCTAATATCTTAAATTTCTGTGTCCAGCATCTTATGTACCTAAAATCTGCCCCCAAATGTTACTTTTCCTTTTATTTTAACATTTACTAATAAAGCTTTAGTAAACATTAGAGAGTTTTGTCCCCAACATATCTATATGCATGTTCTCTACATAACCAAAAAAAAAAAAAATCACAAAAAACTGTGGTATGCAGAGAAGTTCATACAGCACCACATTCTTATTTCCTTATCCAAGGAACCATGTTTCTTTATTCAAAATCCTTGACTATATACATTGCCAACTGTCTCATATTGCTTATTTCCCTCTGGTCTCTGGACAGATAATGGCTATATTTAAGATTCAAAATCATAGTGAGAAATGCTTAATTATGTGATGAGAGAAGAATTTAAGTCCTTGCTCACTGTGTATTCTGTCACTAGTGACCGTTTTCAGCAAACATTCCAATTTTTTTCACTAAACAGAGGATCCTGCTTGTAATTGCAAAACCTATAGCTAAAATACACACACACACACACACACACACACACACACACACACACACAGAAAGACATTGTTAGATTATATTAAAGTCTTTTTTATTCAGATTATTTTCGTTACTTATTCTTGAATCTTACTCTTTGTCTTTAGTTCCATCGAACAGTAATGTCACTTATAGAAATTCATACCTTATTTAAAAGTTATCACTGAAATACTGACTTTCCATGTGTCATGTTACTATAAGACACTTTGCTATGATTTTATTCATTTTGCCATGTAAGACTTTGAGATGTTGTAGAAAATGACTAATTTCTCGTGTGTTATTCACATAGTACCCATCTCTGATATGGCAGTGTGGGTTTTTAAAAAGGTAACAGTCCTGAGAAGTTACACTGCAGAACTGAACCCAGCAGGTTGTCAACAATATGTGCTTTGGAGCAATCCCTGTCTTCAGAACAGTCTCTCCAAATCCTTATATGAATTTTCCCTTGCCTGCCTGATGTTACTGGAATCCCACTGAATGATACAGAGACTTTCTTAAGGCAAACAAAAGGAGAGGAGACATCTGCCCACCATCATGGTTGCCAGTAATGCAAATATAGCCCTCATTTTGCAGTGTAATAAACCTCATGCTAATGAAAGGATCCCTTGAATAATCAGAAAGCTGTAGATAATCTAGAGTTGGAATTTACCTAGCCTAGATATTTTTCACGTAGAAAGACCATTAATAATAGCTGTATAGCCATAGTTCACTTCATAATTGGATACTTACAGTTTTGGCCAAATCAGAAAATGTAAAAAACGGAAAATATTTTATTGATATGATTTCCTGCTTTCAAACCTGTGATGAAATTATGTAATAGATACAGTGAGACACGTTTCCATCTAACTACTTGCATAATTTCAAAACCAAAATCATAGCTATCAGTGAGTAGCATGAACCAGTCAGGATGTACAGTTGGAGTGAAACAACCTCAACTTCAACCCTTACAACAACCCTATGAGGCAGATATGATTCCTTCTATAACATGAGGAAATTAAGGCTTAAAAATTTTAGACAAGTTCCCCAGCTAGGTAATGTTGGCTGTAATTCATTCTAAGTCTGTTGTCTTAACAGCCTGCATCATTAAACACCATGCTTTCCTGGTGTCTGGAAATGAAATCAGCCAAGTATTTAAACCTCGGTATCTAAAAATACCTAAGGAAGATTACTGAGCTTTGCTCCTGTGTCTGTAAGAGGTGCCAAACATTAGAAAACAAGCTAACAGTGCAAACTAGAGAAGTTTGCACTAGGTTAAGAGTTTCTGGTATTCAAGGACACATATTTACAGTAGGCAATAAATATCTGAAATATTGAGTAAAGTTATACAGCAAACAGCAAACTTTATCCCTATCCCCAAACACAGGGGCACAGTGGATGGAGCACTCCATCTGAAGTCAGACGAGTCTTCCTTCAGCCTGACCACTGAGCAGCTGGGACGTCTTAGTCACAAAGCTTAAACTATTTGCCTCCGTTTCCTCAGGGAATCATAAAACCTATTTCCAGTTTTGTAGTGGTTTCCACAGGGAATCATAAAACCTATTTCCAGTTTTGTAGTGAGGATTAAGTGACACAATGTACATAAAGTTGCTGACACTCAGAAAGTCCTATGAGTGTTATCTCTAAAAACGACTTTCAAAAGTAAATGGGAAAATTTTATCCTAAACTGTAAACACCAAAGACAAGCAAAGTGTTTTTTTGAAGCCATACATGTTTTGTGTTTTTTTTTTTAACTCTCTTGCATATGAACTAATATTGGGTTAATCAGTTTTCTTGTCAATTTGTTTTAAAGATGGATTTATTTGTTTTAGAGAGAGAGAGCTTGCAAGGGGGAAGAGGGACAGAGGGAGAGAGTCTTCAAGCAGACTGCCTGCTGAGCATAGACCCAATGGGGGGCTCAATCCCAGGACCCATGAGATCACGACCTAAGCCAAAACCAAGAGCCAGTCACTCCGCCAACTAAGCCACCCAGGAACCTCTCATCACATGTAATTTTATTAATGTATGGCTACAACCGTAACAGGCTACCTGTGTTATCAAACTACAAAGGTAAATCTTAATAAGGATATTTGAACATATTTTAATCTATACAGAAGGCATTATGGTAAAAGCTCCTGAAATATTATTTACTCAAATAGCTATATATTTATGGTAATTTTGTTTCAAATATGTCTTCCCTTAGAAAATAAGTTTATGAATTGGGACACCCAAGTGGTTCAGTCAGTTAAGCATCAGACTCTTGATTTCAGCTCAGGTCATGATCTCAGGGTCATGAGATTGTGCCCCAAGTTGAGCTCCATGTCAGCCAAGAGACTGCTTTTGATTCTTTCTCTCCTCTCCCTCTGTCCCTCCCCCCAGCTGTGTTCAGGCATGCGTGCTGTCTCTCTCACTCTCTCTCTAAAAATGAATAATCTAGAAAAAAATATTTTATGAAAACTTTTGATCTGCTTAAAAATGTATTCTGAACCACAAAATTTTCACCAATTCTGTCTTTCAAATTATAACCTCAGTTATAAACTAAAATTATTCCCCTGGGGCACCTGGGGGCTCAGGAGGTTAAGCCTCTGCCTTCAGCTCAGGTCATGATCTCAGGGTCCTGGGATCAAGCCCCGCATCAAGTTCTCTGCTCAGCAGGGAGCCTGATTCCCCCCACCCCTCTGCCTGCCTCTGTGCCTACTTGTGAGCTCTCTGTCTGTCAAATAAATGAAATCTTTAAAAAAAAAATTATTCCCCTAATCCTTTAGTCCAAAGCATTTTTTTCTTTTAAAATTTTTATTCAAATTCTAGATAGTTAACATACAGTGCAGTACTGGTTTCAGGAGCAGTTCAGTGGTCCACCACTCATGTACAACACGCAGCGCTCGTAACAAGCACCCTCCTTAATACCCATCACCCTTCTAGCCCATCCCCCACCCACATCCCTCTGTCAACCCTCAGTTTGTTCTCTGTCACTAAGAGTATTTTGTGGTTTATTTCCTTCCCTCTCCCCCCCCATGTTCATCTGTTTTGTTTCTTAAATTCCACATGTGAGTAAAATCATGTATTTGTCTGTCTTTGACTTCTTTCACTTACCATAATGCACTCTAGCTCCAGCCACATCGTTGCAAATGGCAAGATTTCATTCTTTTGATGACCGAGTAATATTCCTCTAGATAGATCAGCTAGATATAGGTATATAGATAGATATCTCTACACTTATCAGTGCTACACTTATAATGCTGCTGTGAACACTGAGGTTCATGTACCCCTTTGAGTCTGTGTTTTTGTATCCTTTGAGTAAATATCTAGTAATACAATTGTTGAATTGTACAGGAGTTCTCATTAGCTTTTTGAGGAAACTCCATACTGCCCCAGTTTGCATTCCCACCTACAGTGCAAGAGGAACCCCCTTTCTCCACATCCTCGCCAGCACCTGTTGTTTCTTGTGTTAATTTTAGCCGTTCTGACAGGTGTGAGGTCGTACCTCATTATAGTTTTGAGTTGTATTTCTCCAGTGGTGAGTGATGTTGAGCATCTTTTCATGTGTCTGTCGCTCCTCTGGATGTCTTCTTTGAAAAAATGTCTATTCATGGCTTCTGTCCACTTCTTAACTGGATTATTTGCTTTCTGGTTGTTGAGTTTAATAAGTTCTTTTTAGATTTGGGATACTAACCTTTATCAGATAGGTCATTTGCAAATACTTCTCCCATTCCTTTGGCTGCCTTTTAGTTCTATTGTTTCTTTCACTGAGCAGAAGCTTTTTATTTTGATGAAGTCCCAATAGTTCATTTTTGCTTTTGCAATGTCTCTAGTAACAAGTTGCTGTGTCTGAGGACTAAAAGGTTTCTGCCTCTGTTCTCCTCTAGGATTTTTGCCAGTTTCCTTTCTCACATTGAGGTTTTTCATCCACTGTGAATGTTTTTTTGTGTATGGTTTAAGAAAGTTGTCCAGTTTCGTTCTTCTGCATGTTGCTGTCCAGTTTTCCTAATACGACTTTTTGAAGAGACGGTCTTTTTTTGAGTGGATATTCTTTCCTGCTTTGTCCATGATTAGTTGACAACATAGTTTTAGGTTCATTTCTCGGTTTTCTGTTCTGTTCCATTGATCTATGCGTCTATTTTTGTGCCAGTACCATGCTGTCTTGATCATTATAGTTTTGTAATAGAGCTTGAAGTCTGGAATCATGATGCCTCCAGCTTTGCTTTGCTTTTCAAACTTGCTTTGGTATATGGGGTTTTTGTGGTTCTGTACAAATTTTAGGATTGTTTGTTCAAGCTCTGTGAAAAATGCTGGTGGTATTTTGATAGCGATTGCATTAAATGTGCAGATTGCTTTGAGTAATATAGACATTTTAACAATGTTTATTCTTCCAATCCATGAGCATGGAATGTTTTTCTATTTCTTTGTTTCATCTTCACTTTCTTTCATAATTGTTCTATAGTTTTCAGAGTACAGATCTTTTACCTTTTTGGTTAAGTTTATTCCTAGGTATCTCAGGGTTTTTAGTGCAATTGTAAATAGGATCAATTTCTTGCTTATGTTTTCTGTTGCTTCATTATTGATGTACAGACGTGCAACAGATATCTCTACATTGATTTTATATCCTGCAACTTTGCTGAATTCATGTGTCAAGTCTAGCAACTTTTTGGTGGAGGCTTTCAGGGTTTTTATGTAGATTATCTTGTCATCTGCAAATAGTGAAAGTTTGACTTCTTCCTTGCTGATTTGGATGCCTTTCATTTCTTTCCATTGTCTGATTGCTCAGGCTAAGACTTCCAGTACTGTGTTAAAAAGTAATGGTGAGAGAGAACATCCCTGTTTTGTTCCTGAACTTAGAGGAAAACTCTCACCTTTTCCCTATTTAGGATGATATTAGCTGTGGGTCTACCTACATGCCCTTCATGATATTGAAGTATGTCCCATCTATACCTACTTTGTTAAGGGTTTTTATCAAGAATAGATGCTGTAGGGGCGCCGGTGTTGCTCAGTGGGTTGGGCCTCTGTCTTCGGCTCGGGTTGTGATCTCAGGGTCCTGGGATTGAGTCCCGCGTTGGGCTCCCTGCTCAGCCGGGGGTCTGCTTCTCCCTCTCTCTCTGCCTGGTACTTGTGATCTCTCTCTGTCAAAAAAAAAAAAGAATAGATGCTGCATTTTGTTAAATTCTTTTTCTGCATCTATTGAGAGGATCATATGGTTCTTATCCTTTCTCTTAGTAATGTAGCATTCACCACATTTTTACAAAGAATGGAACATAAACCTAAAGTAAAGTGACTTGCTCAAGGTTGTATGTGTTTCTGATTTTTGTTCTAGGGCCATTGTCATCAAATAAGTTCCCTCCGTATTTATTTATTTATTTATTTATTTATTTATTTATTTAGTAATCTTTACACCCAGCTTCAGGCTCAAACTCATGATCCTGAGATCAAGAGTGCCAAGCTCTTCCAACCGAGTCATCCAGGCACTGCAGGCTCCCTCCCTCTTTAGATGGCTTTTTAAAATCTTTTCATAGGTTGCATAGTATTCCATTGTGTATATATACCACATCTTCTTTATCCATTCATCTGTTGATGGACATGGCGATCCATAAGAGACTATGGACTCTGAAAAACAACCTGAGGGTTTTGAAGGGTCAGGGGTGGGAGGTTGGGGGAACAGGTGGTGGGTAATGGGGAGGGCACGTTTTGCATGGAGCACTGGGTGTTGTGCAATAACAATGAATACTGTTACGCTGAAAAAATAAATAAAATGGAAAAAAAAATATTTTCATAGGGGCACCTGGGTGGCTCAGTGGGTTAAGCCCCTGCCTTCAGCTCAGGTCATGATCTCAGGGTCTTGGGATTGAGCCCCGCATCGGGCTCTCTGCTCAGTGGGGAGCCTGCTTCCCTTCCTCTCTCTCTGCCTCTGTGCCTACTTGCGATCTCTCTCTCTCTGTCAAATAAATAAATAAAATCTTTAAAAAAATAAGTAAATAGAATCTTTTCATTTTAAATACTTGCACGTTCAGATGAATTAGAGAAAACAGTCTCGTGTGCCCTTCACCCGGATTCCCTCAGTGGTGCCCTTGTGGAACTATAGAGCAGTATCAAGACCAGGAAATTGACATTGGTGTAGTCCTGTTAACTAGACTACAGATGTTACTCAGTTTCACCATTTTTTACATGCATTCATTTCCATGTGTGTGTAGTTCTATGCAGTTTTATCCCACCGTAAAGATGCTTTTGCTAATGCAGTTCATGCCAGGAAGCAGCTGGATGACAGAAGCAAAATGTCTACACTGCTTGTTTTCTTATAAGTTTTCATGTCTCATAACTCAAATTCTTCTGGATTTGAAATAATTTTTCTTCCCCAATTGGCAAATTACTAAAGACTTTGAATGTCAAGTTTCCATTCCATGAATAAAGAAATTAAAGCAAATGAGCTGAGTTTAATAGTAGAAAATTGGTCACATTATTTAAGGCTATCATCTGTATTATGCAAAGGAAAGCAATTAGATGACGGCATTTTCACACATGCTTTATACCTCCAGAAAGAGGTCTGTGAGTCAGACTTTTGTGGAAAACAGTGTACAGACTACTCATGACCAAAGATGAGCATCTGTTTCACACAGCACAAGAGAATAGGCGGGTCTTAAGTGGCCTTGCACGGCGTCCTTAATACATCTGATAGTCTCCCTGTGTTTCTCTCTGCGGGATGTGTCATAAGAAGATTGAGTCCATCTATGTTTGGCTCTCGCTATAAATATCTAGCTGATTTTATGAAGGCACATGTTGGTAAGAAAATACTAACTGCTTCTTACAACACTAGAAAAAATTAGAGGGTTATTTTGAGAAATGTATTTTTATAGATTTGATCAAATGTTTAAATGATAATATGTTTTATTATTTCATAATTACTTACAGAAAGGGTTTCTAAGATTTTACTTTTATAGACATATCATCTAGATTCTAGATAAATTAAAAGATATTTACAGTGTTGGTTACTATCATGAATTAACAACCCAACTGAAGATTATAAATTTATATTATACCTAAATATATACATATGTTGACATTTTAATGTAAAAACCAGCCGATTATTTTATGTCATCTGAAAGACTTAAGAACTACTTAAAAAAAACAAACAAACAAACAAAAAAGAACTACTTAAACACAGTGGATGGAGTCTAGGGAATTGGGAGGTTAAATTTCAAAGGCATTGATCTAAAACCACTTTTGAGAGTTAAATCTCATTGAAATATACTTTAATTACACAACTTTCCTATTACAACATAAGTTTTTATTATGCTTTTGATAACAGTAACTTTTTATTAATATCTAATTGATAATAAATTAAGGAAATACATGCAAAAAAAGAACTTTACAGAAATCCATACCCTCAAACCAAGAGAAAAATCTGATAAACGTAGGTTTCTTTTTTCAAATAATTTTCATCAACTAATGATAACTTCAACAAATAAATCAAGGATTTAATATACTACTCAGTGGAGAAAATGTCTTTGCCATGAAAAGTATTTTCATCCCCATTTTGCAATTTAGAATGAAAAGCTGTTATTAGCAATTCTGATGTTTTTTAAAACTTCTACTTGTTCCTTTACACTTTCATTAATTTAACAAGTATTAATTTCATACCTACTATGAACCAGACATTGGGCTAATTCAGAGGAATACTGTCATAAACAAGAAGACAGAGCCCTCCCTTCCAGAAGTTTTATCAAGTAAGGCAAGAAGAAAAGAAGACATGGACCCACAGTATAGTTTGACAGCATTAAAAACATCTATTTCGGGCGCCTGGGTGGCTCAGTGGGTTAAGCCGCTGCCTTCGGCTCAGGTCATGATCTCAGGGTCCTGGGATCGAGTCCCGCATTGGGCTCTCTGCTCAGCAGGGAGCCTGCTTCCCTCTCTCTCTCTGCCTGCCTCTCTGCCAACTTGTGATCTCTCTCTGCCAAATAAATAAATAAAATCTTTAAAAAAAACAAAAACAAACAAAAAAACATTTATTTCAAATTGGTCCTTAATCTTTTTTGAGATTATTAATTACCCAATTTTTCAAATTTCTTGGAACTCCTATATCTTTAAGAGCACAGTGTTTTTAAACAGATTTTCTTTTTTTCTATGATCTTGCAATGGCTATGGAATTTTCTATCAGTTATTTCTGATATAAGATTATCAAATATAATAATTGGTATATAAGAATTTTAAATATATTTACACTATGTGCCAAAATGGCTTTAAGAGTCACATGCTTTTTTTATTCTTATTTTCCAAGGACTTCATTTTCCCTGAACTTTTTTTAACATTCTATCTTTTTTTTTTTTTTAAAGATTTTATTTATTTATTTGACAGAGAGAGATACAAGTAGGCAGAGAGGCAGGCAGAGAGAGTGAGAGGGAAGCAGGCTCCCCGCCGAGCAGAGAGCCCGATGCGGGACTCAATCCCAGGACCCTGAGATCATGACCTGAGCCGAAGGCAGCGGCCTAAACCACTGAGTCACCCAGGCTCCCTAACATTCTATCTTAAGCGAGGAAAGGAAGAAAATTCCTCTGTAGGAAGTTCCCCTCCATTTTACTGCTTCAGTTTTTTCTCTTCAAAAACACCCATTTGAAAGCTTGGTCTATGTGTGGAGAGGATATAAACCCTTAGTAGAGGTAGCGAAATCTGAAGTCATGCATATTTAAAAATAATATCAAAAATAGTAAAATTTAATATCAAAAATATATAATAATTCAGAGCTCTTAAGTTGTTTAAATTGCTAGGATCTAAATTTGCTTAAGGGTCATGTTGTTAATATTCTTTTCTGAAGATGTGTCATTAATTATGACTAATATTGACCTGCAAATAAGACATTTTGGTTATTTTTATTTCCTCTGCAGTTTGTGTTAGATCAGAGCTTCCACTGTAGTACCTACAACTTCACATCGGATGGGGAAGGGTCGTAAATGAAGTGATAAAGTCGGACCACTAAACCAGGAAAAGTTTTCCCATCTGATCTAACTCATCTCTCTTGAGAATACGGAGCATCTGCTGGTCTTTCCCCCTACTGAAAAGCACATTCCTGCTTTCAGACATCATTCTTAATGACATAAGGATGAATAGTCATGGTCCTTCCGCTTAAAGGTGTTCTACGTTGAAATTTGTGCTCTGATAATACAAAGACAAGAGGGCTTAATGGTCTGATACACAGAAACCCTATAACTGATCATGTTTCTTCTGACCTCGGAAATTCTAAAGCTACCTTTATTCCTGTCTTTTAATGCTGCCTTTAGCTTAATTGACAATAGCAACACTGTTTGCTACTTAATTTCTTGCTTTTGTCTGCTAACCAACCATGTAAGTACGGATTCTGATCTTGTTATTTCTGGAGTCGTTTCTCTCTATCCATTTCACATTAAATATTAGATTCCATTTTAAGCATTCCCTTTCTTATTTATGATACTTTAGACTCCATCTTGTGCCCAAAGATGTATATGGTTCCTCACTGGCTTCTTTCTTGTTTCTTCTCTTAACTTCCAAACTATAAATGGCATGCGCTAGGTCTGATACAGGAAAATATTTCATGTTTGTCATCTGTGAATTCACACAACACCGATAAACAGAATTCTATCATTAGCTAGCTGTTAAGACATTTTTGAAGATAGGGAGAAATCATAAAAGAAAATGTACTTTAAAATACAATTTCTGGGGTGTCTGGATGGCTCAGTCATTAAGCATCTGCCTTCGGCTCAGGTCATGATCCCAGGGTTCTGGCATCAAGCCTCACATCAGGCTCCCTGCTCAGTGGGAGACCTGCTTCTCTCCTACTCCCCCTGCTTGTGTTCCTTCTCTCACTGTCTCTCTCTCTCTCTCTGTCAAATAAATAAAATCTTTTAAAAAAATAAATTATAATTTCTGATAAGCTCTCAGTTCATCTGCAGGTCATAATACTGAGTACATAACAAGGGAAAAGGAAATTTATGATAAATCTAAATATTTGTATTAGCTTGGGGTTAAAGAAGGAAATGTAATAATAACTGAAGAAGACCTAAAAAAACCCCTATTTATAGGTCATGAAAACTTATGCAGAGAAAGTTATGATGCTTTTTCTGTTCAACGTGCTTTTCTCTGATATAAGCACAGTCCCTAGGATAGGCTTGGCATAGTCTATACACTCAGTAAATATTTGTTGAATGAACAAATAAGTCATTAAAACACTACATTTATATGTCAATCATCCACTAATTAAAGTTTTGTTTGGGTTATTTGAATTCTGCTTCCATCTTCTGAGAAGCTGTTTCTTAAAATCTCTAGACACCATTGCCAAAGGGAGGGAAAGAAAAGAAAGAATTAATCTTTTAAAGAGTCAACAAAACCAAAAGACAACCAACAGAAAGGGAGAAGATATTCGCAAATGACATATCAGAGAAAGGGCTAATATCCAAAATCTATAAAGAACTTACCAGACTCAACACCCAAAGAACAAATAATCTAATCAAGAAATGGGCAAAGGACATGAACAGACATTTCTGCAAAGAAGACATCCAGGTGGCCAACAGACACATGAAAAAGTGCTCCACACCACTCCGCATCAGGGAAATACAAATCAAAACCACAATGAGATACCACCTCACAGCAGTCAGAATGGCTAAAATTAACAAGTCAGGAAATGACAGATGCTGGTGAGGATGCAGAGAAAGGGGAACCCTCCTACACTGTTGGTGGGAATGCAAGCTGGTGCAGCCACTCTGGAAAATAGCATGGAGGTTCCTCAAAAAGTTGAAAATAGAGCCCCTCTACGACCCAGCAATTGCACTACTGGGTATTTACCCTACAGATACAAATGTAGTGATCCGAAGGGGCACGTGCACCCAAATGTTTACAGCAGCAATGTCCACAATAGCCAAACTATGGAAAGAACCTGGCTGTCCATCAACAGATGAATGGATAAAGAAGATGTGGTATGTATATACCATGGAATACTATGCAGCCAACAAAAGAAATGAAATTTTGCCATTTGCAACAGCATGGATGGAACTAGGTGGTATCATGCTAAGTGAAATAAGTCAATCAGAGAAAGACAATTATCATATGATCTCTCTGATATGAGGAATTTGAGAGGCAGGGCAGGCGGTCATAGGGGGTAGGGAGGGAAAAAAATGGAACAAGATGGGATCAGGAGGAAGACAAACCATAAGAGACACTTAATCTCATGAAACAGAGGGTTGCTGGGAGGTAGGGAGGTAGGGATAGGGTGGCTGGGTTATGGACATTGGGGAGGGTATGTGCTATGGTGAGTGTTGTAAAGTGTGTAAGCCTGATGATTTACAGACCTGTACCCCTGGGGCAAATAATACATTATATGTTAATAAAAAAAAATCTCCTAGAACCAGGTCTTGTAACCATGAATTTTTTTTTTGCTTAATATTTCTAAGTTAATTTGCTTAAGGTTCATGCTATTAACATTATTCTTTTCTGAAGAAGTGTCATCGTGACTAATATTAACCTTTCAACATGGGACTTTGTAAATAAGACATTTTCATAATTTTTATTTCTCACTAGACTGGGTCATACACCTTATGGTTTTTTTCAAGGTGGTCAGGATAAGAAACATAACCATTGATATTTTTCTTAAGCTTTTCAATTTGTTGTTCTGCAGAAGAAGACTTTGAAGCTTAAACTATTAATTTTCCAAGCCACTAGGAAATAAAAACATTTAGCCACAATTTTTAGAAATCCACATATTCAGCATTAGAGAAAAGAGAGGGGTGGGAGGCAGACAGAGAGATTCTGTATTCAAGTCAACGAATTAAAATATTATGAGTTATCTGAATGACCATTGCCTGTAAAAATTAAACTGGTAAAAATCAGTGATTGAGATGGTAATATTTGATATCTTTTTAATGAAACCAATTTTTTCTTGACTATTTCCTTTCTTCTATATACTTTCTATTCCAGAGCTACTCTTCTATTGTTCTTCTCTTTGTCCCTAACTACCATTAGCTTCCTTTCCTCCTTCCTCACAAAATCCAAAATGACAATTAAGTATAGAGACTGCAGTGGGGGAAACCATTTAAGATAATGTACCCCCACTTAAATATCTCATTCAGTTGAAGTATTCTTATCAGCTTAATATATTATAAATATACAGATAAATATTACATCGGTTTAACTCAGGTATTCCAACTGGAGGGATCCCCTAGCTGGCCTACTAAGGAAGGAAAGCACAGTTTCCATCTATGCCTCACAGTTTCTGGGACATTTGCTAAATTGTTAAGAAGTTAGAGAAGCCATGTAAAATATTTTACTTCATGCAAAGAAAAACAGAAGAATTGGATTTCAGTCAAGCAAGGGGAAGTTTTCCTAGGCATGATACCAAGGCAGAAACCATGAAAGTAAACAAAGATAGATGAGATGTCACACACATTTAACATTTCAGAGAAGAAAAAAAATGATTAGGTCAAAAAGGAAATACCCACTGCTCTGTCACATACTATTGATGGATATAGGATTGTTCTGATTTCTTTGAAGCACTATTCAATTATATCGATGCGGGTTCAGATCCAGGTGAGACTCAGAAAAAGAGACTGGTGGATAATGGTGTAGACATAGTATGAAACTGGATGTGTCCTGTGCCCCCAAAATTGCACTTCCAAGAATTTGTCTTAAGGGTATAAGACTAGCAAGATAATATTTATGTATTTAGTGGAAGAAGAATTTACATCAGGAAAATTAGCCTAATATCCAAGTAGGCTGGATAAGCTAAGTCAGTATGTAAACCTGCATTGGGCAGTAGTGCGACTACAGAGACACGATGCCGTTCTTTGTTTTTATACACTTATATCGTATTTGTTTCAAAAAATTCTAGAGTATGTAAATTATAACATTCCAGTTTTTTTTAAAAAATACATTTATAATCTTCGACAAAACAGGAAAAAATATTCAATGGAAAAAAGACAGCCTCTTCAATAAATGGTGCTGGGAAAACTGGACAGCGATATGTAGAAGAATGAAACTCGACCATTCTCTTACACCGTACACAAAGATAAACTCGAAATGGATAAAAGACCTCAACGTGAGACAGGAATCTATCAGAATCCTAGAGGAGAACATAGGCAGTAACCTCTTCGATATCAGCCACAGCAACTTCTTTCAAGATATGTCTCCAAAGGCCAAGGAAACAAAAGCAAAAATGAACTTTTGGGACTTCATCAAGATCAAAAGCTTCTGCACAGCAAAGGAAACAGTCAACAAAACAAAGAGGCAACCCACGGAATGGGAGAAGATATTTGCAAATGACAGTACAGACAAAAGGTTGATATCCAGGATCTACAAAGAACTTCTCAAACTCAACACACACAAAACAGATAATCATATCAAAAAATTGGCAGAAGATATGAACAGACACTTCTCCAACGAGGACATACAAATGGCTATCAGACACATGAAAAAATGTTCATCATCACTAGCCATCAGGGAGATTCAAATTAAAACAACATTGAGATACCACCTAACACCAGTTAGAATGGCCAAAATTAGCAAGACAGGAAACAACGTGTGTTGGAGAGGATGTGGAGAAAGGGGAACCCTCTTACACTGTTGGTGGGAATGCAAGTTAGTGCAGCCACTTTGGAGAACAGTGTGGAGATTCCTGAAGAAATTAAAAATAGAGCTTCCCTATGACCCTGCAATTGCACTGCTGGATATTTACCCCAAAGATACAGATGTAGTGAAAAGAAGGGCCATTTGTACCCCAATGTTTATTGCAGCAATGGCTACGGTCGCCAAACTGTGGAAAGAACCAAGATGCCCTTCAACGGATGAATGGATAAGGAAGATGTGGTCCATATACACAATGGAGTATTATGCCTCCATCAGAAAGGACGAATACCTAACTTTTGTAGCAACATGGACGGGACTGGAAGAAATTATGCTGAGCGAAATAAGTCAAGCAGAGAGAGTCAAGTATCATATGGTCTCACTTATTTGTGGAGCATAACAAATAACATGGAGGACATGGGGAGATGGAGAGGAGAGGGAGTTGAGGGAAACTGGAAGGGGAGATGAACCATGAGAGACTATGGACTCTGAAAAACAACCAGAGGGTTATGAAGGGGCGGCGGGGCGGGGGGGGAGGTTGAGGAACCAGGTGGTGGGTAATAGGGAGGGCACGTACTGCATGGAGCACTGGGTGTGATGCCAAAACAATGAACACTGTTATGCTGTAAATAAACAAATAAAAATAAATATAAAAAAATACATTTATGTGTTTGTAAAACTATCTGCATAATAAAAATACTTTGAAATAATAAATACCAAGATACAAATGATAGTTATGTCTGATTTGAAGGTTGAGTGATTATTTTCTTTCTTATAAACTCTGATTTCTTCAAAGAAAAGGCACTGAAAGGTCATATTGAGAAAAGGAAAAACAGTGCAAGCAAAGTCAATGCTTTAGAAAGCAATGTTCTCATAATGGAATATATACCTAAGCTCCTTTCTAATATTTTTATAATTCTAAGATAATTAAAATATTACTACTCATTGTCAAGAGTTGATTACAACATATCTCAATTTATTATTGCAATATCTAAAATTCATATTTATTAAAAAATAAGCAAATATAAAAGTCCTTTTGATATTTGAATTTCTTAATAATGACACAAGTTCTTCAAATCGTATTCTATAGAGCATATCTAACCTTTTCTCCCCCTTGTTTGTCTTCTTCCTCCTCTTTCCCCTTCTTTTGTCTCTTTCTGGACTATTCTGCAACTCTCTATTCTGTAAGTGTCCTGTGATTTCTTTAAGTCCTCAATGGATCTCTAAATTTATGGTACACAGAGATTCCTGAAATTGAGGAATATTTATGCTAGCAAATTGAGAATAATATACTTAATATCACTATTACGTTCTTAATTAATTAGTTCTTAATTAATAGCTAGATAGCATTCATCCTCACATTTAATCTTCTTTTCCCCACCTTAAAGATAAAGAAACCAAGGCTCAAGAGAGTTTTATAATTTACTCAAATTGGATAGTTGAAAAAATTTTAAAAGTCACATAATATTATTATGAGATTATTTTTGGGAGAAATATTTTAACTCAGGTGTCCCTAATAAAAATTGTCAGATTCCCTTCAGGATTCTATTTGAGAATAGAAAGAAATGTCAAATGCTCAAATTTTATTTTTTTAAAAGATTTTATTTACTCATCTGCTAGAGAGAGAGCAAGAGAAAGAGAGAGAGGGAGAGCACAAGCAGGGAGAGCAACAGGCAGAGGCAGAAGCCGGCTCCCTGCTGAGCAAGGGGCCCAATGGGGTACTTGATCCCAGAATCCTGGGATCATGATCTGAGCTAAAGGCAGATGTTTAACCAACTGAGCCAACAAAGCATCCCTCAAATGCTCAAACTTTAAAACTTAAAACAAAGTAGTGCACAGTGGTGCTCTCTATTTTTTAATAAAACCTTGACAGAAAGCAATCTTTATTCACAAAATAAGTTTGGGTAATTGTATGTCAATTCAACCCATATTTTAGAATAGGAACAAAAAGTCTGGAATGCTTTCCTTTTCTCTTACCAATAGTGCTGCCAAGGTGAGGAAAAAAATGTGGAGCTTCCTGGAAATGCAAAGAGGAGTCAGCCATGCATATGAACTGTTATGCTTCAAAGCAATGTCAATTTCATGTATTTTAATTTCTTTGGAAAACTAAGTAGGACAGAACCCAGGGGGATAGGTCAACCACATGAGATTTGGAAAGATGCATGGAAAGGTTTTTAATACACAAAATCTCCCATGGACACCATCTATAAATCAGACTCATGTTTGGCCTGGTAGTTTCCTCTTCTATAATGAAATATTTTACTGGAAGAACAATTATACCAGTTATTCCTACCTTAATTTCAATTGCTAAATGCATGGCTGAGATGAACAAACCTGGGAAATAGGAGTCTGATAAAATAGGGAGAAGAGTGTAATAATTGAGAAAGACTAGGAGATTACTAGTGATGAAAGTGGTACATTAAAAAAAAAAATAAAGGACTTGGCAATGAAGTATTGAGGAGAAGTTCTAGGAAGAAAAGGATAAGATCAATAAGGCATGTCCAGAAGTGAAATTCTACCAGATTTTTCCAACATGCAGTCTTGCTGAAGGCCGTGGTGGCAGCTCTCTCAAGAAACCTCCAACTGTATGTCCAGTCCTTTGTTCTCCAGGAGCTTTTTCCAACTATACCTCTTCCTCCTCTAAATAATATTTCCTATTAATTTTCATCATTCAAAATACCACCATTTGATATTCCTGAACCGTGCCTTGTGCACAAGTGGGAGCCAGGGCCCTGAAACGTGAGGGTAGGAAAACCGGGATGCTGGGAATGGTAAGGGAGGAGCACTCACTCCCCTAAAAACCCATAGGCCCAAACCTCGGTGATGGTGACGTAAGAGCAAAAGCCCTAGAAAAAAGCTGAGCAAAGGCCAAGGGGACTGTCCAAAAGAGTCATTAACCTTAATGTGATGAAGAGAAAAAGAAACACACCCTCCCCAATGTCCATCACCCTGTCACCCCTTCTTCCCACCACCACCCTCCAGCAACCCTGAATTTGTTTCCTGAGATTAAGAGTCTCTTATTGCCTCCCACTCTGGTTTTGTCTTGTTTCATTTTTCCCTCCCTTGCCCAACGGTCCCTGTCTTGTTTCTCAAATTCTTCATATCAGTGAGATCATATGGTAATTGTCTTTCTCTGATTGACTTATTTCTAAGTGGCTGACTCTTGATTTCAGCTCAGGTCATGATCTTGGGGTCCTCAGATCAAGCCCTGAGTGCTGTGTAAGGCTCTGTGCTCAGTGGGGAGTCTGCTTGAGATTCTCTCTCTCACTCTGCCCTTTCCCATTCTTGGGTGTGCTCTGTGTCTCTAAAATAAATAAATCTTTAAAACACACACACACACACACACACACACATCACTCAATTTAATGTGTGTACATAATGCAAATAGATCCAAGACATTTTCTATAGAAATAGTGACAACCAGTGGTACACGTCAGTTATTGGTCATTGTGCTGTAAGAGAGGGCCAGGCGCACACACCACTTGGGTGACTCCCTTTAATGTAACTCTTGCATGCGGGGGGGAAATTAAAGAAAAAGGGCCGTAGAATTACTTGAGATGACATAATTTGGTCCAGTTAGATGCATGCTACGTAGAGGCAGGCTTAAAATTGTGCAAATAAAGGGGTCTAACTGGGGCAGTTTCCGTGGAACGAGCTGTAAAAGCTAAGGTCTACATGACCCCTGCCTGTGGGGAAAGAGGGAAGCGAAGGAAAAGGTCTAAATCGACCCACCTCACAGCTCGGATGACACAGTAGTCTTTCCTGTGAATTCGTTTTTTGTCCCCATTAGTTCACCATCCCACCTTTTCCTTCCGACGTGCCTGAAGTCAGGGTGAGTTCAGCCCTGCGGTGCTGAGGAGAGGGTTAGTCTGAGGAGAGATGGGACTTCTCTCTCCTGGTGCTGACTTGATCACACCCTTCCTCAAAGGACTGCCCAGTGCTTGTGGCTTCTGGCAGATCCTTGAGGACAGCAGCAATGCTCATCTTCTTCGGGACTACCGTCACTGTCCTTTACTGACATCCGTGGAAGGATGTACACCTCAGGGTGTGTGCAGACACATGGCGGCAGCAGTACAGTGAAATGGGGAGGGATTTGTGTCACCTCCCGGGGAGCAGGCCGAGAGACTGCCTTGTCCCGGGCCATGACAGCTCCCCAGGGGAGGAACTAGGATGAGAATACAGATAGTTCCCCCCACCACAACTCTGCTCCTGGCCTCTCCTGAGGTAGGTCAGAGCTGCCCCTGGGAGGACAGTGAAATAGATGCTTCTCCTATTAACACAGCACCACAGAAAATAAAAGGGAAAGGAAATCATTTGTTAGGAAAACAAATGACGTTTCCTTGCTCTTTTCCTGAATGATTTCTAGGATTAAGTTACTCAACTAGGTAGAATGATTTAAAACTTGCAGGGGTCGGTGGGGGGTGGGGGTCGGTGGAGTGCTTCCTTTCATTCATGCTGTTTACCCGGTTTTCTCACCCTTAATTCAGGAGGAGACAGAATGACTTAGGTCAAACCATCGCAAAGTACTCTCGAAATTTTACAAAGCCTTCTACCAAATCACTTCACGACTACAGCTGCCTCCGAATGCAAATGCCGCATTTATCTTAAGGATCCAGATCTCTGAAGAACAGTAAGGGTCTGCTCAGCATTTCTTTCACTGTAGGAAACTGTAAAATTCCACAGCCACACCACACAATGCAGTTTTATTTAGAAAAGGAAGAAAAACCAAGGGCTTGAGACAATATATTATTTGTTTTTAGTGTTTCTTACACTCAAATTATTTGACTTCAGGCTGCAAGAAGCAAAGAGAGATAACCCTATATGAAGCTCCTCCTAAACTTCAAAACTCTGTTAAGGGTTTGAAGACAGATGTAGGATGTCTGCTGGCTCTGATAAGAAACTGTAAAAGAAAAGACAGAGCCTTAGGAAGTGGAAAGAAACACGAAGTGTATTCATTACCCAACTTAGCAAAATTATGATAAAGAACTGTGGCACTTTTTGTGTTTGCTGAAATTCTTAAATACAGATCATCTGTCTTTGCTATAGCAGTGGTCTATGTTTTAGTAAGAGGATGAGTAGATAGGCTTTTTAAACGGGATCGTATCACATTAAAAAGATATAAACCTTACTTCCAGTGATATTAGTGCTTAATCATTGAAAGAATAAACTATGTGTGAGATGAGCTATAAAAAAAAATTATTTGAGGGGCGCCTGGGTGGCTCAGTGGGTTAAAGCCTCTGCCTTTGGCTCAGGTCATGATCCCAGAGTCCTGGGATCAAGCCCCGCATCGGGCTCTCTGCTCTGTAGGGAGCCTGCTTCCTCCCCTCTCTCTGCCTGCCTCTCTGCCTAGTTGTGATTTCTCTCTGTCAAATAAATAAAATATTAAAAAAAATTATTTGAGACTTTCTTGTACTAAAACATGACATTTTTAGAAATAAACTTCTCACCAGGGATTCTGCTGAGCACTTCAAAGCCTGTTTCTTTCTCTTTGATGAGAGCCAGAGACGACTCATTATCTAGTTGTCAAGAATTCTTGGAATTCATTCCTAACCCGTTCATTAATTTACTAGAAATATTAGTTGAATGACTACTATGAGCCTGGAACAGTGGTTGCTACATAAAGACCAAAAATGGGTCTCTGCTGTAGTTCTGGTTTCTGAAACTCTGTCAGCGTCTTCCGTAGCTCTGAGCTCCTGCCACTCTCCACTCTGCACTGATATGCACGTGGGGAGGAAAGAGCAGCTTTATTGGTCCAGAGAGCCAGTGTAAAGTACTCCAAGTTATAGCAGTTTTCTTTATTTTTTATTTTTCTCACATTCAACTTAAGGTGACAGCTTAGAACAAAGTCAAAGTTTTGCTATTCCCTGCGTGTTTGACTTGCACAGACAATAAATGATTCTCACCTCCAAAAGCAATTGAACTATATACCTTCGGGAATTTTCTACTTTACCTGATTGTTTAGAATTGTGCATGATTCCTCTTTTTATTACAGAGTAATTTGTTTTCTGCATTGGTTTCATATTTTGACTAGTTTTCTCTGCATTGGAGTACTGCTACTTTGGATCTCAACTTTAATCATAGTTTAATCATCCACAGGATAATTTGCTTCAAAAATACTGCTTTTTTTCAACGAACAGATCTTGAAGGAATTGTGGTTTTGTTTTTTTTTTTAATTTTTATTTATTCATTTGACAGACAGAGATCA